>NW_026606702.1:0-507500 GCF_029890125.1 Rhinichthys klamathensis goyatoka | reverse complement strand
AATACGAACTTTGCCATTGGCTAATCTCACAGGTCTGTCAGTGTGATGTTTTGCAGAGCGAAACATGTTTTAAGATAGTATATAAATGAAGTGTGTGTGTGTGAGAGAATATAGGTCAGTCATTGTCTGACACACACCTCTTCTCAGCTGATAAGTAAGAACTGTCAGATTTATGGAATTATATCCACAAACCACAGTTGAGATGTGACGTGTGTGTATATAATATGTCATTGTCAACTAGTTGTTCAGGCAGACTGTTTTGAAAACATAGATTTGTGCATCCCTAGTTCATCTGCTGTTAAGTATTTTCTCTGCTTGTATTATACTTTTCCATTTATATTCTTTGTGTAGCCGGCGCTTCTTACCAAATTGACTTACATTACTGGAAAATGTCCAAACAAGCAGCCAAAAATAGACAGAGTTTATTTTACTAGACCTTTAATTGCAGAGCATCTCCTAAAAAAATACAAATGTATATTCTAACTAACTTAAATTATCCTCCTAATAATAACTGATGAAAATCTGTCATTCGAAGCAGGAATCAGTTTGTTTGTTTTGTAAAATCAACTGTTCTGTTCTTCTGTACTATCTATCCATGTATGTGTCTGACCCAATCTCTTGAATTAAGTTTATTTTGTTTTTCTCATTGACAAAGTTTTTTTTTTTTAGTTTGGTAAGAAAAAAATGAAATCAAGAGATATTCTTTGAAAACTATAGAATTTTATCTAAAGTAAATTCATCTTGTTTTATGTTTTTAGTATTTCTGTCTTATTTCCCATAAAAATATCTATCCATCCATTCTCCAAACCGCTTATCCTCTATAGTGTCACAGAGCCAGCGTAAGACAAAAAAAAACTGAAAAAGAAATATATTTTTCCAAGTGCTGTTTGATAAGGTGTGCAGTATTCTATCTTGTTGGTGGATTTGTAACACACACACAATGCACCATTAACTCTCTCATACACTCTAACTACTCCTCTCTCTCCCCCACTTTTTCTCTTTCTTCTTGGCTGTTGTGTTGGTTTATGAGCTTGGCATAAAAGATGTTTCTAGGTCATGGCACTCCTTGCCGAATCCGATTCAACATTTCCTGAGGGTTGTGCCAATGTTGCATTAACGCTTAAGCCTAGGTGTCATCACAATACTTCTCGTGCAGTTTTCTTTACTTTGTCATTGGATATTGCATTAAACATGTTTGCACCTCAGTTTGAACCATTTACGCTGTAGTCTGAAGCAGGATTATTGACTGGACTAAGGTGGAGATTGTATGTAATTAGACTTGAGCTATAACCGCTCTGGTACACCCAAAATCCTCATCATTCCAGAGGTTGTCGTGAGAAACAAGTAGGCAGTTATTAAATGAGACATGAGTATGTAGGTCTAGATGATGAACAGGTTCTGTAGTGCTTCAACAGATTCAGGGGTGAGATAATGATGAAAATGTATCAGTTTTGGAAGCACATTCCATATTTTTCATGTTTCATATACTGATTCTATACCTTTTATTCACTGTGAATGTAAGGGAGATCAGGGGCAATTGTAACCTTTTACTTTAAAAAGTAAGACTTACAGATTACATCATAATATTCAATTCAAGAAGAGTGTTACTATCAGTGTGGCTGGGGCAAATTGTAACACTTGAAACATTAATTAACTCACTGTGCCTCCAGTAAGACGACACTTCAAGCTAATATTTAGCTTTTGAATTTATTCATATTACTGATTAGTTTGCACTTTTATATAAATTATTTTAGCTGTCATGAACAATGTTTAAAGTAAAGGTCTGGGTGGGATTTTTCAGTTGTAATTATCTGAAATATACATTTTAAATGAATATAATAATTTTAACATAATATATTAATCAGCTGATGAGTTTTCAGCTGTGTACTTTTGGATGATTTTTGATCACGAAGCACACAGCATGTGGTGTCTGCGGGCTTTGCTGAACTGTAATGTATCTGGAGAGGTGCCAATGTTTTATTCATTTGACAGGGTGGGAGAGAGAGAGTAACTAATTAATGTTGTTGGTCTTTTTTTCTAATTCATGCATTTAAACAGAATTTTGTTTAATTTTAACACTCTTAAAAAATTCACTCATTTGAACTTTTTTGTTGATTATACACAATACAGTTTGCAGCTTCATGACGAGGGAATGAACAAATGCTCTGCTTTTGTGATATTTTCTTTATTGTTTATTATTGTAAAATGAAACTTTGTGATTTGTGCCAGGTATTAAAGGGATAGTTAACCCAAAAATGTAAATGTTGTCATCCTCAAGTTGTTCCAAACCTGTATGAGTTTATTTGTTCTGTTGAACACACAATAACTTTTTTTTAAAGAATGTTGGTAACCAGACAGTTGATGGGCACCATTGACTTCCATGGTATATATTTTTCCTACTATGGAAGTCAATGGATACCATTAAATGATGACAACATTTTTAATTTTTAGGTGAACTATTTAAGGTGCATTAAAGGTCTAGTAAGTGATTTCTGAGAAAAGCTGTTGAAAGTGGATCGGACTGAGCATCAAAACACACTTGTAGCCAATCAGCAGTAAGGGGCCTGTGCTGCATCAGTAAATCAGTAAATTTGGGGGTGGAGCTATCAAGATAGGGGTGTTTTCCTTTTTGGAATAGCTTACTGCACCTTTAAAGCAGGGTTGCCGATTTTCAACCAGAAGTTACAATATCAGTAGTATATTCTCCATACACCGTGATCTGCTGGTTTATTTGTAGGCGAAAGTCCAGTGGATGACGCAAAACCGTATTCAAGAAAAATAAAAAATATATTTAAAATGATGTATTTTAGTTGGCATGTTGAGATGACATGACCAACCTGGTGGTACTAAAGCCGGGACACACCAAGCCAACATCAAAGAACTAGCGGCGACGAAAGCGAACTGTGTCGTTGCGCCTCATCGATGGCGTCTCTGCAAAAAAGCGCGGTTACACTTTATTTCGATAGTCACTTTAGACATTCTACTAACTATAAGTAACTTTTCAACTACATGTCAACTAACTGTCTTTAGAGTATTAGTAGGCTGTAGTAGACTGTCAGTAGACTGGTAGGTTATGGTTAGGTGTTAGGGTTCGGGTTAGGAGAACAAGTTGACTTGTAGTTGCTAAGTTACTTATAGTCAGCAGAATATCTGTTGGGGGACAAACAAAATAAAGTGTTAGCAGATATTAAGCAGACAGTCTACTAATTCTCTAATGACAGTTAGTTGGCATGAAGTTGAAAAGTTACTTATAGTTAGTAGAATGTCTAAAGTGGACTATCGAAATAAAGTGTTACCAAAAGCGCACTTGAACACACCAAAATGACTAAAGGTGACTGTCAACAAGCATATGCGCTCGTTCTGCACCTGTGTGTAAGTAAATATCTGTCTATATCAGCAGGTAGGCCTATCAATAGTCAATTTTCGTCATTCAAAAAAAGGGAACCGAAACTAGTACTGCAGATATATAAACCGAAAACAAAGCAGCGCTTGCTTACCATTTTGAATATCAGTCATGCTGATCCAGTTGGCTCACGTTATTATGAAAATAATATTCGTGCATTCGAATGCTCAGATAAGATGACGTAAATTTCTAACAGCTTCTGTACTGTTTTGACTTTGACTTTGCTTTTATCACTTTCCCTTTTATGATTGTGCACTGACTCGTTCGCTAAGCTGAACAGCCAATCAGAGTTCTCTCGCCGACGGCCCGACGCCTGTACAACATGCTGAATCGACCCAAAAAAACCTGACGCATCCGACTAGTGCCAATGGTGCGGCAGAAACCGAAAAAAAACCCAGAGCCGTCCGACGCTCAAAAACAGCCCAACGTTGCCCGACCGCCGACCGTCAGCTTGGCGTGTCCCAGCCTTTAACAATACCAAACAATTTTAGCTGCAGTATAATTGAATCAGAATAAAAACGATCATAAATACAGCCAAATACTGAAAATTAAAACCCCCTTTTTGTTTTCCTCCACAGGGTCTACTGTTTCCACCACTAACTTCATGGAGAGAGAACGAAGTTCTGCAAGTGTACATTAGCATTTTTTGGCTGGATATCGATTAACGATATCTTGATGAAAAGCCAGTTTTTAGCATTCAAGGACTGGCTAGCCATAAGGACATAACCTCAGCATCTATCGGCTGCCAATCATCAGTGGGGTAACACCGACGGCAAGCCATCTGAGAATTGGGAGTAGTGGCTTACCACTAGCATTAGGTGGTTAGCGTGTGGCGTCTATTAGAATTTCTGTGGGTGTTTTAAGTGTAGAAAACGCGAATGGGACACGCCAGCCTTCACAGACGGCCTGAATGGGAGAAGGAGTGAGCATGGACAACCTTTCGGAGTTTGGAGGCCTTTGTCCATCCAGCCGGAGGGAATGGGAGTGAGTCCACACTAATGTCACAATATGCTTGTCCTTTTTGTCCATTTATAATTAATTTGCCATGTTTTATTGTTCGGTGAGATTTTGATGGTGCCAAATAGGAATTTTAAGTAGAAAACATTTTCCTCTGCTTGCAGCACAAGCAGCTGTGTGGATGATTTAATGGACGAAGATGAGAAGGACAGAGCAAAAAGGTCTGTGTGTGTTTTGCTCTTTATAGTGATGGTAGGCTACACATTATTGTGTGATTATGTTGAATTATAAAATCCCACATTAGACTGTAAACCTGTGAACTTTAATTGTGCCCAGAGACGTTTAAGAAATCACACCTTTAAAAGCTCTTCACACTTTCACTCAATACAATAGATTTTACTTGTGAGTGTCTAGGGCTGATATATATAGAGAGAAAGAGAGTAATGGAAATTGGAGATAATGGAAAGGGTTGAAAGAGTTTTTTTGATGGGAGAAGGCATTATTATTATTAAAATTAGGGGGGGGGAAAAAAACGTTTTTCTATAACAAACTTCAATCCAAAAAAAGCAATCTGAAAAAAATAAAACCTCACAATATTTTTGTCAGTTTGCATGACATTGTGCACAGGTGTTTCCAATTTTACTTATTATATCATGTTGCAAGTGTATAAACCATTAGCTGGAAGCCTAAAATCATTATCCTCAGTTGTAATTGAAATGAAATTGTAAAATTGTTGAAGGTATATAAGAGATACGGATGCCTAGAACAGAAATGTTTGTAATTCTCTACAGTTATCTGAGATCCTCATGAGAAAGCATACACAAACACCATCATCACCACATACAGACATTTTCTTTTTGACTTGTAGTTTCAGAACAGAACTGTCAGTAAAATTACGCCATTAAGATTTTCTTTTATTCCATTTTATATATTTGTTCCGTAGTCAGCATGTGTACATGCATTTTTAATTCATGTTTTTTCTTACATGCAAACCAATACACACAGACACAAACATGCCATCTTCAATCTCTGATTGTCTGAAGTAATGTGAGTGTCATCTCTTTCTGCCCATCTCTCTGCAGGGCGTCCCGTAATAAATCAGAGAAGAAGAGGAGAGACCAGTTCAATGTTCTCATTAAAGAGCTGTGTACTATGCTGCAGGGTCAAGGTCACCCCCGCAAGATGGACAAATCCACCATCCTGCAGAGGACCATTGACTTCCTGCAGAAACAGAAAGGTCAGGGAAAAATCATGTTAAAATATTCAGAGTTGCTCCCAGTCTACGAAAAAAAAAAAGCAGTTTAATGGAAATTTATGTTTGTGTTCCATTCTCATTGCCTTATATGCCTTGTTATATGAATTATTTCATTGATTTCATTTGGAAATTTTTAAGAAAATGTAGTCAAAAAAGCAGAATGATACCCAGCTCAAACCATAGCAGCATTCTGCAATAAATGTTATATTTAATAAAACATCATGTATATATGTGTGTATTAAATACATTTATTTTATTGTAAATGTCTAAATATTATCATCCAGGACAAATATTTCTATATATTTTAATTTTTTTAATTAATTAATTTAACTGTCATACACAATATTAGCCAGTCTTACTCTTCACCTCTAAGTGAAACTGCACCTGGCACAAAGACATGAAGACGTAAATCATGATTTTGTTCCTCCTATTTGTGTATGGAAGGGTGGAGTTCTGGTGTAAAAAAATCCTTAAGGCATTCAGCTAAACTTTTTCCAGAGAGGTAAACCTCAAAGAGTCACAGATGTTTGTTTTGGGAGACGGTTGGATTTGTTTTGAATCTCTCCACCTCACACCAGTGATGATCGTATTATCATTGCCACAATTGATTTAAAACATTGACTCCATTTTATTTACTCGCTAAGCCCATGATTTACGCACATTTGGCGAGTATTAATTTTGGACCCTGGTTTGAAGAACAGAATACTTTTTACTTTATTTTTGCATTTGGTGGGAGGAGCAAACTGCTGCAAGCTCCTGGGGGTGCCACTACCAACACCTTTGAGTGCCAGGAGCTGCTCTGTGATGGGCCCAGTTCCATTTCCTGTCTGAATCCAGGGCACAGCTGTCAGGCCGTCGGCACAACGTTTACTGGCAGCAGATTTCACTGCTCCTATAAACAGTTCAAGTGCCATTCCCAACTTCCCCCAATCTCAGACCTTACTTACTGCTTGATATAAATTTCTTAAGATTTTTATCCGTTCCATCCAAACTTGTTAGTTCACACATTCCCTTTCTCAGAATTCCATAATCATGTTCTTACAGCCTTCCTAAAAAAAATTCTTCCTGCCGTTTGGTGTTTTCCAGAGATCACAGGTCAAACAGAATCTTGTGAGGTCCGGCAGGACTGGAAGCCTTCTTTCCTCAGCAATGAGGAATTCACCCAGTTAATGTTGGAGGTAAAGCATCATATCTGCCTCATTCACCTTCAGTTTTTCTGTAGTCTTGTGGGAATATTCCATACTTCAGCTGTATTTATTAAGCCCCATGCTGTCAACACATCATGTGTTTTGTGAGACTATGAGATGCCTTATAGCACTGCTTCAGGCTCAACCATGTTGCCTCCTTGAAGAAAACCCATTTTACAAATAAAGGAAAATGTTTAACTTTAATCATGTAGAGTAGCAGAAATACATGAAGTGAATATACAGAGTCAGTCTGAACTGCGCACAGCATTCCTAGAGCCTGAAAACCGGATGTTGCGCTTTGTATGGGGCGTTTTTTAATTATCCCCAGAGTTTCCTGCATTAAGGAAACATTCACACATGAACACTTCCTTTTAAAAACAAGCTCAGGCTCTTGTCAGTTCCCAGTCTCAGACTTTCCAATGTACAAGTACAGTGAATCATGCCTATAAAAGCAGTGACACGTGAAGATGTTATGCGTTGGGGAATCCTTTGTGTATTTCTTGTTACGTTAAGAAAACAATGAAAAAATATTGTGCAACTTCAAGAGCCTGATAGGCAGCATTCTGCACCTACAAAGGTTTTTCTTAACCAGCGTTCTCAGCTTTGAGGAAAGAATTTCTAGATGAATAAATTATCTTGCACATTAATTAGATTCAAATTGAATACCCATCCGTTATTTTGTGTGGGGACAAGACCAATATTCAAAGTTCAGCTCAGTCATTCACTGAATAATTACTGAATGATGACTCGATAATGACAGAATTTTTATTTTTAGATGAACTATTTCTTAAATAACAGAGGGAAAACTTTCATCAGTATATTATGAGAATTTCTGCTGATTCAGAATGTAATTTTCTGTGTGATGGCAGGCTTTGGATGGTTTCCTAATAGCTCTTACCACAGATGGGAACATCATATATGTATCTGACAGTGTCTCGTCTCTCATTGGCCATCTGCCGGTAAGTGATGGGGTGGGGTCCAATGGGATTTAAAGAGAACTTGATTTGGATGAACTCATTACCTCTGAGAATAAAACCCTGTTTTATTATGACTAGTCAGGCAAACTCATGCTATTTTGCCTATGTTTTTCTAAACATAGTTAAGACAGCCCACACACAGCAGATTTTCTGTAAGCGGTTGACAACAGTCCTTAGGAAATGCTGCAGATTTTTATTAGATGTTCAGAACTGTACAGTATCTGAAAATCATGAAATGTCAAGTGCTTTGGCTTATTGCCAGTCAAGTGGTTTAACTTATTACAGAAAAAAACAAACATTTCATAAACCTGAATCAATGCACCTCTCTTCTTAACTCTGCAAATGTGTCAAAATCCATTCAGAGTGTGATCCCATGCTGCCAGTCTAATGAGATTTGCTTCCAAACTAGGGCTGTCACTTTATGTTCGAAAATCGATTGCACAATCGATCGGACCAACCAACACAAGTATCGAAAACGAAAATAGGGAATCGATTTTAACGGCCTTCTCTCGGAGCGCGTCCAGCTCGTCACGACGACACGCCCGCAGCGAACGCGCGTCACACAGCAACTGCAGGCTCTGACAAACACACATACAAACTATACTATACTTCTGCATAATGTGTCTCTTTTTACAACAAAAATGTGAATTCTGCCGGTATTCAGACAGTCTCATGCATACAGATACAGATTCGGCCTACAATCGCCTACGTAGGCGAAATTTGTTTGACATTTCTAATCGTAAACACAGCCATGTCGAAGCCTGCAGTAATGTTTTTCATTGGTGTTATGGCAGTCCACTCTGCTTATTGTTTTTCGAGAACGTTGCACTCCTGTTTGTCATTGTGCACGAAACTTCATGCCAATAAATCATCAGAAATATTGCTGACTTGTGCGCGTCTCAAGCGCACTCTTTACGTTCGTCCTAATGCCTGTTAGTTGTCCGTGGATTTGCCTATATTTGGCGCTGAAAATGGAAACGTTTTTAGACATGGAAAATCGATTTTACAATCGATTCAATGAACATTTATGTCTCAAAAATCGATCAGGATTTTTTCACAAAAGTGACAGCCCTATTCCAAACTTTACTGTTAGTTCGGTTCCTGCTGTGTGTGGGTCACAAATGCGGTTTGATAATAGTGATGATGATTAGTTCCATCACTGTCAAAGCCATAACCTTTGACCTCAAGCAGAGAGGTGGGCTTAGCAGACTCTTGTTATTTAGGAATCAAACAAGCTGAACTCAGGTGGCACTGAGGTCATGTGTGGCAATTATGGATCTACACAGATTGTGCTAATACTCTTATGATTTTGTTGAGATGGTGCCAGTTCCTGTTACAGCAGAATGCTGGTTCAAGCAACAAGGCAGCTTTAGTATTATTTATATATTATTATTGTATTTATTATTATTTTGAATTTAGTTTTTCGTAATTGTATGTGCTTTTATTAGCTTTTCTTTTATATTTCTGTATAGCTTGAAGTTATTTTTATTTGAGTTTTAGTTTAATTATGCTTACACTTAAACTTATTCATTTCAATTAGTTGCCAAGGCAACATTTTCAAATTTTCATCTAATATATGATTTATTTCAACTTTATTTTGAATTACCAAACATGTTTTTTAATAGGTTGAGGGCCAGATTTACTAACAGCTTGCCCAGCACAAACCTTCTTTTGGCGTTAAAAATAGTATTTTTTATAAAAATAGTAAATAAGTATTTTTGCGGCTGACCTTATTGCATATGCATTTGTAGGAGTTTTATGGGAGAAGAGTATTTAAATTAATCACACAACGCTATTTACTAAGGTTTTCACTAGTCAATTTACTGGTATTTGCACCATTATTTAGCGCCCAAAAAAGCATCCTAAACCAGATGCTAATTTGCACTGCTCTTGGTAGATTGCGCTGGTCATTATGAAAATGATCCGGCTGCGTCTGTGTTCTTTAATTTTCACTCCCATCTGCGCTTTTTTGGAATTGCACCCTCATGCTAATTTGCCCTGTTTAGTAAATCTGGCCCTCGGTATTAGTTAACAATAACAACACTGCCACAAGCTGATGATGCTGTAGGACCTATCTTTTGAATTTTCATGGATAGCTAATTATTATTACAATTAATAATGATGAATAATTATTCAAAATGAAATTTCTTGTGAAATCATGTTATACTGAAGTGCTTAGTATTGTGGGAAATGTAGTGCATTGTGTAGCACTGATGGAAGCGAGCTGGGAGTGACGTTGCTATGGATACTGCTGTGTCTCAGTCAGATATGGTGGACCAGAACATTTTGAACTTCCTGCCAGAGCGAGAGCACGGAGAGGTGTACAAACTTCTGTCATCACACATGCTCTTGACGGAGCCTTCTGCTGTGGACCTACTCAACAGCAGTGAGTGTATACACACACATTCACACACCTGAAAACACAGATGCAATATGCTGTGAGAGTGTGCCGTCTTATTGCCTGGATGTATTGTGCTCTATGATTACACTCAAGGCTAATTATAGAGGCTCTGCGTGTGCAGTGTAACAGAGATTATCTGTTACAACACCCTGATAATCCCACATACAGCTCTGACCCCAATCCCTGAGAGAGACACACACACACACTAATACTGAGAGATACAGGTAGAAAAAACAGTCACTGTTGACTTTTTGATCTCTTTCGATCACCAGAACCACCTCTGTTTCACTGGTCACACTCGCTTGTGAACAAAACAAACACACACTCACACACTGTTGTATGGTCTGTCAGGTCATTGTATGTATTTTTGGATAATCATCAAAGTCACACTTAGGCCACAGCCATAATAGAACATCAACCTTGTGGGTTTGTCTGGCAAACTGAATTGCTGTTACATCAGCTGCTAACAGTCTCTTTCCTCTCCCTGTGCACACTTTCTTTCTTTCAGATGAGACGCACGTCGAGTTCTGCTGTCATTTAGCGAGGGGGAATGTTAACCCGAAAGAACCGCCCACATATGAATATGTCAAATTTGTTGGAGATTTCAAGTTTCATAGTAACGGTGGGTTTTTATTTATTTTTTACATCTACCAGAGCTACATGCAACACAAAGATAGACACTAATAATTGATGGATATAGATGGATATTGTTATATTTCTGTTTATTACTTGATTTGAGAAGTCAACTTTAGCTGTGTTAGTAAGCAATTGGAGTGAGCATGCATTTGTGTTTCTTCCTGTGTATTTGGTTGAGGAAGAGATTTAATGAGGAGGATGATTTGCCTATGTTGGAACTATTTGTCTGTCTCCTGATTTACATGTAGAATGTCATTATGAGGTCACATTTTTACTGAAAGGGAATGTGAAAATGAGAAGAAGACCAGAACAATGCTAGTCCTCTCTGTAAACATTTTTAGCTTTCTTGTTTAAGAAGTCAAAGTTCAAGTACAATATTATAACCACTGCTTGAAACATAACTTTTTAGAATAATATAAAGTTAAAATTTGTTTATATATATATATATATATATATATATATATAATTTTACATTGAAATATAATAAAATATAATTATTTTTTTATTTATAAAAATAAATACAATATTTAAATATATATATTTTTTTAAAGAATCAAGATTTGTATTGAAGAATCAAGGCCGGTTGCATAAACTGCTTAGACTAGTCTTACAAGTTAGTCATCTCATTTTTTTCTTCTTCAAGACTGGTCATGAATTTTAAAAGTCAGTTACATAAAAAGGCAGATTGTTCTAATTTAAATCTGAAAGGTAAGACTGATTACCCCTAACTAATTGCTAGTTGGTCAGACTAGTTCTTAAAGCACAGGCTTAACATAGTGGCTATGGTTATGCAACTGTGTATAAATTATTAATAATAATACAAAATAGTAGTAAAATAAGTATAGAAATAGAAGTAAAAAATACATTTTAAATTCATTCACTGCCATTCACTAGAAGTTGGTGTAATATACATAAAATATACCTTAAGTTGTGCCAAGTTTAATACTTAATCTCTGAAATCTGGTCATTGTGGGTGTTTTTTAAACAGAACATGATGTTTTTTCTGTGTTGCAGTGCCTCTGTCTACATGTAACGGTTATGAGCTGGCGTTCCCGCGCACACTGCAGTCTTCATTAGAGGAGCAGATCTGTCTCATAGCCACAGTGAGACTCGTGACCCCTCAGTTTCTGAAGGTAACAGTGCACAGAATCACACATGCACAAAATCAATATTACACACACTACTTGCATTCATCCTTACGTCAAAGGAAGGACAGACTTAGTGTGTGTGTGTGTTATAGGATATGTGCAACATGGAGGATGTGTGTGATGAATTCACATCAAGACACAGTCTGGAATGGAAATTTCTCTTCTTAGATCACAGGTGAGTCAAATGCCGCTCAATTATGCAAATGACTCTGATGTTGTGGTTCTGCATGGTCTGTTGTACTGCACTCCGTTAGGTCCATTTCGTAGGTTTATTCGTGACTCTTTCTGATTGTCATTTGCTTAATTCATTCATCAGTCTCTGACCCACTTACATCTGCTAATTCAGACTTTCCGCTGTCCCACGCACGGCTGCGAGGGCCAGGGATGTCATCAGATGTTGCGTGTGCTTGAATCTATTCTCACACTCCTATTTTAATGTGATGTTTTTATTCAGCTGTGGCCATTCATAAATTTCAGGATAGTGATTATTTACTCAGGAGGCTTTTCTGACCCCCAGAGAGTTACATAACCATGTGTGTGTGTGAGTACTGGATGTCCTGTTCCCCACAGAGCTATAATTGGACATTCGAGCTGTCTCGTCAAACTCTCTCTTTAAAGGGGAAGTGTGCAATTTCAGCATCAACAAAAATAATGTGGTTTTCAAACAGGTTTCCTTAACACTCCCTGCATTTTCTATTGGTCAGTCATGCAGATAGTCCTGCCTGCGCCCAAACTCACACAATTGGTTGAGCCAGTGTTGCTCTGGTCCAAATTGTCAAACAAACAGTGTTTGTGAGACAGAGTGTTTACATTGGGGAATTTATAAAACGTATAACACACACACAACTGGTTTACATTTTGATAATAATGAAAGATTTTTCTTGTGAACCAAATCAGCATATCGTCATGTGACCGTGAAGACTGGAGTCATGATGAAGCTTTGTCATCACAGGAATAAATGTAATTTCAAAATATATAAAAATAGAAAACGAAATTGTAATAAATTTCACAATATTACGGTTTTACTGTAATTTTGATAAAACATTTTTTTTTTAATCTTACTGACACCTCACTGTTAAGCTTACATGCCTCTTTATTTACAAACACTTACAGACTCAGGCAGGCTATGGACACCAAGCTCTTGCTTATTTCAGTGGTTTCCATGGCGATGAGTGTTTGCCGGCTCATCTGAGCCCCCATGTTTCATTCCTTTAGTCTCAAGGGGAAATGCTCAGCCTTTTTTAATGGGTCTGAAAGGACATACGATTTGAGTTTGTGTTTTGTAAATTGGGCCAATGCTTGGAATTAGCAGATAGTATGTACTGAACGTGTGTGTGTGTGTGTTCGCAGGGCCTCTCCTATCATCGGGTACCTACCGTTTGAGGTTTTGGGGACCTCTGGTTACGACTACTACCATGTGGACGACCTGGAGCTGATTGCTCAGTGTCATAAACAATGTGAGTGTTATCTCAAAGTCTCTCTCTCTCTCGCTCTCGCTCTCTTCTAAAACTAGGTCAGTGTACTGGCTTGGAAATTTTGTGCTGTTTGTGTGAATCACAGAGGAGCTGAAAACTTGAGGAGCTTTCCCACCAGGCAAGATGAGAGACCTTGTGAGAAGCTCTCTAATCTTTTTTAGAGACTTTTGATCTTGAGAGCTTGTGTGCATGGATGTGTGTATTGCAGTGATGCAATTTGGGAAAGGAAAATCCTGTTACTATCGGTTCCTGACTAAAGGGCAGCAGTGGATCTGGCTACAGACACACTATTACATCACATACCACCAGTGGAACTCCAAACCAGAGTTTATCGTCTGTACACACAACGTGGTCAGGTAAAACACACCACCATTCATATGAAAAAAAAAAAAATCATACATGTATATTGGAAAGCAAAGCACCTTAAGAAACCAAATAGCTTGTTTCGACTTGACATGTCTTGATTATATTCTATTTTTATATATTCTTTATATATATCATTGGATTTAATTAATTGAAATTTGTTGTTCTTTGTCATTTTAATGTTTGTCGGAATTGTAGTTTTTATATGCTTGTGTCACAGAGAATTTCGTTGTGTCTCTGTTACAATGACAATAAAGAAGTCTAAGTCACACACTGGAAAGTACACACACTCAATTTTATATGCGTATAAACAAAAACACTTCACTCGCACAAGCATATTGAAGCATTTTAAAAATGTTTAGGATTAATATTTGTAACATGGATATCTGTGTTCAAATGCCTGTTCATAACTTCAAAAAATAAAATCCAAGTATTTAATATGGTTATCAGCTCAATTAATTGAGTCTGTTTTACAATGTCTATTATCTTTTAGCCTCAGTTTCCATCTAGTGGTTAGTTTGTGTTACTACAGATTTGGCCTTCAAAATGTACCCTGTTTTCAGAAATGCACCACATTACAGGGTCATTTTACAGCAGTGGTTCTCAACCAGGGGCCCAGGGCCCACTTGGTGGCATCAGAAAACTTCCACAGGGTCCTCAAGATGACTTAAAAAAAAAAAAATGAAAAAGCAACTACAAATCAAGTTATTTCTTATTTTTTTGTCCTTGAAGAACCAGTATTCCTACAGTCTTGGAAATCTTGGATATATGAGAAAGACTCCTGGAAAAGTCCTGTAAATGGATTATTATTTAAAATTCATAAAATCTTACAACTCTATGGGCATTTTTCTAAAGAATAAACATTTTTCTAGTAATGACAAGTTCTAGAATATTTTATTGGGTAGAAATTGTAAGTATATTTTATGTATTAAAAAAAAAATCCTTATTTTTATCCAGTAAATCACAAACAACTGAAAAAGAGGCCCTCAAAAATTGTTGTGGTCAATGGGGAGTGATGATGTCTACACTGGATGCGGCGCAATGTGACACAACAAATTCCCGACAGTAAACTGAAGCCCCGTTCTATTTCTGACATACTTCAAGCGCTCACGCTACATCTGACACGAAGAACAAATGGATTTGCAACGGTCGCTTTGTCGCGTCCACCGTTGACAGCCTCGAGCTGTTGCGGCGCAGGTGTAGACACAGTGTTGGAGTCAAAAAAGTTGAGAACCACTGGTCTACAGCTTTTCACAGTGGATGTACAAGTTGAAAGAATGAAAAGTAAAAACAAAACACTTTGTCTCTCTCTAAAGTTATGCTGAAGTCCGAGCGGAGAGAAGGAGAGAGTTTGGATTGGAGGAAAGCTCATCTGATATGGCCACATCCTCAGTCAAGGTACTACTACACACACACACACACACACAGCTTTTTTGTTTGCATTCCTATTTGTTTATGTGAATAGTTATTCAAATGAGTTTTGTCTGTGTAGGGCCAGGAGGTGTTTTTGGACATGTGTCCTCCTTTGAAAAAAACACGGGACAGAATCAACAGCGCTCGATCAGTGTCATCACAAAGCTCGAGAAAATCATCACACACAGCACTGTCCGACTCTGCATGTAAGTACAAACACGAACCTCTGCGAACACTTCTGTCCTTATGAGGTGTACATGTGCATAAGAGGGTCATGTGAATGTAACCTGTGTGTGTCTGTGTCCATAGCGAACTCATCGGTGAGGTACACAGAAGCATGCACGTCATCACGGCAGTCTGCTTCCATTGGTCCTGAGAAGAGCTCCAGCAGAATGCCACATAGTGGATCGAAGGTACAAACATGCACCTCATCATCCTCTTCATTATCATCATTTATATGTGCCGTGATCTGGTGGGGATCTGCAGTGATCTTTTTAGGACACAAGCCCCAATGGTGCAAGGACCCTATAAGAACTGCTCCGTTTATTTATTTTTTCATTTTTATAAATCTTCTTTGCTGAGTCTCAGCAACAGTTAACAATTTCATAAACCAACAGGGTCTGACATATAGACTAACTTTCATTTAAAGTCTGTAAAAACACTAGTAATTTAATAAGACTGTTAAGCCATTGTCAAAATGAATTGTCCGTTTTTTCATACTGTACATTATAATGTTGTGATTTAATAAACATTTATTTTAGTTTTTTTGTGTTTTATTTTTAATTAATTCAACAGAAAGGTGTTTGCAGATAGAATTCAACAGGTGAGGGTGTGTAGATTAGACAGGCAGATGGATGATGACCTTAGATCTGTATCATAAGGTCATTAGTTTGTCTCATCAGATGTTTAATAACACATAAAAGTCCCCACCAATATCAAGGTGAGTTATGAAGGACTCAGACATGAGAAAAGCAGAATTCATCTAAGTGACCAACTGTAGCAAAAATGTAACCATTAAACAATACACATTACTAAATATTGTTAAAACTACATACAACTGCAGCTCATACTCTGAAATGTATCGTAACACTACTCTTGGCAGTACAGATAGTAATAGTTAACGGTACAATTTTGCAACATTCTTTTAAAAATCCACCCCAAAACATGCATAAACATCATAATATATATAACTAGCGACTCCCTAAAACCACTTTGAATACTTTTATGGCTCTGTACACTACTGTTTAAAAGTTTAGGGGTGGTAATATATTTTTTAACAGTTTTGAAAGAAGTCTCTTATACTCATCATCCATTTAATCTAAAACACAATAAAACTGTAATGTTATTAAATGTTATTACAATTTAAATGTTTATTTTAAAAGCCATATTTTCAGCATCATTACTCCAGTGTTTAGTGTCACATGATCCTTCAGAAATCATTCAAATATTCTGATTCGTTGCTCAAGAAACATCTCTTGTTGTTATTAATGATGTAAAAGTATTTCTTGTGATATTTTATTCAGAATTCCTTGATGAATAGAAAGGAAACAAACTGTTCATTTGAAATCTAAATCTTTCGTAAACATTTTGATCAAAAATCTTACTGACCCCTACTTTTTATACAGTATTGTATGTGTTGTTATCACCAGTCTGTGTGTGTATCTGAATGTTTTGTGTGTCTGTTTGTTTTAGACCCTGATTCAGAGGCAGAGCTCCTCGGAGGCCACATCACTCTCCCCCTCCTGCAGTCAGCAATCCACCATGGTCAGTATCCTCTCTCTTTCCCCTCTATTCCTTCCTCTCTTCTGTCTTTCCCTCCATGTTTAAGTATAGCTACAGTTTAGTGTTTGTTTTAATCTTAGAATAGAAAGATTGTCAACATTTTACCAACGACTGTGTAACGGTGCCAAATCTAGATCCTGTTGAGAAACAACAGCTGGTTTTGAGAGAAGTTCTCAGTTTTGAAAAGGGGATATATGTTGCTGCTCTCGAGTCTTTTTGTGTGTTCTCAATGTTCCGTGTGCATGTGGGTTGCAGACACAATCTCTGTACGAATTCCAGCAGCCTCAGTTAGGCGTCATGCATCAGCTGAAAGAGCAGCTAGAGGAGCGGACACGCATCCTACAGGCCGACATCAAGACACAACAACAAGAGCTGCACGACATTAAAGAGAAACTACAGCTCGCCAACCTACAGGTGCGCACACATAATCATAAACTTGCAGTATTATATTTATTTGTGCAAATTTGGGTCAGATTAAATACATCAAAAATAGAAAATGTGATGTAAAAAGAGGAAGAAATACACTACTGATTTTTTTTGTTCTATTAGTTAACGTTAGTTAATGCGTTAACTAACATTGAATAACAATGACCAATTCATTTGTTACAGTAATAATCTTTGTTAATATTAGTTAATATCAGATGGTCATTGTTAGTTCATGTCAGCTCAGTTCCATTTAATAATATTAACAGGTAAAACTTTTGATTTGAATAACTTATTAGTAAATGTTGAAATGAACATTAACTAAGATTAATAGATGCTTTAGAATAATGTTCCCTTGTTAACTAAAGTAGTTAACTAATGTTAACAAACGGAACTTTATGTTCTTGAAAGTAAAAGTATTATTGTGAAATGTTATTTTAAATATTGTTAAAATAATTATATTATTATTATTATTATTATATAATAACTGCTCTCTATTTGAATATATATTGTGAAATGTAATTTATTTCTGAGGTGGCAGAGTTGTATTTTCAGCATCATTCCTCCAGTCTTCAGTGTCACATGATCCTTCAGAAATCATTCTAATATGCTGATTTGGTGCTCAAGAAACATTTCTTATTATTATCAATGGTGAAAACAGTTGTGCTGCTTAATTGAAAACTTTTTTAGGATTCTTTTATAAATAGAAAGTTCAAAAGAACAATTTATTTAGAAATTATACATTATAAATGTCTTCACTGTTACTTTTGATCAGTTTAATGCATCCTTGCTGAATGAATGTATTCATTTCTTTTTCTTTCTTTTTTTACTGGCTGACCACAAACATTTGAAAAGTAGTGTACAGTAGATATACAATATTCCTTCTCTGTAGAAAAAATGCTACTGTATTCAGAGACGAAGTTATTGTTTTGGAAGTCTTACTTTATTTATTATTAGAACTAAAGTGGTCTGATTCTGAACAGTGTGTTTGGATCGCTGTCTTGCAGATGTTTCTCCAGCAGCCGATACAGGGAGAGTTTGCCGGTTCTGGTTCACAGTCGCAGGGTCCAGGCAGGCCAGCCCAACAAAACACACACCCCAAACCTCAACACTGTGCTTCACATTCATCACACACACTGCTCAGAGAACAGCCCAGTAGCTCATCTGCTCAGGTACACTTTACACAACACACACACATTACTCACTCACAGACTTGTGACACACACTGATGGTTGTCTTGTGTTTATGTGTGTTTAGGGGCAGCAGAGACTGGTTCAGACTGGACACATGCAGGCCGTCAGTGTTCCAATGCAGACACACACCAGTATCACCACACCCTTTTACAGCAACCCAATGATGTTCTCCCCCAACCACGGACACAGAACCCAACAAGACACGCACTGCCAAAGAAACACACACACCGACTACAGCCAGGATGGACAGCTACGGTAACAACACACCTTAACACACAGAAAACACAGTTTACTGTGTCTGAAGTACATCGTAAAGGCTTGTCCGTATCAAGACGACTGTTCAGTTAGAAAATTTAGTGTGATAAACATTTTAATTTGAATAAACGTGTTTGTGTCTGTTCAGACAGACATGAACAATCTGTCAATGCAACATTTAAAAAAAAAAAATATTAACAGAGAGTTGTTCTAATCTGTTTTCTATTGCACCACAAATAAAACTGTGATTGGCTGTTGCATAACTACAATTTGGTGGTGCTCTGCTCACATACATTTTTCACATATAAGGGACAGTGAATAGCAGAAAAAGAACCTGGAACTCTTGCACTTTCATTCAACCCGTCTGCCATTGCTTATGCGTTGGTCTGAACAGACAAATCATATATGAAAATCAGACCAAATTTTTGTTCAAACATTGGAGTTGCTTCTTGTCTTTTATAATATTCCAGCTATAATACCTCTCAAATCAAATTAGGTAGACATTTATATTCTGGAAATTATGTTCTAGAAATCAGAGGAAAAACCTTTAGGCTAAACCATTATCTCTGCTTGAAAAGGCAGTTTTAAAGGGGTTATGACATGGATTTTTTAAAAATTATTTTAATATGTTCCTTGAGGTTCACCTAAAGTTTATAACGTTTTTTGCACAAAACAACAAATATATATGTGGGGAATTATTATTTTTTCACCTTCATTCTGACCCTCATTCTGTAATTGTAATGGGCGGCTCCTTTAAAACTTGTCTGTAAACGGCCACTGTTATGATTGGCTAACTCAACAGTATCAACGCCCACACAGTATTGCACTTGAGTAAGTGTTTTGAAAACATTATCCATATAAAACTGTCATTTACACATTATGAAATCATTTACGTACGGTTTGCAATGCAGCTGCTGTCAGATCCAATACAACTGGCTGCTTCATCTTTCAACAAAAGTTTATTTGCAAACTCTCCATTACACTGTGCCTCATTCACAAAACAAAATGCTCTGAACAAACATGCAATCCTCCGATGTGATCCGGTATGCCATTTAAACAAACCATCCACTTGTTCCTGACGCTGGTATCCTGCTGAAGCTGTTTAAAAAACAGGACACGTCAAAGCCAATATTTCTTTACGTTTCAATTTGTCCTCTTGTCGATAGACTCAAATACATGGAGCACATCAGAAACTGAACGTGCATCTGTATACTGTATCCAACATAGAGGGCATCAGTGCTTTTGACGCGACACACGTCAAGAAACTTGATTTCTCGTGTCATGACCCCTTTAATGATATTTAATAATTTCAGCAATAAATATTATTTATCTGTTTCTTAATAAATAATAGATTCTAGTAGATCCATGATACAGTAGTTACAATCTAATTTAGTGATGACTGTGCAGGGGACAACAGAATGAGAGGTGATTTCTGATTGGTAGAGTGAGGGAGCTTCCTTGATTGGCTGATTTTGGTTATATCACAGAATGTGTGATTGTAACAAGACCTGTTCCCTGATCTGATCAGTAATATAATACAGGGTGTTTTCGGATTAGTAGGATGCTGCTAAACCAGCCAATGCAGACGCTTGTATCAGACAGCAATGGGGGGGCTCAGTCTTCCCAGTGCAGCTCAACTATTCAACAAACCAAGTAAGTGTGTGTGGGATTGATGGCCCCATTCAAAATGAAAGTAAAGTCATAGACCGGTTGTTGGGCTGAATTTGGAAGAACATACTAGTATACAGTACTACGTTTAACTATTTCTGCCATAATAGAGATAGTATGAGGAGTATACTATTCTGAATTCACCAATATTGTCTGTGTGTTACAGATATCCTCTGGACCAGCAGATGATGGCTCCTTCCTTCCCTGTGCAGCAGGTGAATTGTAACGCTGTGCTTGTCCCGTCCCCCGTCTTCACCTCACCAATCATGATCCCCCATAATAGTTTCATCACCCATCAGGCCACACCTACCTACACGCCTCACCCGGTGGCTGCCCCGCACGGCTTACCTCTACAGCAACCTCAGCAGTTCTTTCAGGTAGACAAACACAATTTTGATTAATTGTGATTCAGATTTACAGTTCTTCTCAGTCATCAACTGTATCATATCATCTTGAATCATGTTTTGTGATTCATAAACGTTCTGGTAACATTCTTTCTCTCTTGAAGATGCAGCCTCAGGGTCTGATTCACAGCACTCCCACTCAGGCCTTATTCCACACCCCTGGCATTCCACAGCAAAGCATTGTGGGATACGTACAGCCACAGCAGCAGCAACAACAACAACAGCAGCAGCAACAGCAACAGCAGCATCATCACTCCCAGTCCAGCAACCTGTCGGACTACAGAAACATGCTCCAACGGTAGCCCCGCCCCCTGGGAGAAGACAAGAGGTTGCCAGGAAAGTGCGTTGAGCATTTAGCTCTGAAAGGCATGATGGGAAGGGACTCTCTCTCGGCTCAGAGGAAGGCTCGGTCCCGAGCCAAACCAAATCGAGAAAGCCAAAGTCCCTTAAAGTTCCCATGACAGCAAATGATGGTGATAACGCCACGAGGCCCAAGGGCTCTGCCTGGCCCGGACTGCACGCAGAGGATGCTGGGATATGTAGGAGGAGCCCACATGGGGCGTGACCCATCTGTTATTCATGGAGACGGGTCACAGAGCAGTCGAGCAGATGCTCCGATTGATAGAAAAAGGACAGAAAGCCGGAAGGGTTTTGGCACTGTAATGTTACAGCCCGTTGACTTTATCTGGACTTTTTAACATACAAACACACGCAAACAAGACAAAATCAAGTAATGCCTTGACAGAGCTTAAACTCAATCCAGAGTCCGCTGAGTTTGCTGTCACATGTTCTGTTCTCAAACGCATACTAAAATACTAGCTAAAAGAGAAATGGCCCCACCAAAAAGAAGAAAAATACATGGTCATGAACTGCTTTTCACACATCATATTTCATATGTGTATGCTGATGAGAGGAGCTGAGCACAGTTCAGCGAAGACCCAAACATTTCAAAAATGCATAAATTTGACTGCCTGTTATCATGTGCAGAGCAAGTTCAGTCCTCTCCTGTTGTAACGTTAATGCTAACGTAAGAAACTTGAATCACGTTGTATATTTCAAATATTTAAGAACAATTTAAAAGTTCAGACTAGGGCAACATTTTCCTACTGTTGAGGTCAACTCAATCCCTGTTACTCTTTTTTTTTCTCCTGGATCCACTTTACTGTACATAAAGTTCATCCACATAATGTGTTCTGGATGGTCATATTTCAGGCTAGCATCTAGACATAACTCCTCAAGAGAAGCATGTTTGCCGATCACACGGTTCTTTGATTTCTCAGATGTTAATGTGGTCTGCATGTCCACACAGCATAACTCTAATGATTTGATGTCAATATAAACAGATGAGCTAATATTTAGTTTCAGTATTACACAGGGATGAAGCTCTGTCTAATTTATGCTTCGTAGAAGAGGGACTTTGTGATCGTTTTACGGTGGTGGGCGGAAGTGCAGCAGTTTAACTGTGATGAACAAATATAGATAAAATAAGACAATGATTGAAGACAATCATAATTGTCAGGCCTGCAGAAATGGAAATGTTCTCATCTGCCTGTGTCACTTGGGCTCTGTGTTTCACAAATATTAGTAAAAAAAATGCACTTAGTTTCTTTCTCTTTTTAAATTATTTTTTTTTATATAATTTTCGGGGAGATGGTGTAGACCAGAGGTACCCAAACACTTTACAACGACTTGATTGAGGGCCGAAAGTAAAAGTTGCACTATATCTTTAATTTCTAAGTGTCTAACCTTGGTTCCCCTCGTTTGTGATTTTCATAATATCAAAATATAACACTGTAATCTGCAGTATTATTTTTTGTAATGATGTTTTTCTTACTTTTTAAACACCAGCTTACATTTAAAAAAAAATTAACAACAAACTAAAAACGAAAAGAATCTGGAACATTTAAGAAACTAATTGAACATATTGAATGAATCCACAAAAAAATTATGTTTAATAATATATCAATTATGATCCGCGAAAACGACTAAAAACGCTATATAATGCATGCCAGGCCAGTAGTTGGCGATGTCTCTTTGTAAAGAAACACTACACACTGAACACGTCATTTTTTCACCCCTATAGTTGAAAGCGATCCTCCTTCAGACAGGCTTCTCATTGTAGGTGTAGTTTACACTCTTGTTCTCTGTCAGATGGGGCACAGAATGGATGTGCCAAACAGCTCATAAGGGTTGCGTTAAAGCATTCTGAATCTTGACTAAGTTTTTGAGAGAAATTAAAAGAATTGTGCTAATATGCTATCTAGAATACCGGCACACATCTACATAAATGGCATGTTTTTTTTCCTATGCTATATTTTCCCCCTCATGGCAAGTCAAAGGTCATCAAGGGCCAACTTTGGTTTGGGCATCTCTGGTGTAGACACATGAATGTTGTGAACACTCACAGACACACAAAATCTGACAATCGGAAAAATCTCAATCCGTTTCTTTTGTGCGGAGACTTCAAGCTGTGCTTTCCTCTGTCCTGTCACACGCTGCACAATTAAAGACTGGTGCTGATTATTGAATTTTTTTCAAACTAAGAAAATTCCATTCAAGAAACGTGTGTCCTTCTGCCTGTTGTTAGATGTGAATCGAAAAACAAGAATGTGTGTAATTTATACTTATAATTTAGTTTTTTAGTCAGGTATATTTTCTTGTATTAGCTAGAAACACTTCATATTAGTAAAAGCCAATGTGCTGTTTGAATGAAAACAGTAAAAGTATTTTTGTATGCAAAGATCTTCAACATTCCTTCAGTCATGTACAGAAATGTGAAACTCCCTCACGCTCTCTTCACGCAGGTGTAGCTTGTTAAACTTTAGCTCAAAATCAGATCAAACTACATTCAAAGGAAGCACTTCAGAGATTTAGACTTTTCCAAGAGATCATTTACGGCCATCTGAACCATTACTAAATGTTTTTCAAAGGTTTGTGTAGAGTCTGAATTGCGTGACTTGTTCATCTCAGTGCTTTGTTCTGCCTTCCTGGAGTGGCACTAGAAAAGACGAGGAAGGTGTTTGGCGTGTTTGTGTTTCAGATGCTGGCTAGCACAAAGTATGACGTGTCAGGGTGTTCTGCATCAGTGCCTCCCATTTATCATCTTCTGCTGCTCTGAGATTATCTTTGGGTCTCACAAATGCTCTTTATGTCTGTAGACGTGAGAGAAACTACACTTTGAGTCAGATTTAACTTTTATATTTTTAGTAACCCAACCTAAGAATCCATCTCAAGGTGAATTTTGGAACACTTGTAGCTGGTCTAAACAAGATTAGCTGGTCCAAGCTGATAAAACCATACAGGACCATCAACAAACCAGATAGTAACCAGTCAAAGTGGATTTTGGAGGAGCTAGAAAACAGCTCCTGGTTTTGTTCCAAAACCAGTTTTAATATAGATTTTCCAGTGGAGTAGACTTGCAAAGACTGATTTCAAAATGAGCAGGACGAATAAATCCAAAGGTTGCGATTTAAGCCAATCTGATTCAGTCTTCATGTGACGCCGTTTTAGAATGTGCGCATCATCCCCCGAACAAAACCAGCTGCTTCGTCCTTCATTAAATGCCCATTTGTGGTGTTTTCATGAAATATTTTGTCAGCCAGGCTCAAACATTTAGTCTCAAATGTTTGTTGAGGTTAAAGGTTTGGTTGTTTTGCAGACGTTCATGTTTTTGCGGTGTCGTTTGCACATGCAGGTTTAGTTTTTGCTCTTTGTGTTCATTGATTGGGTTGTGAATGGTAGACGATACCTGTACTGGCTCTCTCAGTCTCTTCTTCTTTCTCGTTTCATCCTGTGAATCTATGCTCTGGTTGAGGCGACTGCACTTTATTCTTTTTCCCTTCTTTATGTCTTTTGCTTTTTGCTCTCTCTTTGTCTCTGGCCTGGATTTCTCCCCAAAAGTGTCTGCTCTGATGAGGTTTTAGGCCTCATGGATTTGTGCGAGTGTGTGTTATGTGTGCGTTGTGAGTGTATGCGTTATGTGTGTTACCGGAACATTTGACTTCAGGTGACAACTCTCGCTGTGGGTGCGAGAACGTCAATGCATTTATATTCTACCAGGTGTGGGGATGAGACGAAAACGAAACCTGGTATAAACAGCCATCTCTGCTGATACTCTGCAGAAAATACATGGAAGATATTGTAATATAAGACACAAAAAGGTTTAGAAAAAATATAGTTGTTTATTTTATAAGATGTTAAATAGATTGAAATAAATTTATATACAGTGTATGATTTGAAAGTAAAACAGAGGTATTTTGTAACAGATTATTGAAGTGTCTTACTTTGGGGGACGTAAAGCTTTCTGTTTGTCAGTTCAGCGAGTTGATGTTGCACAGTCAATGATGTATGGCTTGTTTTTTCCCCCTTTTACTCTTCTGTGTACATATACCATCACAACAAGCTTTAACATATTGTTAATATTGTTTTAAAAGAAATTAATAATAAAAAAGTTTACATTCTGAAACAGCTTGGATGTTATAGTGACTTTCATTATTTTCAATCCACACTATTAAAAAAACAAACGTATAATTATAAACAAAACCTCTTGCTTAATTTGTGTCGCAAAATGTATTACTAAAAATATGCTTGTCCAACAATATTCAATTTTAAAAATCGATTGTAATGCAATTTGTAACCATAAAATGCATTATCCTTAGGGTCATGTTTCTTCTTCCCGAATCACAAGCAGCACAAAACTAAACTGAGGCCTGGTTTCACAGACAGAGTTTATAAAGCCAGGATAAGACCTTAGTTTAATTAGGACATTTAAGTATAGCTTTTAAAAAGGTGCCTTAGGGAAAAAAAAACATTACAGGTGTGCATCTTCAGACAAAACAATGGCACTGATGGCATTTTCGCCCTGATGAAGCCCCATGTGCGGCGTTGACAAAATAAACCAGCATTACTTTTTCAGCTCCATCTTTTGTTTGGTCTGACCACTTGACGTCACAAGTGTTGGTGGTATTCTCCAAAAATATTTTAAGATATGTCAGTGCAAGTTACTTTCAGTTAAAACAGCTCAAACATGCAATTTGGTCTGGACTAGCCGCCTTGTCTGTGCAGTGGGTTCAAAGTTGCAGACGGTCTCGCGGTCGTGTCCTCCGTGCCTGTAGGTGCCGCTGCGGTTACTTTCAGTGTTTAATCTTCTGCTACTGCTCGTGATTCGGGAAGAAGAAACACGAAATCCCCCCGCGCTTGGAGTTTGTTTACATTCCGTGAGGATTGAGCTGACTTCAGATTTCAATAAATGACAGTGAGTGTCATGAGCTACAAAATCGCATTAACTTTTATATTGTTTCAAAATGAAAAAGAATAATACAGTGTAAAGTTCAGATACGCAAGCTTAGCAAGTCATTCGCTTTCATATAAGTTAACTTACTTATAACTGTTACACGTATTAAACTTCATTAAATGCTTCCATCTGGTTCGGGCCAGATCGTGTAGAGGTTTGGGTCTAGAAACCGTCTGAAAATCTCTGAAACCGTCTCAGGTTTCAGAGATGGCAGGTCCAGCGGATCACAGTGACAGCGCGTCCGGTTCTGCTCTTCAGGCTGTGTTTGAACAGCTGCGGTCCGCTCACACTCTCTCCCTGACCCTCGCCAGGCCGCTGTGCCTGGCTGTCGTCGCTCTGGACCGGTACTTGAGCTTACAACATCCCTCCGGTGAGAGCTACAGCTACGACCTGACGATCACGGACGGCCGATGGAGGATGAAGTGTCAGCTGGCGGACAGTCTGACCCGCTGGGTCCGGACGGGTTCGCTGCGCTGCGGGGCGGGGGTCCTGGTGTCCCTGCTGTCGTTGGTTCACGATGAGACGAGACTGAGTCACAGTTACCTGAGGATAGACGGGATTCACGGCGTCGTGGAGCTTCCTGAGAGATTTCTGTCTATTAAAGACGTTGAGACAATTCCGCAGTGGTGCCAGGACTATGTGACCCGATCCGATGGACCCCTGCAGCTGAGCAGAAAATATTATTTACCACTGTGGATAAACGATGATCCTTTTGGGAGCGTGTGGATTCCTAACAACCCACCTCCAGACGTGGTTATTGATGGTATGAGATCAGCAGTGGTATAAAAAAAAAGTGTATATATATATATATATGTATATATATATATATATGTGTGTGTGTGTGTATTATATACATGCATACATACATACATACATACATACATACATACATACATAAACACATACATATTTATACATTACACACACAGAGATACATGTTCATACATGTATACATGCATACATTAAAGGTTCAAATAAAAGTTAGGTTGCTAGGTTAAGTTAAAGTTTGGTAAGTTACAAAGTTTAGCCTAAAAAGCCTAGTTAGTTTAGGGGCAAAATGTTTGCTTGTAATTATTAATAAACGTATAAGTGCCATACAAACAATATATATATATTTGTATATAAATATTAAAACATATATATTAATATAGTAATATTAAAATTAACATGAAACGAAAGTTGCAATAGTCTTTTCTTTCTTATTGTGACCTATAACTGAGTGAAACGTCTTCTTGAACAAGAAAACTGTAGGGCGGGACTTGATTTTGTCCATCGGGAATTGATGGATTGTTAGGTAGTTGTGGTTTGCTATTGTTGTGATCTGTGAGTGACAGGTTGCCCCGCCCTCACGCCAGTAAACGCATCATCAGAAAGAATATGAATATTCAGAAGAAATATCATTGCAAGTTATTTTTATTAAAGATTATGAGGGCGCACAAATTTAAGAAAATGATGTGCACATATAAATAACTTATAATAAATTCTGCAATATTCCATTTAAAATATAAGAATTGTCACTTGATTTCATGGAGACTAAAAACTATTTTCAAATAATACTAGCTTAAAAGGGTTGGATAATTGAGTTTGACAAATGGAGTTGTTTGTCAAAAATTGTACAACACACAATTTATAGCGAAATAGTAATCCTTTCATTATATCTGGTCAATGTTGTTGTCTTTCTTTTTTTCAGTCTCTAGAATCACTCTTCTTGCGGATCTGGATGCATTCTTTCACAGCTCCAGACGTCCTCTCCCACTACTGGTCCGAATTCTGCATAGATCCAGAATCCGGTACTATGGAAAACCAGGACAGAACATTGACTTCCCATTTCAGGTGAGTTGAGGTCATAGGTTACATTGTTTTTTTGTCTGCAGCTATTGATTATTTCAGCGGTGCCAAACATAATCTCTTTCTTCGGTTCCCTCTTTCTTCCACTCTTTCAGGTGTACTGTGAGGTGGCTGATCAGAGTGGCGTCATGTCTATGGTTGTATGGAATGATCTTTGTCCTGAGTGGTTCAAGCGACTGACAGTCGGCTCAGTTCTATATCTGCAGCAGTACTCGTTGAAACACAGTTATCAGAAGCGCTCTAGACCACAGATCCACACACTCTCTCTTATGACTTTCCACTCTATTGGTATGAACTCCAGAGCTTTTCCAAAGCTAGCTTTCTTATGCAAGTATTTCAGCTGGGTTTGTATTAAGGCCCTTGCACACCAAGTGTGAAATTCGCGTCCGAAATTTTCGCACGTTAAAAAATAAATACAACCTCACGTTATGTCAGTCACGCTTGCACACTGCCTCCGAAACTTTCGTCCGTCATAAAAAAATCGATTTGGGTTTGATTTTCTGCGTTTTTCACATCCGTAAAGCAGTTTGAATGGTGTTTTGACAATTCAGAGCCACAGAATCACGAATACGAAAAAACGCATACGAAAATTTCTGACTCAGTGCGCAAGGGCCTTTATACAGGTTCAATATTGGACCATTTCATGGAAAAGTTACATTATTTCAGCTCTTTGGTTGTGGTTGTTTTTTGTGTTGTAGAGATCTGCTTAAATCCTCGAAGTCCTGCATCTGTAGTGACGGTAATTCCACCAAAAAGTGTTCAGCCTCAGTGGGGTCTGCCTGATGTCCCATACAACTTTGCCACAAGGTACACATACTCGCCACTTACAAACATTTTCATTTGTTAATTTCAATGATGAATCATTTTCATCATCATTTTCGTCAACACAATTTTTTCACTGACAAAAACGAGACTATAACTAAATAAAAACCAGTTTTGAATGACAAAAACTTTTGACATTTTTGTCAACTAATAAAAACGAGACGAACATGTTAGGCAGGGAAGAGATCCAGTCAGAACTGATGTCCTGCGTGGTAGATGATGCGCACTTTTGAATTGTAACGCGCTGATCTACACTTGCATGTGTCATAAAACGTCAACGTCTAGGAGAAAGAGAAGAGCAGACATATGGATGAATCTGAAAATTGATGAATCTAAAAAAAAAAAAGCATGACGATTGCGAAAGAGAGCTCAGTTCAGTCCGTTTTTCTGTGCTCACACAAAAAGCCTCTTCTCAGACAGCTGAATTGAGCTCTCTTTTGCGTCTTTTCGTGCTTGAACGTACAAATAAACACAATTATGTCAAAATGTCAATTTTGCCAAGTATTCACGTAAACATTTGGTAGAATATTGGATGTTTATCAGTGTATTGTATCTGTGGATTTGGCCTAAACCTGCTGCTGTCCGTCATCATTAATGTAATAAAATAACAAAAGAAAAAGAGAAAATCACTCAATGCACTCGACTAAATAATTTTAATAGTATAATAATTTTTACAAATATATCTGCTTGAAAGAATGAAGAATGTTGTATGCAAGTTGTTATAAAGAATGCATATATCATTAATTTGAAGAGACCATGTTTTATGTAATTTTAAAATAAATAAAGCAGTTAAATTGCATGTTCAAACCTTAAAGGGGCAGTAGGTGATTCTCTACAGAAACATTTTATGTTATGCTGGCTGAAAGTCTCCTCATATCCTGATAGCAATCACTATGTTAAGTGGTCTAAATCTGTGTATGTGTATATATATATATACTGTATATATATACACTCACCGGCCACTTTATTAGGTACCCCATGCTAGTAACGGGTTGGCCCCCTTTTGCCTTCAGAACTGCCTCAATTCTTCGTGGCATAGATTCAACAAGGTGCTGGAAGCATTCCTCAGGGAGTTTGGTCCATATTGACATGATGGCATCACACAGTTGCCGCAGATTTGTCGGCTGCACATCCATGATGCGAATCTCCCGTTCCACCACATCCCAAAGATGCTCTATTGGGTTGAGATCTGGTGACTGTGGAGGCCATTTTGTACAGTGAACTCATTGTCATGTTCAAGAAACCAATTTGAAATGATTAGAGCTTTGTGACATGGTGGAAGTAGCCATCAGAGGATGGGTACATGGTGGCCATAAAGGGATGGACATGGTCAGAAACAATGCTCAGGTAGGCCGTGGCATTTAAACGATGCCCAATTGGCACTAAGGGGCCTAAAGTGTGCCAGGAAAACATCCCCCACACCATTACACCACCACCACCAGCCTGCACAATGGTAACAAGGCATGATGGATCCATGTTCTCATTCTGTTTACGCCAAATTCTGACTCTACCATCTGAATGTCTCAACAGAAATCGAGACTCATCAGACCAGGCAACATTTTTCCAGTCTTCAACTGTCCAATTTTGGTGAGCTCTTGCAAATTGTAGCCTCTTTTTCCTATTTGTAGTGGAGATGAGTGGTACCCGGTGGAGTCTTCTGCTGTTGTAGCCCATCCGCCTCAAGGTTGTGCGTGTTGTGGCTTCACAAATGCTTTGCTGCATACCTCGGTTGTAACGAGTGGTTATTTCAGTCACTGTTGGCCTTCTATCAGCTCGAACCAGTCTGGCCATTCTCCTCTGACCTCTGGCATCAACAAGGCATTTCCGCCCACAGAACTGCCGCTCACTGGATGTTTTTTCTTTTTCGGACCATTCTCTGTAAACCCTAGAGATGGTTGTGCGTGAAAATCCCAGTAGATTAGCAGTTTCTGAAATACTCAGACCAGCCCTTCTGGCACCAACAATCATGCCACGTTCAAAGTCACTCAAATCAACTTTCTTCCCCATACTGATGCTTGGTTTGAACTGCAGGAGATTGTCTTGACCATGTCTACATGCCTAAATGCACTGAGTTGCCGCCATGTGATTGGCTGCTTAGAAATTAAGTGTTAACGAGCAGTTGGACAGGTGTACCTAATAAAGTGGCCGGTGAGTGTATATATATATATATATATATATTCAGACCCGCTGGCGGGTGTTAATTTCAAACCCTGTGTATATATGTATATAATATATATACATAGAGGGTTTGAAATTAACACCCGTCAGTGGGTAAAAATCAGCTGTGGCGGAGAACGCTGTCAAATTCACTAACCAATTTGGTGTGTTACTAACAGTGCGCTTGTTCATTTGCGTTAAAAAGCAATAGCGAAGATTAAAAAGCATTTGATTAACAGAAAAGACAGTTATTTTTCAACATCCTACAAATAAATATTTTTGATGTTCTTTGTACTGTATTGATCTGTCCACCTAAAATACAGTTTGGTGAAAAGAATGAGGATGAAAGAGATTTTGTTGTTTGGAGATTTTGTTTGATAAGAAATGAATGTATGAAATCCAAATTTTATTTTATATATATATATACACTCACCGGCCACTTTATTAGGTACACCTGTCCAACTGCTCGTTAACACTTAATTTCTAAGCAGCCAATCACATGGCGGCAACTCAGTGCATTTAGGCATGTAGACATGGTCAAGACAATCTCCTGCAGTTCAAACCGAGCATCAGTATGGGGAAGAAAGTTGATTTGAGTGACTTTGAACGTGGCATGATTGTTGGTGCCAGAAGGGCTGGTCTGAGTATTTCAGAAACTGCTAATCTACTGGGATTTTCACGCACAACCATCTCTAGGGTTTACAGAGAATGGTCCGAAAAAGAAAAAACATCCAGTGAGCGGCAGTTCTGTGGGCGGAAATGCCTTGTTGATGCCAGAGGTCAGAGGAGAATGGCCAGACTGGTTCGAGCTGATAGAAGGGCAACAGTGACTGAAATAACCACTCGTTACAACCGAGGTATGCAGCAAAGCATTTGTGAAGCCACAACACGCACAACCTTGAGGCGGATGGGCTACAACAGCAGAAGACTCCACCGGGTACCACTCATCTCCACTACAAACAGGAAAAAGAGGCTACAATTTGCAAGAGCTCACCAAAATTGAACAGTTGAAGACTGGAAAAATGTTGCCTGGTCTGATGAGTCTCGATTTCTGTTGAGACATTCAGATGTTAGAGTCAGAATTTGGCGTAAACAGAATGAGAACATGGAACCATCATGCCTTGTTACCACTGTGCAGGCTGGTGGTGGTGGTGTAATGGTGTGGGGGATGTTTTCCTGGCACACTTTAGGCCCCTTAGTGCCAATTGGGCATCGTTTAAATGCCACGGCCTACCTGAGCATTGTTTCTGACCATGTCCATCCCTTTATGGCCACCATGTACCCATCCTCTGATGGCTACTTCCACCATGTCACAAAGCTCTAATCATTTCAAATTGGTTTCTTGAACATGACAATGAGTTCACTGTACTAAAATGGCCTCCACAGTCACCAGATCTCAACCCAATAGAGCATCTTTGGGATGTGGTGGAACGGGAGATTCGCATCATGGATGTGCAGCCGACAAATCTGCGGCAACTGTGTGATGCCATCATGTCAATATGGACCAAACTCCCTGAGGAATGCTTCCAGCACCTTGTTGAATCTATGCCACGAAGAATTGAGGCAGTTCTGAAGGCAAAAGGGGGTCCAACCCGTTACTAGCATGGGGTACCTAATAAAGTGGCCGGTGAGTGTATATATATATATAAAAGAAAAAATTAAGTAAAAAAGGAAATAACCCAGATGAACTACGTGACAGCTTATATATTTCCCTACATATATATATATATATAAGCTGTGATGTAGTTCATCTGTTTAGCCTATTTCTTTCTCTCTGTTTTTTTTTTTTTTTTTTGGCTAGTAGAAGTTCTGAATGCCCGGTAAAAATTTAGTAGCCAAATTGGCCGGTGAGTGAAAAAGTTGGTTTCATACCATGTATATGTATAATATATATATATATATATATCATTTTACAATCACATACTTATGTATGCAAGCGCTTCTTTCAATGCTAGCAGGCTAAAGTTAGCATTTCCCTGATCACCTATTGCACCTTTAATATCATTCATGTTAATAGGCCTAGATGTTTTCTCCAGGAGTATATACAGTAGCTAATGAGTTTGGACATTTTAGAGAAATGCTTAATTGATGCATTACAATTTAACTAAACCCATTAGGTTTTAGGCGACTAAAACAATTCAGATGACCAAAATATGATTAAAACTAAATGACATTTTAGTCAAAAGACTATGACTAAAACAAAATCAAAATTTGTGGTCAAAATGAACACTGGTTAATTTGTTCCTTTAAACTTTTGGTTTCAGTGTATTGGTTTGAAACAGGACCTTTTTTTTTTTTTTACATTAGATGTACACTGCCATTCAAAAGTTTGGGGTCAGTAAGTTGTTGTTGTTTTTTTTAAAAAAATTAATACTTATTCGGATTAATACTTTATTCAGGAAGAATGAATTACATTGATCAAAAGCTACAGTAAAGATGTTTATAATGTTACAAAAGATTTCTACTTTAAACAACTGCCAATCTTTTGAACTTTCTATTCATCAAAAAATGTTTCATGGTTTCCACAAAAATATTAATCAGCACAACTGTTTTTAACAATGATAATAAAAACAAATGCTATCAAATCAGCATATAAGAATGATTTATGAAGGCTCATGTGCCAAAAACTTGGTTAATGGCTGGCGAAAATTCATGTTTGCCATCACAGGAATAAATTACATTTTTAGATATGCCATATATATATATATATTACTAAAAATAATCATATTATTTCCCAATAATACTACTGTTTTACTGTGTTTTTAATCAAATAAATGCAGCCTTGAGGGTTCTTTCAACAACAAAAAAAGTTAATTTAAGTAATAGCATAGTTAATGTTATTTTTAGGGTTATTTTATTGCATTATGGTTTTCATTTTTAATACCTTTAATGTTACTGTTTTTTTCTTATTTACAATACACATTCTTTTGTCATGAAGCCAAACAATATTTTTCCACATTGTGGATAATAAAGTCTCCTAACTAAACAAAACCTCTCTCTGTGATCAGGTCAGAGGTGGACTCAATGAACAGTAACCAAGCCTGTGATGTCATTGGTCTAGTGACTTATGTGGGCCGGGTTGAGCGAATCAGGAGCAAGGAAAAGACAGGTATAGGCTATTATTGAACAGCTGGTTGTCAGTTAAGATAATTTATACAGGTACTCCTCTCCCAGCTCCTTTATGCTTGCTAATGCTAGCTTCATTATTAATATTCATACTTAGGGTTGACTGTTTAATCCATCCATCGTTACATCTGCATGTGTGTGTGTGTGTGTCAGGACCTGAAAAGTTTTGGGCGTATCGCTGGGTACATGCAGTGGATGGGACAACTGACTCTCCCTTTATCCTTGAGATCTTCTCCTCATCCCAGCCAGAGATTTTCAACAACATCTGTCCTAGTAAAAAACCCACCCATGGCTTTATGTCCACAAGCATTGTATTTCTCCAATGCTGAATGATTTGATTGTCTCTCTCTCAGTGACGTATCTGGTGTGCACTCAGATGAGGGTGTGTCAGACAGGCTGTTCTGTGTATCTGACCAGTAGCACAGAAACACAGCTCTTCATCACGGGTAAATTTCAGCTACAATGAGGTCACAGATAAATAACCACAATCAGCTCAACTGTTTATATGTATTTTTTTTGCATTAACAGGCTGCCATAAAAAGCAGCCCTACGTCAATGAGCCAAAAGTTAAAGCGTTCATCCAGTGGACCAAGACACTGAAGGACAGTGTCATGCTGCGGAGGACTGCAGTTGGAGGACATTACCGCTACCCTCCTGCCCCACCCACCTTCACACCAACCACCACCAATAGCAACATGACCAGTAAGAATTTCAAGTCCCCATGAAATCAATTATTTTATGGAATATTTATTATACATGATTTATCTGTTTACATTATTATTTTTATTTACATTATTATTATTTTTTTTCTCATAATCTTTAATCAAGACTTCTCTGATAATGAGGGCGGGGGCGGGACAACCTGTCACTCACATGAGATCACAGCAATAGCAAACCACAACAATCCAATCAATTCTCAATGGACAAAATCAATTCCCGCCCTACATTTTTTCTGCTCGAGAAGCCGTTTTACTGTTGCGAATAAGATCATTGCATGCAGTCATGTTATTTTATTTCCAATGTTCAGAAGATTTTAATGTTAAAGGTGCTGTAAGACATCTGGGAAAATGCTAATTTTAGCCTGATAGCACTAAAAGCGTACGTCCCACCCTCCCTGCAAATCGCAGTCCAAAGCCACACCTCCTGAAAGCATGAACACGCACAGCCAAGAAGACCGGAGACAACGTTACTGCAATACATCATGTGTTATTCACCGGTGAGAAAACTTTATAGTACAGTTAATAACAGTACTACAATACCAAACGAAAACAAATTCTTAAAAACGGAATTAGATGCAGCAAGTTTTCGGTTTGTTTAGCTAGCAAAACCTGTCAGTGTGTCATATTTCTTGCATGCCAGGGGTTCCACGATGAGAGTCTGGTGGTTGTTGCTGCTTGCCTGCCATTCTCGCTCTGTCTGCACAGCGTACGTGAACGCACTGATGACTTGTGTCGTCTGCGTGAACAGTCTGCGCAGTGGAATGCAAACACACATTGACCGACAGGCCCGAACGCAACGATTGAACAAACATTCTATGGTCCTATACCTTCCACAGACGACATATTTATAAAAATACATTTAGACCGCTTAACAGAGTGATTCCTATCAGGATATGAGGAGACTTTCAACCAGCATAACAAAAAATGTTTCTGCAGAGAATCACCTACGCCACCTTTAAAGTCCCCCTGCCTGCAGTCAATAATTGTATCCCTTAAAGGGGTGGTTGATTATGATTTCACTTTTCTAACTTTAGTTAGTGTGTAATGTTGCTGTTTGAGCATAAATAACATCTGTAAAGTTACAACGCTCAAAGTTCAAAGCAAAGGAAGATATTTGCTTTTAAAGAAATCGTTTTTTAAGGACTACAACAAACGGCTGGTAGGGACTACACTACATTCCTCCCGGGTTAGTGACATCACTAACCCTAAAATTTACATAAACTCCGCCCCCGGGAACATGCAGTCCATGTTAAGAAGAGGAAGAGTTGTTGTAGTCGAGCACATTTGTGAGTCTGCTCAAGCTGTCGCATCCGTCTTTTCACATACAATACAGTACGTAACACAAATGCAATAGCATGTCACTCTGTAGGCATTTACAACAGTTCCCACAGAAGCAATTTTATAGATTATCATGACAGAATATGCTAATTGAAGATAGTTCACTCCACATCAGCAACATAAATTCATCAACTAACCATTCAGAAACGTCCTGTTCCATTCTACGTGTTGTCACTTCTTCTTGAGTCTCTCAATCATTGTCCAACTCCAAACATAAAATACAGAACAGTGTCTGACATTTTAGTGCTTGTCTGCGTGAGGTAATCGGAGCTGTTAACACACACTAGGCCTTGAAGCTCTGCCCTTTGGTTTGCATTTAAAGGGACACGCGCGTTTTTACTGACCCTCAAAAAGGGACAATTTTAACATGCTGTAAAAAATTATCTGTGGGGTATTTTGAGCTACAACTTCACATCACACTCTGGGGACAACAGAGACTTATTTTACATATTGTAAAAAGGGGCATTATACCACCCCTTTAAAACTCATCAAAATGACATATTTTTGACATATCAGTTTTTTCCTGTGAAAATAACTTCTTCATGCCTTAAAATAGCTTGAATGTTACTCTACCCCCTTTGGTTCTTTTAGTATACGCGCACATGAATATGCAAATTAGCCCTGTTCTCGTTCGCCATCTCAGAGTCAGACAGCTGTCTTCTAAAAATCAGCATCCTTAGAAACGCTTTGAACATCAAAGAAAGCCAGTGGAGAAAAGCCCCGCCCCGCATGTTGACGGGATGGTTACATGTTTGACGGTAGGAGACTAGGACGGTTTCAGACCACTTTTTTGAGACCGTCTAGTACACCCCGCAGTTTTAAAGGGATAAATTAAAATTCTGTCATCATTTACTCATCCTCAAGTTGTTCCAAACCTGTATAAATTTCTTTCTTCTGCTGAACACAAAGGATAATATTTTGAAGAATACTGGTAACTACACAGTTGATGGGCAACATTGACTTTGGAAATCAGTGGGGTCCCATCAACTGCTCGGTTACCGCCATTCTTCAAAATATCTTCTGTTGTGTTCAGCAGAAGAAAGAAATTCATACAAGTTTGGAACTTGATGACAGAATGATGACAGAAATGTCAGAAATTTCATTTTGGGGTAAACAATCCCTTTAAGGAGAAAATACTCAGCAATGGTGTTGATGAATGAATTTGCACATGGTTTGTCTAAAAGCATATTATAAACACCACATAGACATATAAACAACATTACAAACTTGATTTTCACCACTTGAGGCATTTAATGATTTAACTAAACACATGTTTAATCCTGTGTTGTAGATGAGTTTTCTATAACAGCAGTGGCTGAGCTGAAGGGGGAGCTGGAGAGTCTGCAGTACAGGGAGCACAGGAGAGTGGCTGTACAGGGTCACGTGGCTGCTGTGCAGTTCCACATCTGGCCACCACACAGCCATCGGCAGGTCTGTACTTCTGAATCAAGATGAAAACAGCCAGTCAGCTGCAGCCACCATGAGGACAGTCTGTTATTTCCCTTTACATTTTTTAGAAAGAATCTAAATGTGCTGACAAAAATAATAACATCATTGGTGATGTCTTTAAAGCAGGAGGGTGTCTCAGTACGAGGGGTCAGCAACACTGTAGCTGCCATTCATTCCTCCACAAAGGATGAGATGACTCTGTCACAGAGAGAAACAGATTCAACCTCACCTGATTCGGATATTACAGTCTCACCCAAACGTAGGAGAGTGCAGACAGGCTCTAGGTAAAGCATTCTTAACCAGTACAAGTAGCCAAAGTGAATCAGATCCATGATTTTGTTCATTATACACTACTGTTCAAAGGTTTGTGGTCAGTGAGGTTTTTTTGTTTTTAAAGAAGTATTTTATGCTCACCAAGACTGCATTTATTAGATCACAAATACAGTAAAAACAGTAATATTGTGAAATTTGATTACAAATGAAAATAACTGTTTTATATTTTAAAATATTACAGAATGTAATATATTCCTGTGATGGCAAAGCTGATTTTTCAGCATCATTACTCCAATCTTCAGTGTCAAATGATCCTTCAGAAATCATTCTAATATGCTGATTTGCTGCTTTGCATTTCTTATTATTATCAATGTTGAAAACAGTTGTGCTGCTGCTTAATATTTTTGTGGAAACCATGATGCATTTTTGTCAGGATTATTTGATAAAAAGAACTGCATCTCTTTGAAATAGACATCTTTTGTAACATTATAAATCACCCCAAACTTTTGAACAGCAGTGTAAATGTTTAAGGAAGAGTCTACAGACAAATCCATTGTCAAAGGGACAAAAATATATGTCAATAAATATTAATGCAAAAAACTGTTTCTTGGCAGGTAAGACATTTATGGCTGGTTTACTAGCCAGTGGCAGGTGTGGCAACAAGGCTGAACAAATATTGCTTAATTAGTGAAATTACTTCATATAAAAAGTTTTTAATTTCATTAGTATGTCACCAATAATTTTTCCCCCTCTTTGTTTAGAGTGCATTGTCAGTATTTCACCAGATCCAAAATGCAGTCCAACAGGTAATCTAAGCACATTACACTTAGTCTCACTTGAATGAATTAATTAGGAAGAATTTCGTAAGAATTTGTTATTCAATTTTACATCTACATGTTTATTTTTTAAGTAAAGAATTCTTCTAAATTAAAATATTGTGTTAAAGCCCATAAATAAAACAAATCACTCTTCAGCTAAGCATACTGATAACAAAATATCTATATGCAGTTTTTGTTTTTATCGTCTAGTTAAGTATCATATATTTTAATCTGGAAATGTACCTGTTTTTTTTTTATTACGGCCACAGTTGAAAACTGTATATTTAGCATTAATTCCATTTGAGTGTCTTGCCCTATTGACTCCCATTGTAAGTGCACAATATGCATAATGTTTTTTTCTCCATTGAGGTACAATGCAGGTATGCAGGTGGCCTTTACCTCTCATGAAGAGGAAGAAGAACAACAACAGGATGAAGGGGAGTTGGAGTCAGACGAATCTGAGGGTATAGACGAACACATATCATTTAGACAGTCAGCTGTAGGAAAAGGTGTTGCACTTTCTGAACATCACTGACACATTTATAATATAATACATAATTGAATGTGTTAAATGTCTGGAGTAATTTGTAATGATAAAATAATAAGAAGAAATGTATCTTGAGCACCAAAAAAGCATATTAGAATGATTTCTGAAGGATCATGTGACACTGAAGACGTAATGGCTTTGATTTGCCATCACATGAATATATTACAGTTTAGCAGAAAACAAAAGTTATTTAAAATTTTAATAATATTTCACATTATTTCTGTTTGACCTGCATTTTGATTAAATAAATGTAGCCTTGGTGAGCAGAATATCAAATATTGTGTTGTTATTTCTAAAGAGACTGACCAGACATCGCAAGTCCCAGATGTACAGCAAGCTGCTAGCCACCCCATTGCATTATGGGAGAGCAGAGTCTGGCCGTTAGTGAAACAGCAAGTGGCAGATCACATTTGCTGTGGCAGACTCGATCAGGAAAGTATTCCTGAAAAATTCCACTTTGACGACAGAGAAGTTCTACTACATGACCTCAACCTGAGCCCAGCGAGATGGAACCCCGATCTGACCTCACAGACACACACGCACACACCTGTGGCCTGCCCCGGTTACTTCATGCTCACAGTTCTGGGTAAGAGCAGCACTTGCAGCTCACTATGTTGTGGAATGGAGCTTCAGGTAATAACTGGACCTCTCTTTTTCTCTCAGGGCTGAATCAAACGGCTGCAGTAGATGTTCTGTTTGTGCCCGTCGCCTCATCTGATGACCCCAGAGCTGCTGGAGTGCCACACACTCAGCATGACAACTCACTGCTGTCCTGCATTTCATCAGGACGTCTGTGTGTTCGGCCAGACGGCAGCTTTCCCGCACCAGGTGTGTGTGTGTGTGTGTGTGTTTTACCACTCTGTTCTGTTCACATCCTCCATCTCTGCTGAATAACCTGTGAGTCACAGGTAGAACTAAAGTGTGTGTGTGTGTGTGTTTTCTGCAGAGTCGTTGATGAGTTCTGCCCCTACACTGGAGTCAGAGCGTGTGGTGTGTATTGTTGATCTGTGTCTGCTTGGAGAAGGCAGGGTGGAAATGATCTGCTCTAAACTCTACAGGACAGCGGACATCTGCCAGCCCAACAGCACTCAATGAGAGGACACGTCTAACAAAAAAAAATCAATCATGCAAAAGAAAGAAAGAAGAAAAGTCCTGTACAAGTCATGTGCTAGGACTGATATCAGTGTGTTCTTATTTGAGTTGTCATTTTAGGGAGCTGAAAGTGTAAAATGGCTTTTTTGTTGTTTTTGTTCCTTAGTTGTATAGATAAAATATGATTATAATCTTTTGTTTGAAATTTCAGGAAACGTTATAGAAAAATAAACTCAAAACGTTCTTTAAATCTATTTATTTTCATGTCCTGTTTTTTTCTTTTGCACAGACAACAGATTCATGTAAAGACAGTATAAATTAAATATTTTAATGTAAAACATTCACTCTGCACCGTCAGTGCCCTCTGAGAAATACTAGGGCTTTTCACACTTCAAATAGTTGACTGGGTCTTTCTACGTTTCACACTGTTCTTTACCCGGGGTTAACAATTAATCCTGACGTTTCACACTACATTCCTAAACCCGTGGTTAACGTTCTTATTTGCTGAATCCGTGACGTGTCATTGATTGGACGAACGCAGAAGGGGACCTGTTTACATAAAGGCTCTGGCATTGCGCATCTTCATTCAATATATTACCGGGTTATTGTCCCTGAAGGTGCTCTTTGGATTATAAAAGGTAAGAATAAATCAGTCTCCCTTTACTCCAATTCGCGTGTTTTCACTCAGTCACTTTTCCCCTCAATCGCAGAAACGTTTAGTACAACAGGCGGTGTTAGTGTGATTGTCCAAAGCACGTGAATGAGGCAAGCGATTGGCTATCTATTGTTAAGCATCTAGCCGTAACATTCTGTAGAAAAGTTTTACGCTGTAGTTTGGCACCGCAATGCGAGGTTAACAACGCAAAATTAGTCATAACCCGGGTAAAAAGCGGTGCTAACCTCGCTTCGGTATTACAAGTGTGAACCGTTCCTTTACCCGGTGTTAAAGCGGGGTTTAGAACAACGTTACGCAAAGTGTGAAAAGCCCTTTTGAAATTTAAAATGTGGCGTGAACGAATATTTGCATAGATTATTCATCACATTTTTCAAGTCTGATTACAATATTTTGTAGATATAAGCTTGATATCTTCTCCTAACCCCTGTAAAATGCATATTTTTAGACAATACTCATGTATAAGTCAAATGTTTTTTTTGTTCATATATAAAAAAAGAAAAGTTTTTGGTGTGGTCCAGTTTTAAATGCAAATTTTAACTATATAAAATTAACACAAACTTCCTGTTGCTACTGGAAATAAACCTGGAGATGAGACTAAGGGACCACAGGCTTTTTATTAAAATACTGTAACCCTGGGCCTGGATTTTCCTGCTTAGTGTCACACTGAGAAAGAGCTACTAAACAATGTGGACAACGTGTACTAACAAAGAAACGTGTGTGTTTGTGTTTGATATCCCTGCTGAGGTAAGAAACTTCTCATAAGAGTGAAGCATCACAGAAAGAAAGAAACATGCCATTATGCCACATCACATTATTGGTAAAATAATAGTTTTGTAATTAAACCCAATTACAAAACGTTTAAACTGCTGGAAACATGGCACATTAAAACATCTCATCATTTCCCTCATCTGCAGTTACTCTATCACTCATTCAGCTCCGTGTGCTGTACATGTCTGCGTCCTCTGGATTAGACTGGCCGTGGTCCAGTAGAGAAGGGTCAGGAACAAAGCGTGACTTTACTAGGATAAAAAGAAAAGGGGGATATTAGTATGTGGAGAAGAGAACGTGCTTATGCTGCCAAGTCATGTAAGAATGATTGCATTTGCAAGATAAACATGAAGATGCACACGAACAGCACCAAAATGTCATAATTAAACAAACATGGTGGAAGCAAACTGGTATTTAATGACCAGTAAAAACTAGTTTGGAGTCAGAAAGAATTTAACTTTTAATTAATACTTTTATTCAGCAAGGATGCATTAAAATTGATCAAATGTGACGGTAAAGACTTTTACATTGTTACAAAACATTTCTATTTCAAATAAATACATGACCAAACAACATTTCCCATTATTTGGAAAGCAGGAGATTGATAAAATAGAAAAACATATATAATATAAAAAGGATAAATTACATACAAATTAAGGTGCATATTTTGCTCTTAATTAACCCTTCCTGTCTTTGTCAGGTACAAAAAAAATTAATTGATCAATTCATCCATTTTATTCTACAGGAATTTCCTAGGAAGGCTGCATTAGACTAGTTGGAGGAATATATATATATATTAAAAAAGTTCTCTCACTTGTGGCTGGCTCAAGGACAGGAGGTTGAGATGAAGGTGGAGCCTCTTCTGCTGGGGGAGGATTCAGGGGAATGGCTTCTTCAACAGAAGCCAGTTCCTCATCTACTGTGGTAGGGGTGGTATCTTCAGGAAGGATGGGGGCAGGGGGTGTGGTTTCCTCTACTGTAGATGTAGTTGAGGGCGTAGACTCTTCTATACCAACCGTAGGTGCAGGGACTTCAAATTCTGGACTAGCAGGGGCAGCTTCTGGGACAATTTCAGGATCAGACTCCTCAAGAGGAGTAATATTCGCTTCAGCGGAAGGTGCAGTGTCTTCAACACAGTCAGCAGGTGCTGCTTCTGGGGCAGTTTTAACCACAGGCTCTGGGACAGGGGGCTCAGGGGTGCTTTCTTTGACAGTTTCAGCAACAGGCTCTAGGGTGGATTCTGCATCTCGGACAGTACCATCAACAGGTTCAGGGGTAGTGTCAGTAACTGGGGCAGTCTCAAGTGCAGGGGGAGATTCAGGTTCAGAGAGTGGTGAAGCAATTCCAGTTGTTAAATCAACAACAGAGGGAGGTTCTACAACATCTTCTGATACAATATCAGCTACTGGAGATAATTCCACTGATTCAGCTTTGGATATTGGTGTAACTTCCTCCACTGAAACAGCAGGGGATGGCTCAGACTCGGGTGAGAGTTCAGAAAGTGCTTTAACGGGTGATTCTGTATCTGGGCTCGTTACAGCAACAGCAGACTGTAAAAAAACAAATTATATAGTAATATTTTAAATTACTTTTAACATTGGAGCAAAATAAATGCAAAATGATCTTGACAGGCTAATTGGTTACGCTTAATTAGTATAAAACTTAATTTTGTGTCAAGTTTTTTAAATTAGCGACATATCTTTTCCATATTGTGACGTACATCTGAAATCTGTGAAACAGATTATCAAAAAAAGAAAAAGTAGGGTGGGGAATTGGTTCTATTCATCGGTTGATTGTAAAGATCTTAACGCAAGCTTCTAGTCGATTATAAGAAAGAGGGTTTAAGCAGAAAGATGATTGGAGAAGTTCGAGTTATCATACTTCAATCAAAAATTACAATGTCAAAAAAAGTGCACAGATTAAAAAAATCAACAACATTTAGAAAAAGCCAACTTTAAGGCCCTTATATTTGCATTTATTAATTTAGCAGACACTTCTCCAAATTTGCGATATGTACTATAAAAACTACCATAACTTGGTTTTAATATGAAATATGTAGATTACCTCCACGCTAACAGCAGACATGATGACATCTTCCTTTGGTTTGGATTTCAACATTGAAGCAACAGATGAACTCACAGTATACACCTTTTTACCTGTGATCTATAAATAAATAAAAAAGAGCAACAATGAAGTAGAAATATATTGGAGAAGAAAAGATTTCCTAGGTTTTTGGAAAAATTTACATTAAGTCAAAATATTTTTGAGAGAGAGAGAGAAAGAATGTACCTTCAGGACTGCTACAGTCTGTGTGGGGTAACAGACAGCAGTACCAGCAGTAGCCAGTCCAAGAGGTACGACAATCCTCTTTAAACGAGAGCCTGGGCAAAAACACACACACACAGATGCTGCTTCTTAAAGGGATACTTCAGGATTTAGCATTAAGCTTTGTATTAGTAGAAAACCTGTAGTATTTTCAAATTACAGCGCTTTCCACCCTCATATCCCCCCTGAGACGAGAGATTTATGTATTTTTCGTCTGGAAAAAATCCTCCGATGACGCAAAAATCGTCATTTTGCGTCATCGGAGGATTTTTTGGCCAGAGGCTAAAGACTACAGCAAGTAGAAGGAGCTGTTCCGCATGTTCTCAACCCGCCCATAGAGGGTGGGATCTCACTCACAGAATGTACACATAGTGTCAGCCATCTTTTTTGGAAGCTAAGCTAGCAGGCTCTTGTTCTGTGGAGAAAGCTGAGTAACTTAGTAGGAGAAAGCTGAGTAGTAGGGGTTACCATTCATCCTCTTTTTCCCGGACATGTCCGGCCGTCGAGATCGTACAAAATGTCCGGGATTCAGCTTTTGCTTTCTGCAGTCGCCATTCATTGTTTACATGCACACCTTTTGTTTCAATCAAACTGAATTCATTCCGATTGGTAAATCTGAATGTTTACATGAACGCTAAACAAAGTGATCGGTGATGTGCGTTTTAACATTGCTAAGAAAATTCGCGCTCCTCCGTGAGAGATACGAGACCGGTGCGTCTCACAGGTGTCGCTCATCGGTAATCACGCCCTCGGCCTCGTCCTACTCGCCACAGTAAACATAATGAATGGCGACTGTAGAACGCAAAAGCCGAATCCCAGACATTTTGGGCGATCTCGAAATCCCGGGCAGACTCGTCACGGAGACTCACTAGTAGCCTAGACTTGTTGTTTAACTACTGCGCTGTTACCGGTAGGCGTGGCCTCCTAGGGCAGCGAAGCAAGTGAATTCTGGGAGTTGTTGTCTTTCATCCACAGAAGCCAAAAATACATTTTCTGGCTTTTCTCAGTCTAGAAAGCTCCAAATTCAAAAATAATTTCACATTTCTTCTAAATAAATGACCCATTTTAAATACACATTCATCTTTCCAGAGGTGAAGTATCCCTTAGGGATGCACGATATAGGATTTTGGCCGATATTCGATATGCCGATATTTTCAAACTAATTTTGCCCGATACCGATATATTTGTATTTTTTTTTTAAGTGCAAAAAAAGCTTATTAAAGTTTCTATTAATGTTCTCAGTCAAGAGCAGCGAGTGATTTCCTCTGTGTTTTGTTGTTTTAACATTAACGGGATAGTTCTCCCAAAAATTTAAATTGTCATCATTTACTCTCTCAAGTTTCTTTCTTCTGTTGAAAATAAAAGTTATTTGGAAGAATGTGGCTAACCGAACAGTTGCTGTACTCCAGTGACTTCCATAGTATATTTAAGCACAAGAAAGAAATGAATCCAGGTTTGAAACAACATTAGATAGACAGAATTTTTATTTCTGGGTGCAGTATCTCTTTAAAGACAAGCGGCAGAATATTATTACTGTCTCTTTAAAAACTGCACGCGAGTAACGCCACGCGTCTAATATACACGCATTTGACAAGCAGATTTTCTCTGTTTGCTTTCACTTTAGACATAACCAACTTTGTTTATGTAAACCTTGTGTGTATTTGACAGTATCAGCGCAATAAGACTCGAAAGATTAGTCCAGTATGCAGGCGCTGTGACTGCTTTAGTTCCTGTGAGCGAGGGTGTACCGCGCTCAGAAAAGCGGATGTTAGAACAGCGCATCAGCACGTGAATGACATGTTTACCTAGCAAGACTTTGACGCACATGCAAATAATGACCTTTTGTGAATTGCAGTGTCCCATGAGTGTAACTCTACCTCTGCGTTTACATGTGATGTGATGTGAATGTACGTCGCGTTGTACAGTATGTTGAGATGAAGGCGCCAGAATTGAACTGATAGAATGCACGATACTATGATTTTTCTTCAAAAGCAGATCGTGGAGACATTTTAATCGTCCACGATCAACAACCGTGAGACGCACACCCCTAGTTGGAAGTTTAAGTTGCTGGCGCTCATGCTTCGTTCACGTCACGTGCGCATAGGAAACACGCCACCCTATCGGCAAGGCTCATCGGCAGAAATATTCATATCCCGATGTTGTCCCGATATCATCGTGCATCCCTAGTATCCCTTTAATCGATTTAAACAGTAAAACAACATGCAGTGACCGCACACTAAGCTTACCCTTGCGTGCCAGAACCAGGCCACCCAATCCAGACACACCGATGACACCCACTCTTGGCAGGAAGCCAGGGGGTGGATCTCGAAGGAAGTGATACGTGTCTGAAATGAGAAGGTCAGGGGTTAAAGGTCAGGTTCACAGTAATTTCCCACCTTTCGCTCAATCGCACACATCAGACTCACCTTGCCCGGCCTGGTAAACCGATATCACACCAACTTTGACTGAAGTCAAGGCGCTCTGTAAAAAGAAGAGAGAATGCTAACAGATCATTTTGTTGTTCTGTCAATCATATTATAATAGCTATGTTTCCACCCAAAGTTGCGGATTTATCTTGTACGTTAAATTGGAATATCGCATAAAACATCTGGGAATAAAGCAGTTTCCTTCCCATGTATTAAAGAGAACAAGGAATCAGGGAAGCCACTGCGGCTCTTCTTCCTCCATCATAAATGACTGTCTCAGAGCGGGAAAATGAAACGCAATAAATGCTGTCATGTTATCTTGCGTTTGGATGCCTGGTGTTTGTAAATGCAATCATGTGAGGCGGCTCTGGGAGGTTATTATACCAAATGATTCTGATGACAGACTTTGGCTCAGGCATTTCAGAATATGAGAACAACATAAGAGATGCTGTGCAATTAAACCGATCTGCTGGTGATCCAGTTATCCAATCACATCCTCTGAGTTTTTGTTTTTTTTGTTGAGCATCGAGGGATTTATTCTGTAAATGTGTTTACATCGTAGTTTATGCGCATGTCTTCTTATTGGATAAAAAAATTATCCAACTCAATTGAGTGAATAAGATTTTTTTTTTATGCACATTTTTAGAATGTATGTGAATCTTGGTGTTTCCATCCAGCGCTTTATGCGATATTTCAAAATTTGCATAGAAATAGGTGGACGGAAACATGGCTAATGACAAACTAATTCCTTATCATAGTGTGACAGGTCACAGGACAGCATGTGTATCAGACCTGCGCGGCTCTGACATACGGCTGCAGGCCCGTCCTAACGGCCCCCAGCCCCGTCTGCACTACACCAGGGGGCTCTTCCACTAACGGCACAGCAGGAACATCTGGGGAGTAGATAGACAACTGGACAGAGGCAGAAACAGAAAGAGAGGTCATGCTGATATATTTAACATAATGCATTACTTCACACTAATACACTACTGTTCAAAAGTTTGGGGTCTTTAAAGTCTCTTAATCTCCTGAGGCTGCATTTATTTTTATCAAAAACAGTAATATTGTGAAATATTACAATTTAAAAATGTAATTTATTCCTGTAATGGCAAAGCTGAATTTTCACCATCATTACTCCAGTCTTCAGTGTCACATGATCAATATTCTAAATCTAATATGCTGATTTACTGCTCAGGAACTTTTGTGGAAAACATAACATATTTTTCAGAATTTATTTTAATTAAATCGTTTGTAACATTATAAATATTTGTTGCTTTTGATCCAATAAATGCATCCTTGCTAAATTAATGCATCCCCAATAATGCACATACGTACATCAATAAACACTGCTAATAGGTGTACTCTATTCCAAACATGACTTCTTACCTCTCTTGGAGATATTAGCTCCTCATTGTTTTTCTCATTCATGGAATAAATTCTGAGTGAGCCCAAACCCACTGCAGCAGCAGCAGGAAGCGCTGCGTACTTTAGAATCTGAGGATCAACACAATATTTTATTAATAAAGACTCACTTCAGTGGTTGACCATCATGCTGAAGTATTGCATATTCATACCATAGGACTTAAATGTTACTACCATATTTCATGCCCAAAACATGGGAATATGATATGGTACATATGTGTTGTGTAGTTTTCAGTGAACATGTTTGCAGTAATATAATGCCTATAATAATATAATGACATTTGTAGTATAACAATCAGCTTTGTCCTGGCTGAGCGTTTTCCCCCTTTCAGCTTCTTGATCTTCCCTTAAGCACATTATCTGTATTAGTTTAATGGACTGAAGCAAGAGAAGACGCTTTACTGCGTGTAATAATCCCAAACCAAAAGCTGTCTTTTGAGTCTTCTGAGTAAAAGAAAGCGAAAGAGAGAGTGTCGTTTCCCGAAAACTAGAGACAGGTGCCTCAAACAGATCATTATGTGTGAGAGTGAGTTTAGGAACAGCATGTTCTTCGCTGTGGTTTAACAAACAGCGCGCTCACGCTCTGATTAACAGCTGCATCATGCAACTCATGAGAAATTATACTTGACGAGATGTGTGATACTCTGCTGCAGAATGGACATATTATAAAAGAATACACATGATCATTTGAACTAACTCAGTTGGAAGTGTAAACTCACCTTGGCCGCCATGCCGGTCCCGCCCCCTTCGGTCTCACTACGGAAAGCAGGAGGAGCCACGAAAGCCCTCAAAACGCGAGAGAATATTCCTGATTGGCTTCTTTCATGCATAGAGGTCATTACAATGCACGGGTTTTGATGGCATGGTTGGACATCAACCTCTAGAATGGACCCTGGTGCATCATCCTATACATTGCAACCAAGTGGCAAGCCGTTGTGTGTCGATTTTTCTCCCCCTCCAAACCAAGATGGCCAATGGTCAGTCAGAAATGCCAAGTTGCTCCTTAATATCCACCCATTCCTTCTATCCTACTTTTTTTTCTGATCCTGACTGAGGTTATCATAATTCATGCATGAAAGGGGTAATAATAATAACAATTATTATTGCTATTGATTTTATTATTATTAATGTAAACCGAGCTTCCATTGTCTTGACATATGAAAAGACCGTCTTATGGTCCAATTGGGGTATTTGACGATATATAGGCTACACATTACAAGTGTATAATTTGTTTTGTCTCCCATTGCAGTTTAATGTGCAGAGACACTGTAAGTAATCAGGCGTTAATGTTTTGATTTTAGATGTGGGGGAGCAAAAATTAAAAGAAAATAAATAAGAATGACCAGATAATCTATAAATCTATATATGATGTTGGTTTAGTGGTAAGATTCTTCCTGTTGATGAGAGCCCAATCAAAACTGACCCTTTATTAGATAAACCAAGTGAAATTGGTATTGCTTGTCAGTGGATGTACAGTACATCAAAAATGATGGATATTGGAAGCATCACACGACAACAAACAAATGCAGAGTGCAGAGAACTCAGTTTATTAGTTTAACATTTTACAATCTGTATTATATATATTTATATATGTATTTATATTTCTGAAAGCAAAGAGGGTTAGCTTTGAATAATACTGTGAATAAATATCAGGCTTTTCCTGGTGTCTTAATATACAGAAGGGGACATTTTTGAAAGAAAACCTTGAAAAAAGAGCAATATGTTCCGTCTCAATGTTGCAGTGCAACTTACACCTTATACAGCATAGCCGTGTGGGGGAGAGAAGGGGGGACATGCCCTTAAAACCACAGTGAAACCCCGATGGCCTGGATAACACTCACACACTCACACACACACACACACACCATGAGATGAAGCACAGTAAAGTGTAACCAACATTCTACATAAAAAGAATCATTAAAACAGTAACTGTAACAGGCAGATGTGAATTTGAGACTCGCTTTGGTAAGAAAGCATCGACCACGGACATAAAAGTCTGTGTGTGGGTAGTGCGTGTCATTTGTTCCAATGAAATTTACAATTAACAAGCCATTGAATGAGTACATTCTATTCAATTAAAATACATCCCACGAGATTCTAAAAAGTGACAATCAAACATAACTGTAACACTGAGCACATATGCAGGGCTGCATTAAAACCAATGTGTCTTGATGATGTTTTAATGTGAACAAAATGGGAACACACACACACACACACACACACACACACACACACACACAACATTTAGCAGGGGTACGTTTTGCACTCCACAGCCTGGAATGAACCAATTGGATTTTTTTGTTTGTTTTTTTGTATTTTAACCTCAAATTCTCTCCCATTGCACTTTATCCAATTCTAGAATCCTGAGCCACTGACGTCCAGAATTGCGAAAGGGAATAAAACGTTGGCTTTAGGCTGGTGGAGTCTGTCTAAGGGACACGTACATTAGCAAACAGAAAACTAACAACCTGAATGTAGCCCATAGCTCAGAGGTAATGACCAGCAAAGACCCGGAAACAAGCAAAAACAGTCATAACATCAGAGAAGCAAAGCTTTTCATCTTTTGTCATCTTTTTTTGTAGAAAAAAATAGAGAGTAGAAAGGTTCTGCGTTGGCAGAGTCGAAAGATTGCATTCACGAGTACAATTCACAGTTTTAAACAGAGGATGCAGCTATGCAAATAATATGATCTTATATACAGACTGTTCTCTGGCCTGATAGCATATAGTAATAATTTTTTAAACCATGCATGAGTTTAGCTATAATATAAATATTCTAAAGAAGCCAAATTAAACACGTTACTACCTGCCAGGAGTTCATCTTTTACCATATACGAACGCAATGGTCATCAAACTCTCAAAAAGAGACTCTTCTGCATCCATCTGACTCTCTTTCTTTCTCTCATTTCTCTAATACACGCACACATACGCACACACACACACACACACTTTTCAACACTCTTGCTTGCTTCGAGAGTTGTATAGAGTAACACAGTAGGGCGGTGTTGCTTGGTAACAGAGTGAAGCCTGTTGCCCATGGCTACATGAGTGCTCTTCCTGCAGCATTCCGAGGGAAGGGAAAAAAAATCAAATAAACAAATGAACAAAAATCTTCTGAAGATATAAAAAAAGATCATTTTTTTTACTCCAATCAGAGACAAAAATAAGAGATTCGTTTTTATATACGGTCCTATTTTGTTCAACTGGTGGTCAATTAATCTGAAAAGATGAGTCTTCAGGCATGCAGCGGGCACCTCACGGGGCCTTTCTTCCATCCGTCTTAAACTGTGGCTGTGATGAAATATATTGTACAGAGTTTGCAATGAGCCGTAGATGTGCAGGTAACACTTTGCTTTTTACGACGAGCAGTTCGAGTCACCCTCTGGTGTCAGTGCCTGCGTGTGTGTCTGCCGTAGTTCTGGAGGCTGGGTCACTTCTTTGACATTGATCTTACAGTGTATTGGTTCAATCTGGTGTCACTCACGCTCGGGAGGAGGGCAGTATCAGGTCATCCGTCAAGGAAAAAGTGAAGACAGTCTGGATCCACAGTGTTTTTCAAAGTGTGTGTCTGTGTGTGTGTGGGTTTGAAACACACCACTCAGGCTATTCATATACCTTTATGTCTGTATTTTCAGCATGTGACTGTTTGTTTGTCGTGCGGGTGCGTGACAGTGACTTTCACACGTGCGTTTCTATGAAAGAGTGAGTGTGCATCATCAACGTTGGCGAGAGAGGTGAAAGGTCGTTGGAATCGCTGGGCGGTTCCAATGGAGCAGAGCTGAACTCACAGATATCCAGGAAGAGCTCGTGGTTACGTTGCTTCCATTCACGAAACTTCCTCGAGGTCAAACAAGGATCGTCTAGTACCTGACTGATTATCGCCAAGTCGCCCTCCTTTGCCTGTGGGTGAAAGGGAGGAGAGAGAGAGAGAGAGAGAGAGAGAGAGAGAGGTGGAAAATAGATGATTCAGAACACGAGATGCTCAATTCATTATTTGTACAAAAAGCATCTGATTGGCTGAAGCGTTTGAAATTCTGCAAGTTACCGAAACGTCAAAAATCTGCTTTATGAAGCATAACAGGCTTTAACAAATATCAGCTAGCAGGGGAGTAGCAACAAGTGTAATTGGTTTAGCTTTCAGAAATGTCTAACTGTGGGAAATTATCATAAGTTTTATTTTGCTTTGGAAAAAAAAAATTTTAATCTGTTAACACTACAGTAAGCCACTCAATTAATATTCATGAGCTAAGCTGATGAGGTTTATAACTTGTCAAGATGGCAGCTGACAATGTCCTAGTCTTAAATGTTTATGAAGATCCGCTAGAATTGTCCATTAGATACCTCTAGATTTGTTTACAGAGATTCACAGACAGTGATAACACTGCAATAATTTTTTATATATTCATTATTAAAATTTGAATGTACATTCCAAATTTTGAGATCTTTTTGATAAAAAAAAACTTTAATTCAGCAAGGATGCATTAAATTGATCAAACGTGACAGACATTTATATTGTTGCAAAAGATTTCTATTTCAAATAAATTCTGTTTTTGTTCTGTTGAACTTTGAATCTGACTAATATTAAGCAGCACAACGTTTTACAACATTGATAATAATAATAAACAATTAAGCACCAAATCAGCATATTAGAATGATTTCTGAAGGATCATGTGACACTGAAGACTGGAGTAATGATGCTGAAAATCACAGGAATAAATCACATTTTAAATTATTAAAAAAATAATAAAAAAACAGTTATTTTAAATTGTAATACTATTTGATAATATTACCGTTTTACTATATTTTTGATCAAATAAAATGCAGCCTTGGTGAGCATGAGATTTCTTTTAAAAACATTCAAACTTTCCTGATTTTTCCTAGTTTATAGTTTACTTCCACATGTGTGAAAGGGTCCATTGCTCCCTGTGTTTTCATACCTTCAGCGTGGAGCGGAGAACCCGTATGCGGTGCAGTCGATCATTGGTGGCGGGGTCATTGCAACGTTTGATGAAGGAGCGTCTGAACTCTTGTTTGGTGGAAGGCCTCTGCTGGCCGAAAGCCGAGAGACTGGCCTGCTCCAGCGATCGGTACAACTCCTGCAGGCCGTCCGTGCCGTCAGACACTTTCTCTTCGCTCTCAGGCCTCCTGCTGCTGGCTTTCCTCATCTGCTTTTCCTCCTCTTCCTCCTCCTCTTCCTCATGGAGATGAGTTCTTGGCCTCAGAGTGCCGTGCGTGTGTGCGTGAGTGTGCGTACGAGCGCTGCGGTGCGAGTGTCCTCCGTGTGTGTCGCGGTGGCGTGGGAGGCTCTGGCTGCGCTGCTTGTGAGTGTGATGGCGGGGCCGGGACTCCTCGCTGTCCGTCAATGGAAATGGCCCATCGCGTTCCAGAGGACGCCGGCGCTGGGCGGGAAGCGTAGCCTGCCGGTGCTGGTCAGGTGACAGCAGGGATGGCACCTCCTCTTCTGCAGTCTGCAGGTAGTGTAGACCTGTGCTGGTCAAGGGGGTTTCAATCAGGTCCTGCCATGAGCGGCGTTCTCGATGGGAGGATCGGCAAGAAGAATGGGACTCCTCGGCAGAGGAATGCGAGAATGTGGAGCCGCTGGAAAAATGACGCTCAGGAAATGGACTGGATGAAGTTCCCTGAGGACAACAGAATCACTGCTCATTAGCATTGTCAATCTATCAGTAAGAGAGCTAGAGGTATAAGATGATAGCCAAAGAGAGCAACAGAGTGAGTTTGCTACATGTTTTCCACCACAATAGTGTTGGTGTGAAGGCCGGTGCTCAGCAAACCTTTCTCAGAGCCGGCCCATGTTTCCAGTGACGTGAGCCCAAAAAACGACACACTGTGAGTGACTATGTTACATCATATATTGGCAACAAACAAACATAGTGAATCAGTCTTTGTTTGCAACTCATTTTCTCATCTAAAGTAATGTAATTTAACATCTTTATGGCATCATGAGCTGGATTTAATATGACGTACACTTCCATTCAAAGGTTTGGGGTCGGTAGGATTTTTTAAAGGTTTTTGAAAGAAGTCTCTAATGCTCACCAAGGCTGCATATGTCCAAAAATGTTTTTATTTCAGACCGATGAGGAAAAAAGTGGTTGGAGTGAATAGGAATAGGAATGAGGCACTTCACTGGCTGCTTGTGTTTAGATTAATTGATTGTAACGAAAACAATCTAGTTTTGTACCATGTAGTTTTGTTATGGATGGCTCACCCAAAAATGAAAATTCTGTCATTAATTACTCACCCTCATGTCGTTCCAAACCCGTAAGACTTTCATTCATCTTCGAACACAAATGAAGATCTTTTTGATGAAAACTGAGAGCTTTCTGTCCCTCCATTTTGACAGCTACACAACTGAAACTTTGATGCTTCAAAAAGTTCATAAAGAGATTGTAAAACTAATCCGTATTCAATTCAATTTTCTGACTCGATTGCTTTATATGATGAACAGATTTGATTGAGGCTTTAATTCATTCAATATGAATTTAATTCATATATAAACATTGATGAAAAATGAAATACTTTTTATTTTTGGATGAACTATCCCTTTAAATTAATAAAAAAAAAAAAAACTAGTTTGAGACATTATCCTGACTCCTGACCTCTGATGTCACTGGTTCATGATGTGAGGTTTAAACGTCAATAAGGAACCGACACCAGAACCAGTGTGATGGCGTGTCTGTGCTAAAAAAAATCAAAGAGAGTTTTTGGCTGATTATATGCATATATGTTCGTAGACGTGTGTTTATACTCACAGACGGGTTGTGGTGGTACGTGGATTCCTGTTTGAGTGTCATAGACCCATCAACCTCATCTTGGTCACTCTCACTCCAGTAATCTAAACAAAAAAATGACATCAGGATCACATGTACATGACATCATACAGTAGATTATGATACCCAAACTAGGCTTTTCAACTGCTTCAAGTACAATCATTCATGGAATGGAGTCACACTATGGGCTTATGATAACATCACAGGATGTGATCTCACCTTCATCAGGACGTGGTACTGGATCATCAGGCGTGTAGCCAATCGCAGCCAAGCCTAAACGATTCATCCACCTGCAACAGGAACCACAGACGTGAGAGGAAATAACAGGAAGGGACAGCTGAAGTCTGAAAAAGCTCTGAAACCACTTACCTGTTCATCTCCTCTAAATGATCAGTGGCAAAAAAGAAACTCTTAATTTTGGGATGACATGCTTTAAAGGCACTGAAACAAAAAAAGGCAGAGAAAAAGAGATGTTCAGTCACAAATGTCTAGTTTACAATCAATTACTGTGTGTGTGTTTGTGTTAGAGAGATCAGCAGTTCTGCAGTGACCCAGATTCCGCTAGCCGATGGGCTTCAAACACAGACCCGCCCAAAAAACCAGCAAACCCAACACAACAGAGAGAAAGAGCTATTATTGTTGTCTTCTAACACTCACTGTTTCCTCCTGCACTCAATCGCTCTGTCTATCCGAAACTCTGGTAAACAGATGAAGCCCTCTGCTTTCTCATCCTGAGCAAGCAAATAAAGAACAAGAGAAATCATTTCTGCATCATAACTATGGTAGGTGTTAACATAATGCAAAGATCAGCATCTCTGAAACTGAGAACATATAATGCACATTTTATTGTTGTGGACAAGAAAACTAAACATCAAACTAGCATTGTGAGCCTGTGACTTGGCCATCAATGAAAGTAGTGAGTACTGAAAGTGCTGATAATTGTGTAATTGGTAATAATAGTAGAGATTAATTGCTGGATGTGGAGCTGATGAGGTTTTTCAGTGACGCCAAAAGTGGAAATGGATCATAAAAGAACATTAAACACACACACTATTGTACAGCCTTGACCGCCCGAGGGAAGGGAATTGTGTTTGTTTGCTTACATTCTGGTTGGTGTACCAGTACAGGTTGGAGTCTTTGAGAACGAACCAATACTTCTTCCATTTTTGCGTGAAGTAGCCGGTGGCGTCTTTCTTTTTCCATAGCCAGCCTTCACAGTCGCCATGACCCAGATCTTTGCAGGCAATACGCCTTCTGCTGGCACTACTGAGGGAACCTACACACACACACACACAGCATATTAAATGACAACCACATATGACAGAATAACTTTGGAATAATACAATCACACATTATATTATATGTACAGCACAGTGTAATACAACACACTACCTAAGTGCTTAGAGTAAACCCAGGATCTCATCATCATACCTTTGCTTTTCTTCTTGGGCTTGGTCCTCAGAGAGGCATAATGTACAGACTAGAGAGAGGAGAGAAAGGACACATGAGAAATATAGGACTTGCTTCATAGATTACTTGTTTCAGAAGGCTCATAATTGCACCATTCACAGTTGTGAGGATTTCTATAAAAATCATTATCAATAAACAATTAACCTTGCACACCTGTGGCTAATTGATAGGGGAGAAGGCTATAGCCAAAACTCAATATAGAAACAAAAAAATCCCGCACACTATCCCAACTTGTTAAAAGAATGCAAAATTTTTAGCAACGTTTCAGTCCCATGATCATGTGGTAAATGCCTGCTGAAGGTCATGGGACCGAAACGTTGCTGAATAAATTGTGATACTTTTGCATTGCAAGTAAGTGCAGGATTTTTTTTTTTAAATAATGAAATGATTAATTATTAAATACTATAACAGATAAACATGTTCCTTCTTTAGATCTAAATATTACAAATAAATCAATTTATTTTAGATTATAAAAAATAAGTTAAATTCTAATTACTGCAAAGTTCCCTGATTTAAATTTACCACGATTGAATCTAATATTAAAACAAAAACATTGCAATATAATAATATAATCAATAATAAATACAATAATAATATAATGGATAATATCAAAAATATCAAAAAGAAAATATTTTGTTGTGCCTGTCTAATAGTGCAAAATGTACCTTAAGTTGAATATCCAAACCTGAATAATATAATGACAAACCTGGTGTTCATCAACTAATTTCTAACTACCGCAACACTTTTTGTTGCCAAACTTCAAATACAGATTCTCCAATGAATAAAGATCTTCTCCAGTGCATACAGTATCTCATCACCTTTTTTTTACTGAAAATGTTAAAGTTGTATCTGTACCTCTTGTTCCCAACACTATGTATTCTCATTACCACGACTGATGCTGTAACTGTGCTTGTGGTTTACCTTCCTCATTGATGCCCCTGCTTGTCGGTCAAGTCCTGAACTGGCATATCTGCAGAGAGAGAGAGAGAGAAAGAGAAATAATATATAATAAAATAAAATGTTTGGTTTTTTTGCACCTATTTAACTTAAATATAGACACAGGTAATGGACAGGATGCTGGTTTTTGAGGTTGAGTTCAAAACTGATTCTAACTGAAACTCCTGCTAATGCTCACGCACACCCTCAAACCAACAAACACACACACACACACACACACACTTATGTTTGTTTCACAATATAGTGAGGTCATCTCATAGGCATCCATGGCATGGGCAAAACACTAAATTTAAATATAAACTAGATTTGGCCAATTTTAGCTAGTGAGGTCCAGCTCACTAGTTGGTGTTCAACGGGTTTCACTTCAGTAGTGAGGATATTTTTAAATAGTAAGGACATTTTTGGACCTCACAATTATAGTGATACCTGTACACAAACACACACAGACACACAATTGTAGACTAATTAAACACAAAATCTTAGCCACCCAGAAGACACTCTTTTATCTAATTCTCTGTATGCATCACCGTAACAGCAGAGAAACGGAGGTCATTCCATGTTAAGACAGACACGTTCCACAAAATGAGACTCCACAGACTCTTACAGCATTAGTCACAGGAAATAAAAACCTCCTTAAGACTGCAGCCAAGGAATTTCTGTTCCTCATTTATAAACAAACGGCAGTTCATTAAGCTCGAACAAAGCCATGAGAAGCATCCTGATATCCTGTACATCAACAAACAAAACTCTTGAAATGCTTATTCTGAACTTAAAGTGACCGGTTTCAAAGCCATTATCTATCATAAGATATCATGAGGAATCAAACTCTCCTTCATCTTTTGGGATAAAGTTTATTATACTAAACTGATGTGCTGTCACTTTAAAAACTCAAAACTTGCTCCCCAGTCTAAAAAGAACATCTCCAGAAACATCTCGTTCTGACATTCTTGCATTTATGATGCAAGAAATTGCGAATATTAACATAATCAGCTGCATTTACACATCAATGACATTAATGTTCTGAATCTTGGCCAGTCCAGTCACAGTCTGGTAATAAGGAGGAAGCAGAATTGATACTGTTAATCTAAACACCAGAAGCAATAATGATAAAAATAAAAGATGGGGAAATCCAGCAAACTTGTGCTCTGTATAGCGCCTACACATCTGGCTGTGTGTAGCACCTGCTGCTCTAAAAATCTTTATTCATTCTATTCTGAATCTGTCACAATATAATGCAGGCTATGCAAAGAGGCAACCTACAGCTTTTGTCAGAGCACTTTTTCTTCATTTTACAAGTGAAGCGGGCGTTCACAAAACATTCTTGAGGACAAACCAGCAAAAAAAGGGGCAAAAAAGATGAAAATTGTCTAAAAACCAAATTGTGACTTTTTAGTTGTAAAAACTTGAAACTTTTTGGTAAGTCAAATTCAGGGAATAAAAAATATCATACAAAATAAAGAAATAATACCAACTGTATGATAAATTAAGGAAGGTGAATTTACTGAAATTCAAAATTTAATGAATTTACTCACCTATCAGCATCTGCTCGAAGTGTGTCTGCCGTTCTCTGGGGCAATGAACAGAATGACAAAGAGAAAGAGAGACAGAGAGGAAGAGAGATTTGAATTTCCTGTTCTGAGTTAAGTACTGTTTCAGAGACGTGTGAGTTTGTGTATGTACAATCACATGACCATATAGATCAAATGTATGTTGCGAGATGAGGCAATTCTGAAATTTTGGTCACTTATACTATATTGTATCTTTAATTACTATGTACTTAAATAAAACAACTGTTAGGTATAATGTACTTATTGTGTTTTGCTGCTATTGTGGTGCGATACGGGTAAGGTTAGGGAAAGGTTTCGTGGTTTGGTTAGGTTTAAGGCTGAGTTAAGGTGTGGTCAATAGTATAATTACAGATGTAATTACAGAAATTATTTACAACTGAAATTACTTGCAGGTATTATTTAAATACCTGTAACAAGGGCAATGTTAAAACATGTATGAACACAATAAGTGTGTTGTATCAAATGATTAATTTAAACATCAGTACACAGCAGTTAAAGACAGCTCTGATCAGATTCAACATTTTACTTACATGGTAGTGTGGCATCGTGTTTGAGTCGGGCACGGGGAAGGGCAGCCCCTCGGGGGGGCCTGTGTCCAGACGCACAGGTGGGGCAAGCATAGAGGGACTGATGGGGAAACTGGGACTGCTGGGATTCCGGCTCTTCTTCCTGGATCTCCTGCTTGTGTCCCGTTGGGAAAACTCTGCCTCTTCCTGAATCAACACAATCCTGTCATCACTGAGGAACCGCAAGAGGGAGGAATCAGAATCTGATGGAGAAAGACAGAAAGGAAGCAGGGAGTCACACACTGAGAGAAAAACAGCGCAATGGGAGCGTGTAGCAGATACTGAGCGTATTGCAAAATATTCAACTCTTTGTAACTCTATTTGCCACAGTATGAAGCTACTCTGATACCTTCCTGTGTGTGTGTGTGTCTGTGTGTGTGTGTGTGTGTGTCTGTGTGTGTGTGTGTGCGTGCGCGTGTGCGTCTGTGTGTGTGTGTGCATGTGCGCGCGTGTGTGTCTGTGTGTGTGTGTGTGTGCGTGTGTGTGTGTGTGTGTGTGAGGTTTATTTCCTCTAATGGAGGTTTGCTTTCTATTTATATCTGTGCAAGTGTCGCCTACGTATTCTCTGTTCTATTTTAGAAGTTGTGTTTCCACAAAAAAAAAACAAAGTAGTGATGAATGAGTTTACATGTTAACAGTTAACTTGTCACCTCAAAATCCCCCCAAAAAAGAAAGTTGGTTACTGTCAATATCACACATCAAGGTTAAATCTTTTAGTTCTCATACATCAAGAACTGTTAGTAAAGAAGAAAAATATCAGCTGAAATTAGATTTCATCTGCTTCAGTTACTAATTAAAGATAACAACTTGGTTAAAGTGTTTATAATAATATACACTACCGTTCAAAAGTTTGGGGTCAGTGAGAATTTTATTTTTATTTTTTGGAGGAAAGAAATCAATACTTTTATTTATCAAGGACAGTAAAGACATTTATAATGTTACAAAAGATTCTATTTCAAACAAATGCTGTTCTTTTGAACTTCCTATTCATCAAAGAATCCAAAAAACAAAACAAAAAACTGTACAACTGACAGACCAACAACTGTTTCAACATTGATAATAATAATAAATGTTTCTTGAGCATCAAATCCTCATATTATACTGATTTGTGAAGGATCATTTGACACTGAAGACACTGACACTGGTGATGCTGAAAATTCAGCTTTGATCACAGGAATAAATTACACTTTACTATATATTCACACAGAAAACAGCTGATTTACACTGGAATAATATTTAATACTATAACTGATTTTTGTTGTATTTTTAATCAAATAAGCGCAGCCATGGTTAGCAGAAGAGAATTCTTTTAAAAGTATTTAAAATCGTACCGACCCCAAACTTTTGAACGGTAGTGTATACTATATTAATATTTAACATTTTTAGCAGTAAACACTTTCTTTTTATTATTAAGTGAAGGTGATGGACTGTTAAGTTTCAAAAAGCCTAAAAATGTAATCTCCAATATGCTCACATTGTTCTGCTGATTAAAAAAACACACACACACACACACACACACACACACACACAATATTTTTCTCATTAAAATATATTCCGGGGGAAAAAAGTTGTAAGTCCTACGCTGTACTGATCAACCAAAGGCAAAGGAAATGGTTGTCTGCCGTTCCTCCAGCTTTCTGAAGCTTAGGTGGCTTCTTCAAAGAAATCTTTGCTTACCTCAGCTTTCACAAACAAGCCTATATAACGGTATTTCCTGCTTTTGGTTTCAAAGTTCACTAGAAAAAAGTCGCTGCCTTACAGGTTTGTGTTCTCAGTTCCTATGCTCTAAAATGTCAGTTCTACAGTTTTGTGACATTTACGTTCTTTGCAGACGTGTTGTTAGTCAAAGCAACTTGCACAAATCACACACTAATGGCAAATGCCAGGATATGCAACTGAGAATGACACATGATGTTGGTAAACTAGATTTTAGTGATCAAGAAGAAGTTTATAACTAGAAGCTCCTCGTTAACTAGAAATATAAACATACATTAACACACATTTTTGGCACAACATAATTAGATTAGATCATATAGTCACAGATCTCTGAGTATGATGGACACTTAAAAAAAAGGAGAAATATGATTGGGGCAACTTACCCACTGGTTTATCTTACACCTCTCTTTCCTACTAATACCGTAAGGATCAGAGATGGAGTATTTATGTTAGCCTCACATTACAGACACTGAGCTCTGAAATAATATCCTCAACATCTGTCTGTTTTTAAAAAGACAGAACTATTAATGCTATTTTTGAGTGAACCACTTTCAAATTCCTTGCCAGATAGACAAAATCCCAGTTGTGCTCAAGTAAAAAGGGCGTCAAAGTGACAATTAAAAGTTTTAAAGTTTAAAATGAATCTAAAATACAACTTGGCGCCAGTGGAGTAAACAAAAAGTAATGTAGTAAAAAAGTAAAATCATCACCTCTGCTTCCTCTTTTGTAAACTCCAGATTCTTGAGGCTCTGCCAGCCATTCAGTTCCCATGGTAACCTGTCGGAGTTCACCTACAGGCAGAGACATACAACATTTGAGTGTCTGTGTGTATGTTGTGGTGCGTTTCAGAGCATCTATAATCTCCTCTGTGTGTATTAATGCACACAGTAGCACAGATGCAACATACTAAACGGCTGAGATTTGCAGTTTAAAGCCGGAGCTCCCTGGTGGCTTAATCTCCTGTAATGCACTCTGCGTTTATGTCCAGCTTAAAAAATAGCCATCGAGGCATGATGTAAGACGTACATTGTGTAACATCGCACAAGCATACTACAATTTAAAAATGCATGGTTGGAAACTGTGCGGTTGGAATGTTTCATATATTATTTAAAACAGAGAATGCAGTATACTGTAGTGTATAGAAACCGTATGTAGCCTAATATTATGTTGTTTTGAATCTAGAGTACTGTACTTATATGAATTAGGATGGCAACAACTAATTGAGAAAATCGATAATAATAATTACTCTCAAATCACTTAAATCCAAACTATAATACAGCAATCAAAATCATCCTGTCCAGACACAATGCTTTTTTAAATAAAATTTGCATAATTAATTTCAGTAAAACAAATACTACCATGATATGTAAACTATGCATTTTTAATGTATAAAATGTATAATATCATATTTTATGATATAAAATTTAAATTAACAGTTGAGAGAACTGAAATGATTGAATTGGAATTATTAAAAATAATGGTAAATTGCAAAAAAAATATATATATTCATGATCTGAAAATAGGTCTTGTTCTCTTTATAAAATGACATAAAAACCCTGCCCATTGATTTATTATTATCAGTGGGCAGTGCAGATTCTTCTACTGTTTAGTCATTTTATCCATCTGTTCATTTGCCAGTCATTTATAATGCTGTCTCCATGCAAATATTTGTGGTCTTAAAATAGATATAATCAATAATAATAATTAGTACAGATAAATCATTTAAATCCAATCATTTTGATCTATACATGTGGAGCTGGGGAAGATGGAGGGTTTCTGAAAACGTGCTGCACTGCCATAGCTGATGCTGACCGAGTTTTTAAAGGTTGAGCAGCGAGCGCATTGGCTACTGATACAGCAGGAACCAATCAGCTGTGCCCTATAAAGAATGATGTCATTGCAAGCAGAATGAGTGAAGGGCCAATCAGCTTGCACCATCTAGAGATTCATGACAGAACTTTGTATTTATTTGAATTTTCATTTATGTATTTGCATATTTGTATTATCCAAGTATTAGTTGCAGCCCTAATGTGTATGTTCTTACTGTGAGTTGGGGTCCGGTCTCTGCGTCGCAGTCCGGTATTTCTCCCAGAATCCTCTTCCAGGAGGGGGAAGTACTGGCCCCCCAGTACCTCCTGTTCTACATAATACCCTGGAGAATCGGAGCCAAACACACCAAACCCACCCCGATCCAGATCCTCCTCTCTAAGAGAATGGCAACAGGAGCAAAAGAAAGAAAACAAAAGGAAAAGAGAAAGAAATTACACCAACATGCTTAAAGAGACTAACGGTTTTGGTTTGCATATATTTCATATGTAAATACCTGTGTCCGTAGACAGGGGAAAGAATAAAAACATCATGTCCCCCAGGTGTGTCCACTCCAGGTGAAAGTCCAACTGACCCAAGCGTGCTCGGTGGTGTAGGAGAACCACTGCACGGACTGGTGGACAGCGGCTGCCAATCAAAAGCATGCACAAAATAACATGACTAGAAAGCTAACGGCACTTTGTTGTTATATTGTAAGGGGCTATATGTAGATTGGAGAATTCAGAAACCCTTATTAGCGACACCAGTGGCCGTTAAGTGAATGGCAGCCAGCAACTTATTGCTCGTGCTCACACTCGTGCACATGTAACAGACTGATTCAATGCCCTGATATACAAACCACATAGTTGTTTTTCGTATACCTTTCAAATACCTTCGCAGTGATATATCGTAAACGAACATCCCGATGCCGTCCACGCTATTGAGAGCAACGTTTAGATGAATATGTAAATATGTGCTACGCGCTTTCCTCTTTCCTGTACAGCTTTCCTGTAGCTCAAACAGTACAGGGTCATGGGTTCATGGGTTCGATTCCCAGGGAAAGCAAGAACTGATAAGAATTTAAAATGTGTACCTTGAAATGCAATGTAAGTCACTTTGGATAAAAGTGTCTGCCAAGTGCATCAATGTAATTGTCACATGCCTGTCCTGTCTTGTGTTGCACATGGGTTTTGTTATGTTGTGCCATGTGCTGTTGTGATTGTTGATCCCTTCTCCTCGTTACCTGATTAGTGTTTGAGTTGTTCCACCTGTTCCCTCTTGATTTGTTCCCTTTTTAAGTCTCCTCTTGTATGCAGTCTTTGTCGGTTCGTTGTCATACGTCTTTCCAGTTCCTTGTCGATGTTCATATGTTCAGAGTCAGTGTTGGTTTCATGTTCATTTATTATGTTTTCCCCCTCGTGGGTTTTTGATTTGTGTTTGTACTGTTTTTGTTATTAAATCCTCCTTGTTTTGCACTTGAGTTCTCTTCCTTGTTTTTGTACTTGTATCCGTGACAGAACGAACCGACCTCTTTGAGAACTCAGCAGCATGGAGGATTTTTGCTGGAGGTATATTGATGACGACGACTTGGATTGCCCAGATTACATCATTTCCACATTTGGATCAACCCAATTCTCTCCGATCGGCGGTGTCAGAATGACTCCGCCAAACCTGGGTTCCAGCGGAGGGGTTTTCGGACTTCTCTTCCCCAGCCAAGGAGCGGGAGAGGAGAGATTTTCGGGGGACCCGCCAGGTAATTTTTCGTGGGACCCGGGGAGGTTGTAAAGGAGGAGGAGGTGGTCGAGAGGAGGGTCAACATCACTCTCCATCCTGGCCCCCCTTCGATCCTGGACCGGTGGAAGACAGTTCTGGGCCGGCTTCTCGCTGTCATGGATGGAGGAGGAGGAGACGCCCGTCTGCCCAGCGAGAGACTGCTCACGTCCCATCTGCCCAGCGAGAGACTGCTCACGTCCCGTCTGCCCAGCGAGAGACTGCTCACGTCCCGTCTGCCCAGCGAGAGACTGCTCACGTCCCGTCTGCCCAGCGAGAGACTGCTCACGTCCCGTCTGCCCAGCGAGAGACTGCTCACGTCCCGTCTGCCCAGTCTGAGACAGAGCCAGAGATCCCTTTTGGCGTGGCCGCCAAAGTTGTGACAGACTATCTGGAGCGTCTGACTCGGATCTTGGAGAGGCCGGTCTCTGCTATGCCTGTTCCAGAGGCAGAGCCTATGCCTGTTCCTGAGCCGGAGCCGGAGGCAGAGCCAGTGCCTGTTCCTGAGCCGGAGCCGGAGCCGGAGCCGGAGGCAGAGCCAGTGCCTGTTCCTGAGCCGGAGCCGGAGCCGGAGGCAGAGCCAGTGCCTGTTCCTGAGCCGGAGCCGGAGGCAGAGCCAGTGCCTGTTCCTGAGCCGGAGCCGGAGGCAGAGCCAGTGCCTGTTCCTGAGCCGGAGCCGGAGGCAGAGCCAGTGCCTGTTCCTGAGCCGGAGCCGGAGGCAGAGCCTATGCCTGTTCCTGAGCCGGAGGCAGAGCCTATGCTTGTTCCTGAGCCGGAGGCAGAGCCAGTGCCTGTTCCTGAGCCGGAGGCAGAGCCAGTGCCTGTTCCAGAGCTAGAGCTCATGTCGGTGCCGGACCCAGTGTTTGTGTCTGTGTTTGTGTCTGTCTTTGTGACTGTTTCTGTTCTAGTGTCTGTTCCCGAGCCGGTGTCTGTTCCCGAGCCGGTGTCTGTTCCCGAGCCGGTGTCTGTTCCCGAAAGATCTGCTCCGCCCTGGCCGCCCGAGGGCTCTTCGCCGCCCTGGCCGCCCGAGGGCTCTTCGCCGCCCTGGCCGCCCGATGGACTATGTGTTTCTCCCTCACCGCCCTATGGACTATGTGTTTCTCCCTCGCCGCCCTATGGACTCTGTTTCGCCCTGGCCGCCCGATGTCCCTGTCCCGCCCTGGTCTGTCCCTCCCGTCCCGCCCTGGTCTGTCCCGCCCTGGTCTATCCCTTCAGTCCCTCCGATCAGTCCCTTCCGTTCCGCCTTGATGTTTCCTTCCTGCCCGCCCTAGCCTGATGGAGCGTCTGGTAGCCGCTCCGTAGGGAGGGGGTTATGTCACATGCCTGTCCTGTCTTGTGTTGCACATGGGTTTTGTTATGTTGTGCCATGTGCTGTTGTGATTGTTGATCCCTCCTCCTCGTTACCTGATTAGTGTTTGAGTTGTTCCACCTGTTCCCTCTTGATTTGTTCCCTTTTTAAGTCTCCTCTTGTATGCAGTCTTTGTCGGTTCGTTGTCATACGTCTTCCCAGTTCCTTGTCGATGTTCATATGTTCAGAGTCAGTGTTGGTTTCATGTTCATTTATTATGTTTTCCCCCTCGTGGGTTTTTGATTTGTGTTTGTACTGTTTTTGTTATTAAATCCTCCTTGTTTTGCACTTGAGTTCTCTTCCTTGTTTTTGTACTTGTATCCGTGACAGTAATTGTTAACATAAACACACAATGACAGCGGTGAGAAGGCAGCAGTTAAGAAAGCATCCGTTCATAGTGATGTGGATTTTTTTTTTTACCAGCATCATGTCGACACACAAGGTCATTAAATGTTAGTTAGATTATAAAGTATATTTGAGACAACAAACTACATAGATCTGGCTATGTGAGACTATAGTTTGAGTTAATTATTTCTTTGCATGACACATTACAGTACAGAATGGCTCTTTCGGCATTATCCTGAACAATGTAGTATTCATTTCTTGTGCCATTGAACGAAAGAGAGATTCTCGGAAGCATGCGTAAACGTCACATCCTTTTGATTTTCCTGGCAAAAACGTCCTTCACATGAAAAACCAGTCACCAGGTGTTACAGAGCAGGCTCCCACTACACCTCCTCTTCACCACTGTAGGACACTTTCACCAGAATATTAACCATCACAAACTCAACATCCCATCATGCCGCTTACCTGGGACTGACTACACAAACACCTGCAGCTCATCCACACTCACCCATATAAACCCCGTTCACTCTCAAGTTCATTGCGAAGTATTGCATTGCCCCGGCGTACAATTTCTGAGCGTTTTCCCTGTGTTTGCTGAACTGTTACTGACCTTGTCTTGTTTCTACCGACTTCTGATTCTTCTGCTGCCTACCTCGACTCGGACTGTTATATCGACTTCTGATTGTTCTGCTGCCTGTCTCGACTCGGATTGTTTATTGAACTGTGATTCCTGCCGCCAGCCTCGACCCTTGCCTGTCATCCACTTCTGCTCTAAGGTTATCTCCGTTGTTCTGTCTGCCCCTGATTTACCCTGCCTGTTGACCATTCAAATAAAGCTGCAAATGGATTCTTCTGCGTCCTCCTCATCATTACAGAATTCTTCGCCCTCTTCCGATCCAGCAGCAGTCATGCAGTTATCTACGGAACTTTCTTCACAAGCTTCACGTTTGAATCTGCATCACCAACAGTTAAGCCATCTGACTTCACTTACCGAAAAACTTGTACAGGGGTTACAAGAACTCCAGACGGCGATAGGGAATGCTTCCAACGCTCGCGCCACACCATCACCACCAGTAGCACCAGAGCCTGTCTCACCCGCTGCAAACCCGGCAATCAATCCATGACTGGCATTTCCTGAGAACTTTGAAGGTAATCCGACGAAATGCAAAGGATTCTTACTGCAGTGCACTCTCTTTGTTGATCAGCAGCCTTCACTTTACACCACTAACGCAAGTCGCATAGCGTTCGTCTGCTCACTACTCACGGGTCGAGCATTAGAATGGGCTACTGCGGTTTTGAGATCGGATGGTTCGTCATTCGCCACGTTTGGGGAGTTTATTCAACAATTCCGTCACGTCTTTGAACACCCCACGGAGGGTGGAAACGCAGGAGAACAACTGTTATCTCAATCACAGGGAAGAAGCACGACGGCTGAGTATGCACTCACGTTTCGCACACTAGCGGCGCAAACCAACTGGGTAGAGGATACGCTTAAAACTCTCTTCCGAAAGGGGCTCACTACTGAACTCCAGTCCGAATTAGCCTGCCGTGACGAGGGAAGAGACCTGAACGAGTACATCAATCAAGCCATCCAAGTGGATAACCTGATCCGTTCTCGACGCTCTGTGCGAATTCCTCCGCGCTATTCTCAGGACACGCCCACCATGCACGAGCCCATGCTGATCGGTTTTACTCACATAACCCCAGAGGAACGAGAACGCCGGAGGCAGAACCGTTTGTGCATGTACTGCGGCCAGCCTGGACACATGAGATTCGCCTGCCCAGCTCGTCCATCTGCTGACTCCCGCTCGGTGAGTTCCCGTACCAATACCCATACTACCACATCTAGTTTCACTTTACCAGTGCGCCTAGTGATTCAGGATAAAGTTATCAGCACCACTGCTCTAATAGACTCAGGAGCCGCTGGGAACTTCATATCTTGCAAATTCGCTGTACAATGCAACCTGGAACTAAAACCTTGTCTCTCTTCCTTGGCAGTGGAGGCGCTAGATGGCCGACCTCTTGGAGAAGGGAGAATTCACAGCACCACAGAGCAAATCAAACTACACGTCGGATCTCTACACACCGAGGATATCAGTTTCTACGTCATCCAATCCCCTCATCATTCGGTCATCCTCGGCCATCCCTGGTTAAATGACCACAACCCTCATATCTCCTGGAGGGAGGGACAGATAATTCAATGGGGCCCCACCTGTCAAAACCGCTGTTTATCCAGAGTCACTCGCCTTCCTCCTAAAAATCCAAATACTGCCACGTCAGATCCAGAAGAACCCAAAATACCACCTGATTATGCAGACCTCATCGAAGCCTTCAGTAAGAGAAAAGCATCACAACTCCCCGAACATTGCTCCAGCGACTGTGCCATAGACCTCCTTCCTGGAGCTTCTCCTCCTCGGGGAAGGATCTTTCCTCTGTCTATACCTGAATCCGAAGCTATGAAACAGTACATTGATGAGGAGCTAACCAAAGGTTTCATCAGACCCTCAACCTCTCCGGCAGCCGCCGGATTCTTCTTCGTAAAGAAGGACGGGGGGTTACGACCCTGCATCGATTACCGAGGGCTGAACGACCAGACTGTGAAGTTCCGTTATCCCCTTCCTCTGGTTCCTGCAGCGCTGGAACAGCTCCGCCAAGCCAAGTACTTTACCAAACTGGATCTGCGCAATGCTGACAATTTGATTTGCATCCGTGAGGGAGACGAGTGGAAAACGGCTTTTTCCACCACCACGGGGCACTACGAATACCTGGTCATGCCTTTCGGCCTGTCAAACAGTCCTTCAGTATTCCAGTCTTTCATGAATGACGTTTTCCGAGACATGCTAGATAAATGGGTGATTGTCTACATCGATGACATACTGATCTACTCAAACTCTAGGGAGGAGCACGTCCGTCAGGTCAGATTGGTCCTGGTACGTTTAATTCAATATCAACTCTACGCCAAGGCTGAGAAATGCGAATTCCACCAGACTAGCACGTCATTCCTAGGATACATTATCAGCCAGGAGGGGGTAGCCATGGATGAGAGGAAGGTCAAGGGAGTTCTGGAATGGCCGTTACCTCAAACCGTGAAGAAGATACAACGATTCTTGGGTTTCGCTAATTTCTACAGGAGATTTATAAGAAACTTCAGCATTATTGCCGCTCCACTAACTGCCATGACCAAGCGTCACACTGCTCGGCTGAGATGGTCAGAGGAGGCAAACCAAGCATTCCAGGATTTGAAAACTCGTTTCACGTCAGCACCCATTCTGCATCATCCAGATCCAGAACGCCAGTTCATAGTAGAAGTCGATGCCTCCAGCACAGGGGTTGGGGCTGTATTATCCCAGCGACAAGGCGAACCAGCAAAGATGTACCCGTGTGCATTCTTCTCCCACAAACTCACACCGGCTGAACGTAATTACGATGTGGGTAATCAGGAATTGCTTGCTATGAAACTAGCCCTGGAGGAATGGCGCCACTGGCTGGAGGGAGCTGGTCAACCGTTCATAATTCTCACGGACCACAAGAACCTCGAATATCTTCGCTCGGCCAAACGTTTGAACCCCCGACAAGCCAGATGGGCTCTATTCTTTACCAGATTTCAGTTCACAGTAACATATCGACCAGGAACCAAGAACATCAAAGCCGACGCACTCTCACGTCCAACATAGGAGACAGTTCAAACCCCGGCCCACGAGAACATTCTTCATACAAATCTCCAGGTGGCTCCAGTACAATGGGATATTATCACAGAAATCCAACAAGCAAACCTTCAAGAGAGACCATCTCCAGAATGCCCAGCTAATCTGCTCTTTGTTTCAGACCACCTTCGTCCTCGTCTTCTCGATCAAGTTCACTCCATGCCCAGTTCTGGTCATCCTGGGATCACCGCTACCACACAGCTGCTCCAAAATCGCTTCTGGTGGCCCACATTACTGTCTGATACCACCAAATACGTTCAGAACTGTTCCAACTGCAACACGTCCAAATCACCCAGACAGTTACCTGCTGGACTCTTAACACCACTACCCACACCACACCGCCCCTGGTCCCACATCGCCATTGATTTCATTACGGATCTACCCAACTCCCAAGGACATACCACCATACTTACCATCGTTGACCGATTCTCCAAGGCCTGCCGTCTAATACCACTACCCAAACTCCCCACTGCACTCGAGACAGCCGAACTCCTCTGCAATCAGGTATTCCGCTTTTATGGTCTGCCAGAAGACATAGTATCGGACCGTGGTCCTCAGTTTACCTCCAGAATTTGGACCGCATTCTTCAAACAGCTTAATGTCAACATCAGTCTCACTTCCGGGTACCATCCCCAGTCCAATGGGCAAACCGAACGCCTGAATCAAGATGTCACCCGCTTCCTTCGGACCTATTGTCAAAAACAACAAACAGAGTGGAGCAGATATTTGTTTTGGGCCGAATACGCCCAGAACTCCTTAGTCAAACCTGCTACAGGCATTACCCCTTTCAAATGTATCCTGGGCTTTCAACCTCCCTTGTTCCCCTGGTCAGGAGAACCCACTGAGCTACCATCTGTCACTGAGTGGCTACACAAGAGTGAGGAGGTCTGGGATCAAGCTCACACTCACCTTCTTCATGCAGTCAGACGACAAGAACGACAGGCTAACCGTCATCGTCGCCCGGGTCCTGAATACAGTGCGGGCCAGTGGGTGTGGCTTTCCACCAAGAATCTAAGACTCCGACTCCCTTGCCGCAAACTCAGTCCCAGGTATGTTGGTCCGTTCCAAATTATTAGACAAATTTCTCCGGTGTCTTTTCGATTGGATTTGCCCGCTGACTATCGTATTTCTCCTACATTCCATGTATCTCTTCTAAAACCTGCCGGTGGTCTGAGAGGAGAGTTGGAGGAGGGAGTCGCGGCTCCAGACCCCCTGCCCATCCTGGTTGACGGCGAGGAGGCGTACCGTGTGCACAAGTTGCTGGACTCCAGGCGCCGGGGTAACGTCCTCCAATATCTGGTTGACTGGGAGGGGTACGGTCCGGAGGAGCAATCATGGGTCAACGCTGGAGATATCCTAGATCCCACACTCACAGAAGAGTTTCATCATATGCACCCGGAGATGCCGGCCCCTCGACCCCGTGGAAGACCCCGGCGCCATTTGCCTTCTCGCCTCAGGAGCTACTCGCAGGGGGGGGGGGGGGGGGGCTCTGTTACAGAGCAGGCTCCCACTACACCTCCTCTTCACCACTGTAGGACACTTTCACCAGAATATTAACCATCACAAACTCAACATCCCATCATGCCGCTTACCTGGGACTGATTACACAGACACCTGCAGCTCATCCACACTCACCCATATAAACCCCATTCACTCTCAAGTTCATTGCGAAGTATTGCATTGCCCCGGCGTACAATTTCTGAGCGTTTTCCCTGTGTTTGCTGAACTGTTACTGACCTTGGATTGTTTCTACCGACTTCTGATTCTTCTGCTGCCTACCTCGACTCGGACTGTTATATCGACTTCTGATTGTTCTGCTGCCTGTCTCGACTCGGATTGTTTATTGAACTGTGATTCCTGCCGCCGGCCACGACCCTTGCCTGTCATCCACTTCTGCTCTAAGGTTATCTCCGTTCTGTCTGCCCCTGATTTACCCTGCCTGTTGACCATTCAAATAAAGCTGCAAATGGATTCTTCTGCGTCCTCCACATCATTACACCAGGCTTTCATAAACTAGGAAGTCAGGGAAGTCTTGTTTTTTAAGTTCCGTTACAAGCTAATAAAAAAACTATTAATACATGAACATTCTTACATATAGCCCCTTTAATGTGAAGGAAAATAATTATAAGAAAATCAGCTATTTAAAAAACATAATATCAGACATCTTATATTTCTCATGATGGATTATGAAAGTATTCAGGCAGGAATATATTTTCATATATGAATCATATTATACTTGTACAGTATGTTAGTCTTTTGTAGTTTTTTTTCACTAGAGGGCAGGACAGTGATCGGTCACACACACGTCTAAAGACCTTTGATTAACAGAGGACCAAGAGTGTGTTTCATAACGAAGATAGTGTTGCCCTTAGCAACCATGAGCGCTGCATCAGTCAGTTAGCAATGAGGAAAAGCATAGCAACAAACACCAGAAAGCAACCCGGCAACAAGAGGCGGGAGAGACATACATAAAAACACTGTCCATCGATTTATCACTATCATTTATCAATGGGCATCGTTTTATTGCATGTAAACATTTAAGTGTAAATATGCCCTTCTACTCTTTAGTCATTTTCATCAGGTTATTTATAGTGCTGTTTTCATGCAGTAATTCACAAGTGTATAAATGTTTATTTAATCATCCAGAGAGGATTGAAAATCCTGTTCTACCACAATTTGATCAGTGGTTATGTCAATTATCATTATGTCCTTCAAATCGCCAATGTGAATTCATTCATGAGTGAACGTCCACTCCGCTCTACTGTGTCGTGACTGTGAGGAGAGGACACATGTGCAAGCTGTTAACTGCATCTGTCTGATACTTGTATCCAGAGCAACCACAGAACTCTGGCTGCCATGGCAACAAGCCGTACGGAACTCATTCAGTGCTCTGAGATGCTCTCATACACACACACACACTCGTATGCACTATATATTAAATGGATGTACTTGAACAAACACATTGAGCTATCCTGAGCCTGACACACACACACACACACACACACACCTGCAGGGCAAGTGGTTTCCAGCGGGCGTTCTTCAGGAGTGCAGGGGTGGAGCCCAGAGTGTTCTGTGGCCTCTTCTTCAGCGTGAGGATGACTCCACTTGGATCCTCACGTAGACAGTTGACCAAATTCTTCAACTGCCAGCCAACCTTAAAGATATAGATGATTTAAAAATAAATATTAAATACATTTTAAATACATAAATAACATTAGACTGGTAGAGTGAAGGTTATATTTAAACCCAAAATTAGGACATTTTTGTATTTCTTTTCAAATTCTCATATATATATTTATATATATATATAGACAACTCTCTGAAGATTTTTAGCATGGTAATGGATATGACAATGTTAATGTATTTGGTCTTGGCGGAATAGATCTGCTACACTGCTGCTGTTGATTTTAGCTGTAGTTGTAGATTATTGCTGCTGCTGCAGAGCAAGTACAGGAACTTGCTGCTGCCAATACATATGCCGATATGCTGCTGTGAGTATGTAAGACATACTGCTGCTGTTGTGCTGCACAAATAACATATCAATTACCCATAGCCGATCTATACAGGTGGAGCTGGGGAAGGTGGAGGGTATTAGACTAACTCTGAAAGCACGCTGCAAACTGCTATAGTGAATGGTAACAAGCCATTTAAATGTTGAGCAGCAAACTCATTGCCTGCAGATGCGACATAAACCAATCAGCTTGTGCCAAGTAGTTAAAGCTGTAAATATCACCAGCTTGCGTTAAGGACCCATCAGCCTGCGCCATCTTAAGTTTCATGACAGAACTAGGCATATATATAACTGAGAATTTGATGTATATATATATACACACACTATAATATAATCTTTTGTCATATATAACTGAAATTTAAAATAAAGAGAATTGGTGGCTGGGAACGTGCTTAGTTTTGAATTTGAATAGAATGTGCATTATTTTTGAGAAAACAATGATACAGTGCAAAAAAAAGTCATGGTCCTAAAGTAAAAATATTTTCTTTAGAAATATATAATTGGTAACACTTTACAATAATGTCTCATTTATTAAAATTAGTTAACTACCATGAACTAACATTGAGCAACATATTTTTTACAGTATTTATTAACATTTGTTAATGTTAGATAATAAAAATGTTCATAGTTCATAGTGCATTAACTAATGTTAACCGATACAGCATTAAATTGATCTTAAAAATGTATTAGTAAATGTTAAGATTACCATTAACTAAGAATAATAAATGCTGTAAAAGTATTGTTCATTGTTAGTGTATGTTAACTCATGTTAACAAATAAAACCTTATTGTAAAGTTTTCTCATTTCTTACAAATAAATTTTGCAGACAGGTTCTTGACAGGCTTCATGAGGTCCACCTGAAAACCCTTGAGCATCAACTGCCAATCAATATCTGCACAAACAATATAATATCGGCACATTTATGCACTAAGATGCAAGCACAGATGACTGACCCATGCAAAGATACACACCACTGTTTGGTGATTGACCTGAATGACCTCATCACCGGCATGGATCTTCTTACACTGATCTGCGGGAGACTGCAGGAGAGAGATAGAGAGATTAATAACCCCTGCTCATTATAGAGATAAATCTGACACCAATTATTTACCAAGGCATTTCAGTGTTGTATTATAGTATCATACATGCCTGAATGTTGACCTTCCCTATGAAGAACGTTTGAAAGTCTTTTCATCAAAATCTCACTCATCTGGGCTGCGTAAGCCTAAGTAGATCGTGGAGAGCATTGGTTTCTAACTTTCTACAATCTACTTAGGCATACAATGCTTTTGCTCATTTACTCTCTCCACACACTTAGGCATAAACAGCTAAAACGTTTATTTTAAAGAATATTTTCATAATCGGTTCAAATTTAGTAAGCAGTCATTTCGATGATGCTTCAATGCATAGTGACTTACAGTCCGCCTGGAGCAACCTCAGATTAAATGCCTTTCTCAAGTGTACAACGGTTGACATTTTCAAACCTTTTGAGGTTTGAACTTACAATTTTTCCAAATCTTTAACCACTTAACCATGCCACACCAGTCCAGAATGTTATTCAGAAGATTTTCCATTTGCTCTGATATGTTGTTCTACAGACTGAATAGACTGAAAAAAAAAAATCATTAAAATCTGTAAAAATCCATTTAGCTGAACAGTGGGCTAAATGTGCATTAAGAGTGAGAAATCAATGAATTCTGTTCTTCCAGCAACTAAAAAAAAAGGCATGTTTGAGTTTAAACCAACTGAACATCTACATAAATGATTTAACAACAGCACTGGAACAATCCACCATTTCAAGCCTCACTCTTGCCAGCTCTGAAATCAAGTGCCTGCTCAATGCGGATGACCTGGTTCTGCTGTCCCCACAGAAGAGCTCCAGCACAGCATGTGCTTTATAGAGCAATACTGTCTGAATTGGGCACTGACAATATGAAGAAAACCAGACCAGAATAAGAAGTCCTATCACATCGCATCATCAATAATGATCTTAGATTTGACATAAACACTTATACACTCTCAGACAAAAAGGTCCAAAAGCTGTCACTGAGGTGGTACCCTTTCAAAAGCAACACCTAAAGAGTGCATGTTAGTACTTCAAAGGTACCAAAAGTGTACATATTAGTACTTGTAAATGGTAAATTAGAACCTTTTTTAGGTTACCAGTAACATCCCAGTGACCGCTTTTTTACCATTTTATCTGAGAATGTAGGAGTTTTAATCTAACAGTAGAAGAACTCAGATGGTGCTTTACATAATACAATTATAACAAACCAGTCTGGATAAAATTATTGTAGGTATTTATAACATCACGTCTCATGCTGATGAGCAATAAATCAACTATAAATATCAAACACTGGCATAAATGAAAACCTTATTTGGAAACAAGCAGAGGTGGTTCAAAAAGTGCTATTGTAACTTTTAGATGTTTTGCCAACATCTGCTTAACCACTTAATTAGACTCCCTTATCCCCAACACATAAAGGTATAGAACATTCCATGATTGGCTAAAAAAGTGAAAAAGACAATTTTTTGCTGTTTTTAGAGCCTAAGGCTGTCACAGACTCAGGTGTGATTTCTCAGGACACTTATTTCAGTACTTTTTATTTATTTAATTTGAATAATAAGACCCATTATGGCTGTTACCAATCAAATGAAAGCAGCATTAACAAAAGCTATTTTTGCACTGCAGAGGTGCCACAGAAGCTGCATCTAAAGTGGCATTTAGATGTATTTACACAGACTGTTTATGTGGCTCAGAAATGGCATAAATGCATGTACACAGCAATTACAAATACATAATAAACAAAGCAATTTCAAGAGGGACCTTTCACCATCGGTGCTCTGGCCCTAAATAATACTATGAAATTGATGTTTTAAAAATAAAATTTTGAATACTGAAATAGGAAATTATATATATATAAAAAAAAATCCATCCATCCATTTTCAAAATAACTTGTCCTACAGTATGTAGGGTCATGGATGGTCAGACCATGGATCTCGGGCAGAAGGAGGGGAACACCCTGGACGGATGGTCAGTCCATCACAGGGCTTCAAAAAATAAAGCAATATTTTTAAATACGAAACTAAAACATTTAGAAGGTGGAAGAAAGTCCCTGTCTTAATGAGTCATTGAATCATTTACTGAAATATTTTCATTCATTTAGAAATGAAGCAAGTGCCTGTCTTTATGAATGGATCCTTCACTCAAATGATTTCAGATTCATTCAATAACAAAACACTGCTGTGTGTTGCTTAGAGATGGCTACTTTTGGCTATTGTATTCACTATTTTTAGTGAATATGTGGAGTCTCAAAGCATGTTTGGTTTGGTTTTTGCAAAGTGAGAGACACTTAATAATGTCAGCTCACACATTGTTAAAACAACAATTACGATATCATCATAGACAATACATATCACACACCCCTAAATGGCATGCCTATAAGTTTAAATGACCATCCTGGCATTCCAGATGGGATTCTTAAATAACCGTGGGAAGAAGTGAGGAGAGCAGCGGTTTATAATCTTAGGATTTGGATTTGGAGAATTTATATGTAAAAGCTCCTCTCCCAATATATGTTAGGTGGACCCTCACTATAAGACAGGTAAAGAATAAATACAGCTCTGAACTCACATTCTCTGTAGTTCCAGTGATAACATGAAGACCATCATATGTGGACTTGATGTACATGCCCTAAAAAGAGGAATGAGAGTGTTGTGAGATTTAAACAGATTTTTCAAACTGTCCTAAACTGTGTAATTTCTGTCACTGAATGGAATTGCAAAAACAATGATTGTTTTCAAACAGTTTTCCCTGTCTGCTATTGGTCACACAAACAAATAGTCCTGCCCCAAACTCACGCCATTGGTTGAGTCAATGTTGCTATGTCGGGTATTTAAACAAGCAGAGCAATTTTTGATATCACCACAGAGCAACAGTTGTTTTCTTTTTAAAGAAAGCTTTCTTATAGTTGTCTCTGTGATGAGCGAAAGTTCCTAAAAATCCAACCAATTACACCCTTCTTTTTTAAACATTCTCATATTTCTGTTGAGTATGAAAGGGATATTGCTGTTGTTTACTCACCAGGCCCTCGCTAGGCATAACGTTAGTCAGATGGACAACCTCAAGGTGAGCAGACTGTGACACCAACGAATCGGACGACAATGAAATAATGTGCTCACAGATACCTGATAGAGTCTTACACTGCAAAGAGAGATAAAGACAGAAAGACAATGAGAGACAAACAGACAGTGTTGTCAGTCTATGTTTGCAATTGCATTGTAAATCTCTCAGTCTATTTATAGCTGTTGAACTGGGAGGGAGCAGTAAATACTGGCAACCCTGCAGCAGTCCAAACCATTCACATGAAAGGCATTCAGCATCATGAAATATACCCATAATGTATAATGAATCTGCATTAATAAGTCACATGCTATATGTATATTTATTCATGTTATATTCTTTCTTTCATCTTTTTCTGTCTATTTGTATCCATCTATCCATCCCTCTCTCTCTTTCTCTCTGTTCTACAGGCAGTGATCCTGAAGGGAGAAAAATCTGCATTATTCAGGATATCCAACCTTAGGCAAAGCACACGCACGCACGCACACACACACACAGACACACACACACACACACACATTGACGTTTGCTTCAGAGCAGGCCAGATACACGTGACTTCACAAACACGTTTTACTTGAAATATACACTCACCGGCCACTTTATTAGGTACACCTGTCCAACTGCTCGTTAACACTTAATTTCTAAGCAGCCAATCACATGGCGGCAACTCAGTGCATTTAGGCATGTAGACATGGTCAAGACAATCTCCTGCAGTTCAAACCGAGCATCAGTATGGGGAAGAAAGTTGATTTGAGTGACTTTGAACGTGGCATGATTGTTGGTGCCAGAAGGGCTGGTCTGAGTATTTCAGAAACTGCTAATCTACTGGGATTTTCACGCACAACCATCTCTAGGGTTTACAGAGAATGGTCCGAAAAAGAAAAAACATCCAGTGAGCGGCAGTTCTGTGGGCGGAAATGCCTTGTTGATGCCAGAGGTCAGAGGAGAATGGCCAGACTGGTTCGAGCTGATAGAAGGGCAACAGTGACTGAAATAACCACTCGTTACAACCGAGGTATGCAGCAAAGCATTTGTGAAGCCACAACACGCACAACCTTGAGGCGGATGGGCTACAACAGCAGAAGACTCCACCGGGTACCACTCATCTCCACTACAAATAGGAAAAAGAGGCTACAATTTGCAAGAGCTCACCAAAATTGAACAGTTGAAGACTGGAAAAATGTTGCCTGGTCTGATGAGTCTCGATTTCTGTTGAGACATTCAGATGTTAGAGTCAGAATTTGGCGTAAACAGAATGAGAACATGGAACCATCATGCCTTGTTACCACTGTGCAGGCTGGTGGTGGTGGTGTAATGGTGTGGGGGATGTTTTCCTGGCACACTTTAGGCCCCTTAGTGCCAATTGGGCATCGTTTAAATGCCACGGCCTACCTGAGCATTGTTTCTGACCATGTCCATCCCTTTATGGCCACCATGTACCCATCCTCTGATGGCTACTTCCACCATGTCACAAAGCTCTAATCATTTCAAATTGGTTTCTTGAACATGACAATGAGTTCACTGTACTAAAATGGCCTCCACAGTCACCAGATCTCAACCCAATAGAGCATCTTTGGGATGTGGTGGAACGGGAGATTCGCATCATGGATGTGCAGCCGACAAATCTGCGGCAACTGTGTGATGCCATCATGTCAATATGGACCAAACTCCCTGAGGAATGCTTCCAGCACCTTGTTGAATCTATGCCACGAAGAATTGAGGCAGTTCTGAAGGCAAAAGGGGGTCCAACCCGTTACTAGCATGGGGTACCTAATAAAGTGGCCGGTGAGTGTATAAATATAAGGCCTGTGTGTGAGTATGAAAAGTGTGTGTGTGCTTGTTCACTATTCTTATGAAATACGTTTTGAAAATCATAATGTCATAAAGTCACAACTATAGTAAAATATTTTATAACCAGCATGTGAGGATGGAGGATATTCCTGGCCTGATAATTTAAAGTCTAAATGAATGTCTTAAAGGACGGTTCTTTACCTAGAAAAGTGGTCCCAGCAGGATTTAGACATCTTCACAGATCAAATAATACACATTTAAACAAATAATTCACATAAATGGTTTAACAATAATATAATTTTCGAATTTCTGCTTAATGTGCAGTACTGAGTCAAAATAATTGTCTGTGCTAATCGAAAGTATGCTCTTACTACAGTTAGTGGGGGTCCTCACAAGTATAAGTGTACAAGTTTGTGTGTGTAAAAGAGTGTGTGAGGCTTGAGAAACACTTACCACATGCAGAATCTTATTTTCAGTTTCATACACTGTGCAATCCTAAGAGGAGAAGAAAATTTTTACATTTAAAATAATAATAAAGGACTGTGCTGTTTGTGCACACGCACACGCGCACGCGCAAGCGCATACGCACACTCACACACGCACACGCACACACTCACACACACACACACACCTGTTGTACTATAGTGGTTAGCTCTAGACAGAGCTGAACAATGTTGTTCTTCAGCACTGAGTATTCAGAAACACTGACAAATGGAGACCTGCAAACAAAGCAAACACATACATAAAGAGACGAGGGCTTTTTTCACATTCTAAACAGAGGTTGGGAACAAGACCTGGGCTGGACTCAAAACTTAGGTCTCTCATGAGCACCACACTACAATATGTCAGAGCCACTATACAAACGAGAATATAATTAGTTTGCTTTTTATTTGTTATTTTGGACAGCTTATCAAGGCTATTTGACTCCCTTTTACAGTAATACACACCTATCAGGTTTGATTTCAATTGCATTCATTTCTATGATATCATATGACTTTCAGGTCTGTTCTATTCAGCCCAGGTGAGTTCATTCCCTGTTCAGGGAGGTTTGAGTACCTGTCCAGCCATGCCAGTAGATTTTTAGCAGCTCCGATCAGGTCAACGACTGAAGTCAGGAAATCGTTTGGAAGACGCCGTGAGACTCGTCCGTCATAATGGCCCCCACGGCGCCGCCCCGTGATGAAGTTCTGCAGATTCTTAGCGGATGCATTGAGTTTGTGTGACAAAGTCCGCAAATTCTCTGTCTCTAGACCATAGTTCTGCAACAGGAAAAATATCATTATTGAAATAGTTATACTACTGTTCAAAAATTTTTTTAAGAAATTAATATTTTTATTTAGCAAGGATGCATTAAACTGATCAAGTGACAGTAAAGACTTTTGCAATGTTCAAAAGATTTATATTTCAATTAAATGCTGTTCTTTTGAGCTTTCTATTCATCAAAGAATCCTGTAAAAAATCTCCACAAAAATATGAAGTAACTGTTTTCAACATTGATAATAATAAATGTTTCTTGAGCACCAAATCAGCACAGTAGAATGATTTCTGAAGGATTATGTGCAAAATCCCTTTCAAAGAAAGTCTGTTCACTCAGCGGACATATTTGCAATGCCTCCGGGCAGCTATTTTGGGAATTCAAGATCAAGTCCTATCTATTTGAATGGGGGAATCCTTCAATCTAAAAAACTGCTTGCTGAACTAACAATTAAATAACATATTTCAAATCCGCAACAAAATCTGATATGAACTGTCCCAAAAATGTTGTTTCTAATGCTTAAATAGCGTTTGAGCATAAAAAAGAAGGCGGGACGTATTGCGCCATACTGCGCGTTGCTGCTTCTCACATTTATAACTAATATGAGTGAACCGTCTTTGTATATCTTCAGTCTTTGATCATGTTACACTGAAGACTGGAGTAATTTGTCACCTTTGTGACCTGTCACCACAGGAATAAATTACATTTCAAAATAGAAAACAGTTATTTGAAATTGTAAATATTTCTCAATGTTACTGTTTAGCTATACTGTATTTTGATCAAATAAATGCGGCCTTGATGAGCATAAACGACTTCTTTCAAAAAAATTAAAAACAATCTTACTGACCACAAACTTTTGAATGTTAGTGTGTCTGACAAAGCATGAGAGATTTATTATTTTAAAATGTTCTTTTCAATACAGTGCAATAGCAGTTTTTTCCTAAGAGGGTCCAAGGTCTGAAGCATAGTAGTCAATCTTATGGCTGATTTTATCATTCTGAGGCTTAAAAGCTAAGTGTAAGCAGCAGAAAAATCAAGCAGCATTCTCACAGCATGTTCAGAGGGTCATCACTACACACTAACAAAGATACTCAGAAATAAAACACTGCCTACACTGTGGAATGAAATAAAGCACACAATCAAGTCTCCATTCATATCTGGAAAAATGCATTACTCAGAATGAATGCCATTTTCTCAGACCTGCTGCTTGGAGAACCCATCATTTTTGTGTATCGATTGGCTAAATAGTTCAATAACCGGACCATTCTGATTCACAATTGGCTGTTTCAAGTAACAAACAGTAGATTTTCTCACATTTCCTTTGGGTTTGTTTATAGTGTTAATCAGCTGCACCCAACATCTCTCATTTATAGGCAGAGGGACTTCTTCTCCGTTTATTCTATATATGGTGTAAACTGGTATCTGCAGCAGTGACGTGTCTTTTTCTACAGTTGTGACTGTTGTTCTTTTATCTAATTCAAGCTCCTCGCTGCATAAATTACAGCCGCCATGCATATTAATATGTAGACACCATTCAATGTTCCAACCACTATTATAAATAGATCCTTACATAAATAGGTTCACGGGTTAGATCTTTGAAATGTTGTTCATCACTTCAAGACACCTAAAAGCTCTTCGAGGCATCTTTAGAATTTAAATAAGTTTCAAGGTAGCTATGATAGCAGAGACCTAAAGCAAATAAATAATAATAAATAAATAAAAAGAAGGTCAGCAGAACCCATGAGAATTTAGGAGTGATCTGGTGACAGTTGACTCTTGTTTTAAAAAAGGTTCAATGCAAAATGTATAAGGAGCGAAAGACTTTGGGATGGTGCTTCAGAGGGCAGGAATGCACCACATTTTATTTTTATTTTATTTTAAAGCCAAATGGAAACATCAGTTTAAAACCCTTGTTTTAGCACAGTGGTTGATTGATTGATGACTATAATGTATAATATTTAAAATGTATATATTTAATTTATACAATTTTTATTTGTTATAATATTTATTATTTTGTAATTCATATGTTTAATTTATACAATTACTATTTTGGTATGATATTCATAATCTTTATTAATTTTATAATTTTATATTTACGTATTTATATTTCATTTAAAATGTTTATTTTAGACGGAAGCCTGTGTAACACACATTTCAATGTAAAGCAGTGTTGTTATTGTTAACAAACTAAAACTATTAAAAATAGTTTTTATGGAATTAAATAAAACAGAAATAAATTTAAATAAAATATACATATTGGATGAACAACTTAAGGTTAAAAAACTTGCCTTGGAAATGTTACTTTAGCAAATAACGGAAATAAAATGTAAAAGTTGAAGCTGAAGTACAAAAATGACTAAAAATAAAATTGAAATAAATTTTTTTTTTTTTTTTATTACAAAAGCAAAATGACTAAAACTTAAATAAAAAAAGTAATAAAATATAAATAACTAAAATGAAAATATAAAAATAAAATCTAATTAAAAAATCAATAAATAAATACTATAATAGCATAAAAATAATATTAGGCAACAAGTACTGCTGTCTGCAATGTTGCTGCACACTGGACAAATAACATTTGACTATGACTGAGTAGGCGACCCTTCGCCGTCGTCTGCGATAAGATCTCAAATTGTTTTAGACTCCGGTTGCATGTAATCCTTTCACCCGAAACAGCTCTTTAGCCTACTTATAAACCTGAATTCTGCTTCTGAGATGAATTGGTTTGCATGAACAGCTGTGAGGAAGTTAGCTAGTTGACTGAGATTGAACTCCTCCTCTCATTCTATGATGCATTAATTCCTCCAGCAGCCAATCAGAACCAAAAACGCATCTTCCCTTCCTTGCACACAAACTCCCTCCTCTTTTTGTATACTGGTTGAGAGATTCCCGCTGGGTGTTAATCATTCAGTGTTAAGCGGAGTTTGAATAAAATGTCTGTCGTGTCATTAATACAAAACAAACACATCATTATCACAGCCAGTCTCATTTTCCCTCACTCACAAAATCACACACACACACACACACACACACACACACACACACACACACACACACACACACACACACACCAGTGCGCAGAGTAAGTCCACAGCCTCCAGAATGAGCTCCTGGTGTCCGATGCGGGTCACGCCGAGCTCTTCCAGCTCCTGATGGGTGATGTGAAGCAGCTGCTCTCCGTTTATCTGCTCTCTCTCAAATGTCCTCATATACTGCAGCAAACAGTCATCCAACCCTGAGAGAGAGAGAGAGAGAGAGAGAGAGAAGTGCAACACAACCATGTGATCATAATTCATTTATGTCATGTAATAAACTTAAAATGTGACCCAGTGTATAATGGAGCTTCTCTCCATACAGAGAGCTGTCATTAGGATGATTAATACGCAACACTCACACACACACACCACCAAACGCAATGCATAAACACATCGTAAACCTGCAAATGATGTCAAGTGGCTAATTCCTGTAACAGTTTGTGCTTTATCCCCGATAAACCACTAAGTGAATACAGGCACGTCTCTCAGAAAGAGACACACCTGCATTTTTCAATGCAGCGACACACATTTGCTTTCTCAGAGGATGATGTTGGCCGAGACTCTTCAGATGGGAACATTCTGAACTTGCAGATGAACCCAAGCTCAGAGTCCTTCATAAACAGCTCTATGGTCTCAAACACACACACACACACACAAAAGATAACCTATGTGATATTTTATCGACATGCACGTGTGTGTGTGTGTGTGTGTGTAGGATGTCCTTCAGCTAAACAGACTTTCTCTCGTGCTCAGTCTCTTCATTCTCTCGTTCTGCTCCAGCTATACGGGCTGCTTGGCAACCGTTGCTTAGAGACGGTGAGGTAAGCCTGCACAGGGAATGATAAAGGCCTCCATTTCCTACAGTCCTATACACAGACACACACACACATCCATACTGGAAATGCGCACACATAAATACACTGCAAACATACACACATTAAAGAAGAAATGTGTATTTCCTCTAGCACTCGCATCACCAAATGGAATTGCAATAATGATTTAACAGTTGGTTGGATGACCAGATTATCCAGCCAAATACTCACACACCATTGGTCAGGCGGGAATGGCTTACTTCTGGCTTACTAGGGGCTCATATACCATTATGGTAGTTGAACAAACTCAGGGTTACAGGATTAGCTTTGAGTTGACAAAACCAAACCAGTCAAATCAGGCTTTGTTTTTTACCATGTTGTTGATGGAGCGTGAGCACATGAAAGTGTGACATCAGCAAACAGCCAATCACATGCCTTGAAACGTGCAAAACTGTGATTCACTTCTCGCGAGAGAGTCAGTGCGATTGAATTGTCTCTTCTGCCAAGGATTAAGAGATTGAAGAATATGAAGTATATAAATGCATTTACACAGCCAGAAGTAAATATCTTGCTATATCATTTGAATATGAAAGCTCATATGTAGTCATTTTTAAAGCTTTATCTATATTGATTCTAAAGCGTGTTTTAATTTTATATTATCTGTAGCTTATATTTTTACATAACTTTAAACTAACAGATAATTGACCGTTCGCAAAAGCCACGCCCCCTAGTTATTGTTGCTACGCCCGTCAAATAAATGGTCAAACACGACCAGCGCCACAGATTGCCATGACGGGAAGAGGTGCGTCAGTGACCTTTTTTGGAGCAATACCTCCGCGATATCCTCCAGATCGAGGCAAAAGGGGTTACAGTATGCAGTGGAGGGATATATTCAAAATATTAAAATACGCAATGAAGGAGACACGACTACTATCGAGGCTAATAATGCTCTCAAGCTCTCAAACCGGTCTCAAGCGAAATCTGAGAAACCCCATGACCTGTAACGTTACCTCAAATGCAACCAGCACAGCCTTGAAGAAGATTCTATAAGCTGTTTCAGTGGCTAATTGTTTGGAGTTAGAAATATATAACTCGCGCTGCATATTTAGTCATTTTGCCTCAGATACAGGATTATTCATTCGCTTTAACAAGCAGGTTGTTCATTACCACGGCAACCGCTTGCGTGTCATGCTGAATGCGATTTTCGTGTTTAAAAAGTAACTATACATAATAGACGGAAAGATGCAGATAACCATACATTATTTCTATTCGTTACGATATTGATATGAACTGATGTTGTCAAGTAACTGTTAAGCTTCATACGTTCCCCGTTGCGAACGTGCACTCCTCTAACGTTAGTCTAAACTGTAGTCTACAGCAGGGGCGTAGCCAGTATTGGGCCAGGGCGGCACTGGCCCACCCACATTACTCACTGGCCCGCCCAGGCAAGTTTGATAAAAAATACATTTTTAGTTTATTTTTATTCAAATGTATTTAAGAAAATATATTAATACCTGATTTATTGTTGACTGCTGTGTGTGTTTAATTCGTTTTCCGAATAAAAATGGAACTGTCGAAGCAAGTTGTAGACTCTCTCCGGAACGTTATTGGTTGCTATGGTTGCTGGGGGTTCCGACAGGAAAACTCACAGCGGCGTCGGCGCCACAATAATGGCTAAACAACTTTCTTTAATGTGCTATTTGAAAAAAGCAAGAGTTGAGGAAGAAGAGAAGACACACCACTGCCTTCATCTACCGAGTCCACACAGCCCAGTTCTTCGAAGATCAGACTCATTAACCCACAAGAAGGCTAGTCAGGTGCTGGTGGCGGCTGCTTCTTGCTCCCTCTCTCCCGATCAGCCTGACGCGGGTTTACCCGCCGATCTAGCTGCGATATTATTATTTTAGCTTACTTTATTTTCGGGTGAACTGTCTTTGCACTGCTGAATAAAATAGACAGGTTATTGTCTACACTGGTTTGTCCAGCCTTTATTAAGCTCTGTTGGTTGAACATGATGATTTGCCGGAAAAAAGGTGTAACTGTTTTTGCAGTTTGTCTATTAATTTTTCTACTCTCTAAGGTTAATTATTACTGAAGTCATTTTTTTCTATGAAAAACTATAGGCCCACTCACATTTTCACTGGCCCACCCAAAATACAATTTCTGCCTACGCCACTGGCAGGTGCTGCCTCCACTGCTAGTGACTGCTGCTCATTTCCCCCCTAAAATATCATGTTAACAACAACACTTTAGAAAACGTATTTCCTTTGTGGATCGTCTTGATCTGCTTTCTCCGTGTGTCTTTGACTAGCAATCTCATTGTCTCAGTCTCACGCACGCTGCACGCGAGTTAACCATGTTCGACACATTTAACTGGGAGTGGGGCCGTCCACACTGTTTTATCCATTGTAGGGACAGCGCACGTTGTGTTTTCGGCTTTGGAAACGGAAAGAACACAACTCCTCCAGACAATCTCTCGGGGTATCTAGTGTCCGATTTACAAACGCCGTGGCCGCACCGCTTCACCATCTTGCTTGGAGTCAATGTTTGACGGACCTGCTCACATAGTAACGGTTGCTATGATGTGTGATTGGACAATAGCCGTTTTGGGGGAGGGGCCTGCGAACGATCAATTGTTAAAGTAAAATTGCTCATGTTTAATGGATTAAGTCTACCAAAGACTACAATTAATCAACTACAATTAATACAAAACTCTGCTGCTCGAGTATTGACAAAGACCAAGAAGAGAGAACACATTACACCTATACTAAAATCATTACATTGGTTACCTGTTGATTTTAAAAACCTTTTATTAGTTTATAGACGGTTTCATCGAACGCACGCGCGTTGCCCGGGTTACGCGCTGGCCCGAAGTTAACTTCCGGTCTGTGTTTGTTAACCGGTAATATCATAATCATAATATCATTCTCTGGTAATATGGCGCCGACTACAAACGCAGTGAAAATTAAGGTGATGAGCAGACTGAAGTTGGGCTCAGGTTGTTGTGTTGTGGGATGCAACCTGAGGCTCTGGGACAAATACCTTATCAAAAATAAAAAAATTCGGTTTCCTAAAAACGAAGGGAGACGGCGAGCGTGGATCACCGCTGTGCGATGAGAGGCTTGGCAGCCAGGCAAGAATTCAAGGATCTGTAGCACTCACTTCGTTACAGGTAACAAACTCATGATAAGCAACAGATAATTATGGAAGCTTGTTTCCGGCCATGAAGAATAAAAAAATAATAATAATTGAGACTTTTTAATCTCATAATTGCGAGATAAGAAGTCAGAATTGTGAGAAATAAAGTTGCAATTCTGAGAAATAAAGTCGCAATTGCGAGAAAAAAAGACAGAATTGAGACTTTTTTTCTCACAAAAAGTCTATGGTTTCTACAGATGAACTCTGTTGTTATTGACTCTACCGGAAGTTAAGTTTGGGCCACAAAAGCGCGCATGCGCAGTAACGTTTGTTTATGTTGTTGCCGTTGAAACCGTCTATAAGGCACTGCATGGACTTGCTCCAGACTATCTTTTAAAAATGCTTACAGTTTATGAACCTGTAAGGACTCTCAGATCATCGGATACTTTACTTTTAACAGTACCACACAGTAGAAGTAAAAGATTTGGTTTCAGGGTCATTCCTGGGATTCGGTAATATTTCAACTTGGATTTTTTTAACACTAGCGGTAATTCATTTTTAAATATGCCACATCATTAGGCACATATCAAACCTCCGACATATTATATTTTTCCCACCTCAGGCATTAAATATGGCTAATAAATTGTTATAAAACAAACATCAACCACTGCTCAAGTGTACCTCATAACAATTGAATAACTACAAATGTAACATTTTATGATCATTTTTTATTTTTTATGGGACTGAAGTTAAAAATAGGCAAATCTTGTATATGTGGTCTCTTTATTTTTGTAAAAAAAGAAAATTCAATTTAGATATTTAACTAAAACCACTATTTGACTGTGTTAGTCCTTAACATGTCAGGTGCACTGTAAAAAGTGATCAGTTGACTTAACTTAAAAAAAAATTAGGAAACCCATTGCCTTAAAATTAAGTAGGCCTAAATAAACGTCATGCTTAATCAAAAAAAAAAAAAAAAAACGTAATGTTGAATTGTCAAGTTCACATAACTTAATTTTTTTCAATTAAGCATTTCGTTTATTTACTTAATAATTTTAAGCCAACGGGTTTACTAGATTCTTTTTAAGTAAGTGAACTGAACACGTTTTTAGAGTGCAGCAAGAAATGCCTTCATTTTTAATCGTCTTCCCTATTTTTTTCCAAAAGAATAGATGAGAATAGTATGATGGATTTTGAAGACTGTAACAGGTTTGAAGGGAGACATTGCCTTCAAATTTTGTCTCTGTCTTTATGGCCTTCTTTCTGGGTTTCTGCTGCTGAAGTAGCTGCCATTTCTGACATAGGATGCTTGTCAAGTGGACATATTACATCAAATATTCTATTTTTAACAAAATGTGATGAGTTGTCATGATTTTGGTAAGTATATCTTTACTGAAACCATTATTATTATATTTATTTTTTAATTACAATTATTCATAGATAAGTGAACTACTGAAGTGAAAAACCCTGTCACTAGTTTACAACCCGAAACAATGAGAAATACATGTTACAGGGTTGAGTGTGATGGGGTTGAGGTTTATTTTGCACAAAATGGCCACTGCTCCTCTTGTAGTGTAGGAGAGTAGAGCATATATGGCAGCAATCAAATAAGTACATTGTATATACTTATACATTTTGAAAAATAATCATTTTCCATCTTCATTTTATGCGATGGGGTTGAGTTGTTAAGCACTTTTTGTTATACTGGTTGAAACTCTCATCACATCCTAATAGCAATCAATAATAGAAGTGGTCTACATATTTTTAAAAAAAGTACATCGCCTATATCTTCTGTAGAAGTCTCAGGACCGAAAAATATTTGTCCAATCATTGCATTCGGGTCAAAAGGCAATGATAGGATGTCCTACCTGGCAGTCAACAAATGTATTTTTCCATACCTCTGTGCATCACACGTCATCAGCGCTACAGACAGCCACCTTTTACAGTTCCTCCAAAACCAAAACAACGAGCTATATAATTCGTTCATGACATGTTGTATAATTACAAGATAGCAACCGTGACTTTCTACTCTGTGCTGTTCAGGTAATCAGACTTGGATTTATCTGTTTCTCTGGCAACACAATGCCGAAATGAATTAGCTGAATCTGCTCTGGCTGTGTGCGACCTGCGCGTTCATGTGTTTTGAAGGAGGCGTGGCTTTGGGGAACGCTCTGAAGGGAGAGTGGGATCTATCTAATGCTTTTAAAACTAGCTTGCTATTGCTAGCTGCTCCGAAACTGCCTACCCTTTTAAGCTTGACAGTACCCTCCCTGACTAATACGATTCAAAAATATGAATAAAAAGTAGGATATTACTTGCCATTTCCTGCACCACTGTTAAAGAGACCTAAATGATGTCATTTCTGGTTAGTGGAGAATAGTTGGCATGACGGGGTTGAGTTCAGACTGAGGGACATAACTTTATAGTCTGTTTTTTTATTAAATATCTTGCTTTTATATATATATACTGTATATATATATATTTTTTTTTTCACAAGAAAGTAACACAAATAAATACTTACAATATTGCCAAAACAATTATGGACATTGTCCACATTTTGTTACTTATTTTCTAAGTACAAATTCAGTGAAGTGCCTCAGACATGAAGACAAAATGCTTTGTGTGTCCCTCCACCTTGTCGTTGTATTGCACACACAAGATCACGTGGCAATAATATCAAAAAGGTTTTAAAAAATAACGCAGTGCCGTGATACTAGCCTGTCTAGAGCAGTCACAGACGTTAAGTTATTTTTAAAACCTGTTTGATATTATTGTCACGTGATCTTGTAGCGTGTGTACCTGTGTGACCTGCTCATACTTTACGACCATCGGCACTGCAACAAGCACCAATTTGACTGCAATCCGAGGATTTTGTTGCAGACCTTGGAAAACTGCAGATTCCAGCCAAAAATCATGTAGTGTGTGACTGTGAGCATACCTTTAGCCGTTGAGCGGTAAGTTACTATGGCAATGAATAGGCCTACTGCTAAAAGGCAAACCACTTTCATGGTGCCTAAAACCCAGGGTTGGCACAAACTAAACTGAAACATACCTGGCTAACCACCTAAACAGGCTTCGTGGTATAGGCCCTAGGTTTTATTAAAAAAAAAGAAAAATTTAAAATGATTTGAAGAAAATTAATATATAGATATAGATATAGGCTAAATATGACATACTAAAAATATTTGAATATATTGGCTATTTCTATTTTATACAAATATTTAAATGTTTAATATGACTAAATTAACATGACCAAATAAGATTTCACCAACCAAAAGTATTTTTTAAAAGTCACATCAGATAGATGTATAATCCATTTTCCCCTTTTGCAGCGTCTCTGCATATTAAGCTGGGACAGGAGAGAGTACTTCACCATGGAAAAAAACGGTCATTAGCATGCATAATTACATGCAATTCTCTATGAGAATGGCCTCCTTTAAGAAACACACACACACATAATCTCTTCAAGTCCACTCTTCTGGTTTACATCCCACCATCTCACATCTGCGCTAACACATCTAGCGGATCCAAGAACAGCTGACAAAGGGAAAAATGAATCTGGTCCCTCCCACTAAGAGAGGTGACTCATCGTGAGGAAACCCCTTAGAACACTCACTCAGACACACACGCTCGCAAACATCCTACCGTTCCAAGCCCAGTTGCTGCTGTTTCAGATTCTGATACGCCCCACTTTGGACACCGGACATCTTGGAGATTTTTTTTTTAAAATCTGTTCACCACCTGTATGCATACTTCTTGAAAGTCCTTTGACCATCCCAATGATCAATGACAGAACATGTCATAAATGTTGTCTCTTTGCTCTCAAGGCTATATTCTTTCATGATATCACAAAACGTACAACCTCACTCTATTAGTGATCAAATACTAAACTTTACAGTGACAGTAAAGACATTTATAATGTAGCCTAACAAAAGATTTCTATCTCAAAGAAATATTTCTTTTGGACTTTCTATTCAGCAAAGAATCCTGAAAAAGTTTATCACAGTTTCCACAAAAATATTAAGCAGCACAACAGTTTTCAACTGTCCTAACAATAAGAAATGTTTCCTGAGCAACAAATCAGCAAATTAGAATGATTTCTGAAGGATCATGTGACACTAAAGACTGGAGTAATGATGCTGAAAATTCAGCTTTGTCATCACAGGAATAAACTACATTTTAAAATGTATGAAAATAGAAAACAACTAAATACTATTTCACAATATTCTTTTTTTTGTGTATTTTTGGTCAAATAAAAAACACTAAAACAATATTATCTACTGGAGTCTTTTGAATGGTGTTTTTTTTATAATTATGCCAGTAGGTGGCGTCATATAACCATCATTAAATGAGTAAGTCATTCATTCAACCGATTCAGTCAAATGCACAGAAAGGAAACATAACAAGCAACTGTACTCATGAACTGTACTCATGAGAGAGTCACTGAATCATTCACTCAAGCAATTTGTGAATCATTTACTCAAGCGATTCAGTCAACAACAAAGATGTATTCAGAAACGCCAGGTTTATTGTAAAACATTGTGGAGATAATTAGTTTCAAAGTGCATTTTGGCTTATTTCAGTAAAAAATAAATAAAAATAAATTACGGACCCCTGTTAATACGGGCACTGAAATGAATACACGCTTCTTTCGTGCTACTCGTGCACAGGCCTGTATGTAGCATGCGAGTTTAACAGATGTCTTTTTCAAAATAAAATAATATGTACAAACTACTCACCTTTTTTGCAAAAACTCGTCTATCGGGCTTCGTGCAAATTACAAATGCAGCAAGTCGCACAAAGACTCTCTAGAGGAGTTTATTGTGGTATTTTTGGGTTTGTGTTTCTTTTTGTGTAGATTTTTTGCCATTTGAATTTCTCATGTAAATTAAATTGAGTGATTTTCTTTTTTTATCTCTTAAAATACTCAATTTAGCAACCTAGATAGCCTATCACTATTTCCTCTATCAAAACGAAGCAGAAACGCTGTTAGTGTGAAAGTGAATGTTTTAATGAATTCAAAACATGCTTCATGAAGTTTCGAAACCTTTGCGAATCATTTGTTTCAAACCAGTGATTGGCGATTCGAACGCTTTGAAACAGTGACTCGTTTTATGAGGCAAATGGAACAATTGATTCAAAGTTTCAAAAAGCTTTGTTTCTCCTATCACTAACCTGTTTCACGCGTGTGGTGTGACAGGTTGAAATCCTGAAATTTATGTCTATGCATGAGTGGTGAAGAATCATTTTAGATAGGCCTATATTTGTTTTTGGTTCATGGAAGGTGATTCACCATTTGAAATCATTTTAAATGAGTGCCTGGAGCATTCTGTATTAGTAGGCTAAGAGAACCTGACCTTCACAGCTTCAGGAATAGCAGATAATGAGTGATAAAACACTCAGCTCAGGCAAGGTGAGGAAGTGCAGAGCACTTTCCCCACAAATGCAGTCAATTTGTTTTGGGTTTATTAAATTGAAGGCATTCGTCAAATAAGTTCTTTTGCAGAATCTGAATCAGCGCAGGAGAGAATGTTTGAATTGAGCTCATCACCTGTGCCGGTTTGACCTCTGTGTTTTTGAGTTCACTCTTTTTCCTCATCTCCCCCGGCCTTCAGACAGCCAGTCTTGTACATCTATTTAAATGTTAGTTTTTCGGAAATCCAGACTGTTAATAATTTCCACGAAATAGCTTGATGAGCACAGTATTACTTCATATTCAGTCTTCCTGTAAGCAGTAGAGCACGGTGCTATCAAGACCAAGGTTATGGGTTTGATTTCTAGGAAAGCAAGACTGATAAAATATGTACCCTGCAAAGCAATGTAAGTCACTTTGAATAAAGGAATCTGCCAAATCCATAAATGTAAATAGTGAAACAGTATGTTCTAATGGGGCCTTTCAAATAGTACATGATTACTATTTGAAAGATTTTTTTTTTTTTTTTTTTTTTTTGAAAGATAGATACATAAAATAGTTTTTGGAATACACTGGCAAATATATGGCCTCAAAGCTAAATTGAACTAAAAGCCACAAATGTCCAGACTTTGATTACATGGGTATGTATTAACTATGTACTCTGTGACATCCCTTACGAAAAAGAAGTTTATTCAAGTGTAGTATATCAGTATACTTATTTTAAACTAAAAATAAGAAAGTATACTTTCAGTCTACTTTTTATGTACTTCTCAGAAATATACTTTATGTACTTCTCAGAAATATACTTCAAATTGCACTTAGGTATACTTGACTTATACTGACAGAAAGTCTAAGTATATTTGGCCTATACTTGTTGATGGAGATATACTTAAAAGTATAATTAAGTATTCTAAGTATTCTTGGCTTGTACTTACTATGTTGATTGAGTAGCTTATTAAATACTTTTTTTAAAAACATACACACTACACACAAACTGATGAAGATGTTTTCTTAATTTGCGGGTGTTTTTTTTCTATTTGCACGCGTTTTTTTCTATTTGCACGAGTTTTTTTTCTATTTGCATGTGTTTTCTTCAGTTGCAGCGTGTTGAGCTCTCTCGGCCACCGTAGTACTCTCGGTATTACCGTAGTAAACTACTAGTTTAGTAGTTTTATACTATGAGTATACTTCAAAGTGTACTTTCATAAACTAAAAATTTTCTACAAGTATTAAAATAGTAAACTACTAGTATACCCATAAGTTCACTTGCAGTACAAATGAGAAACGTAATTATGAACTAGTTGTGCACTTAAAGTTTACTAATGTTACACTTATAGTACACTTAAACATATACTTTTATATACTACAAGTGGGCCAATTTAGTCCCAAGCGGTATTAAAATAGTACACTTACAAGTTTATTACGAGTACATATTGACATTAGTATACTTACTACATAAAGTATACTTAAAAATATACTTGAACATTACTTAAGTATACTTCATAAAATTAACTTGAAGTATACTTCTTTTTCGTAAGGGATAAGATTAGTTTGATGAATACATCTGCCAAATTGCAATGAAACTGAAAGTCAAGGAGAGGTGCTAAAGTTTTATCTGTTGGATAAGAAAATGCAATGTTCAAATAGAATATTAGTGTATACTGCAAACTAAACTATCAACTATTTTTTTAAAGCATTATGTGAAGCAGTATGCATTGATAAACATCTCAAACAGAAGTATTCTACAACATGAACCTATTATGTGAAAAAATGGTTATTGAGGATTTTTATTGATTATTGTCTTATAATGTCTTAATTCTTAAATAACGAGTCGAGAAAAGGGTGTTAAAAAATGATGGCTGATATAACTTGTGATTTCTTTATCACGCTGGAAATTGAAGGTCAAATTGAGCACTTATGGAATCCATTATGGAATATAGTATTCAGGCCAGGGCAGTGAGCTCTGTTGTATAACGCACATTTTGGCAAATGTATTACAGCTCATCCGGGATTTTCATGCTGACAGAAAATTTGCATGCTGTATACTGCAGCAACAGTGAAAGTAATGTGATAGTAGGTTATTCTGATCTGAATTTGAAACAGCCAACATTTATTGAGATCATTTAAATAATGGGATAATGTTTTTAATCAATCTGAACTGTATGACTAGAGAAAACAGAGAAAACGGGCTGTGGTGTTTCAATTTGCCAGAAAGTTATAAAAACTTTAACAACCATAATACACTGGGCTCGAACAAACTGTATGTGACCGGGGATATCAAAATGCGGAAGTACAATCTGTAGTTTTCACAAAAGACTTGGAGCTGTCAAAAGCCTGTAAAGTAAAACGTGACTTTAGTTGACCAATAAACGGAGATAAATGGGGAAAGATTACACAATGTTCAGTTACATATACTGCTGACATTGCAATAATACAAAGTGAAAAGGCAGAGGCATTTGATTATTTACACATGGACATCAGTCATCTAAAACCCCTAAAATATACAGAGATACAAACAAGCTGAATAGGTTTGCAAATGAAATTAAGCCTCTGGAAAGATTTTATTAGATGAAACAGGTGAGCCACTAGGGCTTATGGAGTGTGCACTCATTTTGTTAACAGAGAACAGTGGAGATAAATGCTCTGATAAGTGACAGAAGAGCAACAGTAGCATGGAATACTGGGAAGAACCACTGCAGTGAGACACACTCCAAGTAGAACATTGTATTGACAATTTTTTCTGTTAAACGGAACACATTTGAAAGGACTGAAATATCAATACCATACCGTAACTACAACTATATGGATAACCTTAAAGGGATAGTTCACCCAAAAATGAGAATTCTATCATCATTTACTCACCCTCATGTTGTTCCAAACCCGTAAGACTCGTTCATCTTCGGAACACAAATGAAGATCTTTTTGATGAAATCTGAGAGCTTTCTGTGCCTCCATTGACAGCTACACAACTGACACTTTGACACTTCAAAAAGCTCATAAAGAGATCGTAAAACTAATCCATTTGAATTGACCGGTTTTATTCACATATAAACATTGATCAGCGAACATAAACAGAAGCTCAACTGAACCTGCTTGACCCACGAGAATGAACCTCATTGGTTCTTGCGGAAGCTCAAACGTGCTGCGTAACACGAGAATGAACCTCATTGGTTCTTGCGGAAGCTCAAACGTGCTGCGTAACACGAGAATGAACCTCATTGGTTCTTGCGGAAGCTCAAACGTGCTGCGTAACATGAGAATGAACCTCATTGGTTCTTGCGGAAGCTCAAACGGGCTGCGTAACACGAGAATGAACCTCATTGGTTCTTGCACGTCATGCAAACATGCTTGAGCTTCCGTTTCCCACGCCTGAAAGCCTAAATGAAATTTCTTCATCATATAAAGTGATTGTGTCTCTTCAGAAATCTTTTGACTAAACCGCTCAATTCAAATGGATTAGTTTTACGATCTCTTTATGAACTTTTTGAAGCGTCAAACTGTCAGTTGTGTAGCTGTCAATGGAGGGACAGAAAGCTTTCAGATTTCATCAGAAAGATCTTCATTTGTGTTCCGAAGATGAAAGAAAGTCTTACGGGTTTGAAACAACATGACAGAATAATTTTTGGGTGAACTAACCCTTTAACAATAACTGCTGAACCAAATGCATATCCACAGTCCTAACTGTCATCTTGGGTATAAGATCCTATCATATGTCAACCTGCATGATGATTTTTCAAATGTAAGCTGTAAAGGTCAAAACTGGGCATGCAGCAGAGTTTTATATTACAAGATGTCTGTAATGTTAGAGGCGGCAGATTATCCCTAGACACCATCAGCACATGCCACATCTCTGCATGCAAGTTTTTTTCTATTTACACTTCTGCCAAGTGTAAGAAAACCAATGAAATACACATATAACAGAAATATGGCAATGGCAGTTGCTCCAAGACTACAATTTAGGAAATAAACAGTAAACAATAAACACAAAACAATCACACTGAGAGATGTTTTCTATAGTGCAGAATCTCTATGAAAATGTGATGCAAAGCAATAGAAAGCATCAATACCAGCAAAATGACCCAGGATCAGGTGCTCTAAGGTCTGACAAACTCTTTGTCAGCAGTAATTGTGAAGATTATGCACAAGCAGCTATAGTTTGCAGTTGCATCTGAGACAGTGAACAGGGTTCCTGAAAATGGAAACCATCCTGCACAACTGGCCGTGAAACCTAGTTCTCTAAAATACAGAACTAATCAGTGATCCTGCACAGGGGAGAATTCAATTCAGTTCAGTTATAGCAATTTTCACAATACATATAGATTCAAAGGAGCTTTACAGAAATGTTACAATTAAGAGTTAAAGGGTTAGTTCGCCCAAAAATGAAAATTCTGTCAGTAATTACTCACCCTCATGTTGTTCCAACCCCGTAAGACCTTCGTTCATCTTCGGAACACGAATTAAGATATTTTTGATGAAATCTGAGAGCTGGATCACTCCTCCATACTAGTCCATAGGCTTCTTCAGGGATTGAACTTGCCGGCCTCGAAAAGTTATTAAAGACATCGTTAAAATAGTCCAAGTGACTACAGTGGCTCAATCTTAAGTTTATCAAGCGACGAGAATACTTTTTGTGCGCAAAAAAAACAAAAATAACGACTTTATTTCAACTATTCATTTCCTTCTCTGTGGGCCTCGAGTCAGTTCACTAGTGTAATAGCGTAAGCTTCTGTTGTTGTACGTCACACGCATCACGCACATGACCAGCGTCGGCCAATAGTGAGCCTACGTTGTACGTCACACGCATCACGCACATGACCAGCGTCGGCCAATAGTGAGCCTACGTGTGACGTAGCTCTACGGAATCACACTACGTTAACTGACTAGAGGCCCAAAGAGAAAGAAATGAATAGTTGAAATAAAGTCGTTATTTTTGTTTGTTTTTGCGCACAAAAAGTATTCTCGTCGCTTGATAAACTTAAGATTGAGCCACTGTAGTCACTTGGACTATTTTAACGATGTCTTTAATAACTTTTCGCGGCCGGCAAGTTCAATCCCTGAAGAAGCCTATGGACTAGTGAAATGGATCAACTATGGGGGCATTTTTTGCCTAAGTATAGTGCCCTCCACTAATATTGGCACCCTTGGTAAATATGAGTTTGGAGAACACCTGACAAGAGATCAGAGACCATTCTTTCATACAGAATCTCTCCAGATCCTTCAGATTCCCAGCTCCAAGTTGGTGCTTCTTCTCTTCAGTTCAGCACACTCATTTTCTATAGGGTTCAGGTCAGAGAACTGGGATGGTCATGGCAGAAGCTTCATTTTGTGCTCAAATAAAACATTTTAGGCTTTCTGACCCCAAGCCTCAACTAATCTCTGCAATTCTCCATCTGTGATCCTTGGAGAGTCTTTGGCCACTCAAACTTTCCTCCTCGCCGTGCATTAGGACGATATAGACACACGTCCTCTTTCAGGCAGATTCATACCATCTTTAGTTGATTGGGACTTCTTAATTATTGCCCTGATGGTGGAAATGGGGATTTTCAATGCTTTAGCTATTTTCTTACAGCTCAACAATCTTTTGCTGCACATCAGAACTGTATTTTTTGGTTTTACTCATTGTGATGGATGATTAAGGGAATTTGGCCTTTGTGTTTCCTCATATTTATACTCCAGTGGAACAGGAGGTCTTGGCTGGACAATTTCATGCTCCTAGTCACCCTGGTGTGCTAAGAAAATGGGAATATGAATGGGAATATACTTCAGAGATATTTTACTCATAAGAATATCTAGGGGTGCCAATAATTGTGGCCAACATGAATTGGAGAAAAACATTGATTTCATAATGTCAGTTTCCCCCCACTTTCAATTATTTAACTTAAATGAAAGGTTAGAATTTTGTGAATTTTTTTAATGAAAGATCAAAAGGATAAACAATGCAGATTTATTTTCACAGCAGCCTTTGCTCATATTTACCAAGGATGCCAATACTAGTGGAGGGCACTGTACATTAATAGATACAGGAGAGACCTGAGGGACATATAATTGGCTTAAGAATTTCATTAAAGTATGGGTGTTTTGGACATACAGATCACAACCATTATTGATTCACCTGTGTACACTTGTCCATTATTAGATTGGTGGCAAAGGCTATCTGACCTTTGAAATGCTCATGTGTAGAGATTATGAGCAGCTGAATGTCATGTGCACTAATGCCCTTAAACTTCACTTCAGATTGCATCTGATCTTGCTGGTATTTCGGCCCTATGTCTCTCCACCACAGCTGCTCCATTGTGTTCTACTTATATCGTCTGTGCATCATCCATCAGTGTGTCTTTGCATGTCATCTAAAGAAGAGCATGTCATTAATGGAAAATTATTTCCAATCAGATACCAATTGTCATGTCAGATTGCATAGCTTTTTGAAAATGCCATCAGTTTTTCCCCAAAAGGAAAGGCCAAGTCCACATCCCTGAGCTATAACTGCATGACGAAACCTGCATGGTGTGCCTTCAACTATCGGCAAGCAGCATTCGGATAGCCTACTCTCCTGCTTCCTTCTGGATGGGTTACCTAGTTTTCCTAAAAAATAAATACCATCTATTTTTATGTTACTGTACAATTGGGATAGACACAATAATCTCTGTCTAAAAAGGTCTATCTAATAAATAAAATAAGTACAAGTGAAGCTGAAATTGACACTATTATGATAACTATTATGATTGTTAGAAGTACAAAATAAATAAATAGGTCAACTAGTACATAGGCTAATAAATAGTTATACAGTAGGTAGAAGTAACATAATTGAAGCATTGAATATACAATCTGTTTCCAGTAACAATGGAATAGATACATGTCCATATTAGGATAGTGACTAGAAGCAAATAAATAAGAACTAGTATGTACTGTGACAAAGTTAATATAGGCTACTAGTCACTGTAAGCACACGAATCTAGACAATTGAAAATGATAGGCTACAAATGGATTACTTATGGTAATTAAACCCCAAGTACTAGTGACATAAAAATAGATACTAATTAGTTTAAAGGAGTAAATGTTTGTCATGGGGGGGGACTGTCAAGCCTCAGCTGGTTCCACAGATACCGTCATCCCTCTTCTAGTCCCTAGATTACGCGCATCTGCAGCGCAGCACAGCGCGCGACGGCCTGGATCTGTCCATGGTGCTAGTTATCACTGCGCGAGAGGGAGATTTATTCACTGAGGCTGGAAACAGCACTGTCTCTCTCTCTCTCTCTCTCTCTCTCTCTCTCTCTCTCTCTCTCTCTCTCTCTCTCTCTCTCTCTCTCTCTCTCTCTCTCTCTCTCTCTCTCTCTCTGTGTGTGTGTGTGTGTGTGTGTGCACATGCACGTATGTGTATATTTAGGTACTGTATGAAAACGCCATGTCGCCCTTTGTCATAACCGTTTTTGCTAATCTACTTGCAAAACAGCGAGCGCGCGCACACAGACACACATACACATCACGCATCCCCAGACCACACGCACACCCCCTATTGCGCGACGCGTGTAGCGCTGTGCAGATCACACACACCATGGTGCGCCGAGCAAAGGCGCAAAATGGCACACAAGCTCGATCAATACCTCACTGCACGGCACAGGCAGAGACGAGCACAGCCCGCATGCAGCCGAGACGCTCTTCCCGCTCACCCATTCCTCTCCCACCGGCTATAGGTCATGCAGAGGTACTGCGGGGGGACAAATGTTTTTTTTTTTTTTTACCTTTCATCCAGTCCAGCACCTGCTTTGGGGACCATTTGCTGATGGGTTCCATGACCAGCGCCATGGCTGGTGTGCGTTGATTTCCCGGTTGAATTGTGTATGGAGCGCGCGGACCATCCGAACCCAGAGAAACAGATCAGAACCGCCGTTAGATCACAGGGGCACATGTGATTCCGTTACATTGACGGCAGCGCGCGCGCGGCAGGAGTCTTGCTGTTGGATACATCCTCGCGGAGGACTGCGACGGAGAGATCCACGCGCGCGACTCTACCCCGCCCCCCCTCCAGCGCGCGCTCTCTCTCTCTCTCTCTCTCTCTCTCTCTCTCTCTCTCTCTCTCTCTCTCTCCCAAGTGTGCACCTGCTTCTCTTCAGTCTATCGAGTGGAGATGCGGGGGGGGGGGGGGGGGGGGGGGGATGATGTGTGGAGATCAGGGGTGGATGTGTCTCTCGCCCCCTCCCATCCGCGCTCGCAACGCTGCAGTATCACATGGGTCAGCGGTTCCGTGAGCGTGGGGACTGTTCGGTGACACTACCGATAAATGCTGAACAGCTCCACTGGGTCCGATACTGAGCGCGAGACGCAACCGAGTGCCTTGTAAACGGCTACTTGGTATGTGTGCTTGTATGCGTCTCTCTCTCTCTCTCTCTCTCTCTCTCTCTCTCGGTTGGACCGTTTCGGGTCTACACGAGCTCGCTCCTCCGTCCGCGTCTGGAAAATTTCTGCGCGCCCGTTCGCTTACGTCACCGCAGCCCAATATCACTCGTATGGCAAAAGTCGGAGTGTGCGCCAGCTAAACCAATAGCTGCTCAGCAGAGTGAGGTAACCGCAACCGACCGAACCTGGGAAACCGGGTCACCCGATAAAATAGACAGAGAACACAAGTCTGTGCTGCTCAAATGATCGCAAATGCACAGAAAGACTAAACAGATTGGGGGTGCATGGGTCTCCGGCTGTGGGACAGTATGCTAACAAACAAGAATGTGCGAGATGATAAAAAGGGAAAATCCTTTAAAAAAAACATTCCACTAAGAAATGTATAATCATTGTATTAGGTTTTGATTGTTGTTTTGTACATACGTTTCTATTTACATAAATATATATAGCCTATTATATATATATATATATATTACATTTTTATTTCATCCTTTTATTTCCAGTTACACCACTGTATATATTTTTTTTACTTTAAAATTAATTTTAGTTCAGAAATTCAAAACATGCACAAACATCTCAAAAGGTGTATTTGACTCTATAAATTGCATTCATTTACCATTTATGTATTTTCCTTAATACTTTACAGATCCAGCACATAAATTAGCATCACATCATTGACTCGTATGCATTTACATTCCTGTCCCACCACAGGACATCAAAATATGGCAAGGAACTAGATTAAATGTTATTTTGGCCTGGGCAACTTCCAGGACTAGTGGAGAGAGAGCGGTCCATCTGGTATTATGGTTTGCGACATGGTGCCAGGCTAAAGAGCCCGTTTAAATGCCCACAGAGCAGCTACAAGAGTGTGAAGTAGCCGTGTTGGCACAGATCAGATTAACACACACACACATGCAAACACATTTACAGATCACAGTTAACAGTTAATCCTGTTGATGATGCTGTGAGTTTGGCTCCTGTGTACCGGTGCCAGGATATCAGCATGCACACAAACACACATTACTTATGGCCAATTAACAGTTATGTCTGCACCCTCCCTGGATGTGACGTCAGAGTGACGTCAAAACATCATGTCAGCAAAGGCATATAAGCTATTTCCATTCATTACTACAATAAAATGAAATGAAATTCTTAATATAGCATATATTAATGTAATGCGTGTATTTTAGCTGTAAACATCGATGTAATACAACAGTTGAGGTCTCACAGCTCTGGGTGAAGGACAATGCCATGGCCAGTATGACATAACCCTTGATGGTGACATTGGCCGCCGTTCCGAACGCTCCCAGCAGAGGGCGCGAGCACAGTATCAGCATTAGTTCTCTGCGCCTGGGTGTCATTTTACAGTAAGAACAGCAGGTGGCAGTATTTAAAAACACTTATTACACCAGTTTCACATTATTGAAACATTACCAAAACATCTAATGGAAAAATGAATTGATTTAACTGAATCATGGCACTATATATAGAACCGAGGACATAAGCTAATAAAGTTTAAATTCATTATTACCGCTTTATTATGATTACAAGGAAAGTGAAAGTAGCATTTAGCAGCAGGACTGATGGAGATAAACAACATTTGATTGGCTGTTTAGTAGGAAGTGGTAACATTTATAGATGTCATTACGCAGCATACACATGACAGCATGACTTTGGTTCCTCTTCTTCTAAACCATGTTGATGGAAGCTTACAATGGAAGTGCAAAGGAGAGGGGAGGATTGTGGATGAGTAAAAAGAAAAGAGGCACTCTGCTATGACATTGGACTTGTTTGTGGGTTTTCTGAGGGATTTGCAGTTGGTCACAATTTGTCAGTCTGTGAGGTCTGGAAAGGATGAATTAGCATTAATGAAAATGTAAATTAAAGGAATGTTCTGAGTTAAACAAAAGTTAAGCTCTATTGACAGAGTTTGTGGCAGAATGTTTATTATAACAGAAAAAACATTTTAAACATTATAACAGAACTGTCCCTCAGTAGTTTTTTTTTTTGTTTTTAAATAAAAAAGCACAAATTGCAGCTACAGTAATAATTACGTAGGCAATTTAGTATTTACAATGGAAGTAAAGAGTTCAGCAATCTGGAAAGTCTAAATATAGAAATGTGAGACTCATGTTTGTTAAAGCACTCATATGATAAAAAAAAAAAACATTCATCATTCACTATTCTATCTGTAACATAGCCAAATTCATACTCCTTGGGATGGAGTTTGCTCCATGTTAACACAAGGCATTACAGATAGTTGTGTCACATTGCTTGGGTATATCATGCTAGATAGCAGGTATACAATTTAGAAGTAAGCTACTGTCCAAAAGTTAAGGGTCAGGTTTAAAAAAAAAAAAGAAGGAATTAACACTTTTATTCAGCAAGGATGCATTCAATTCGTCAAAAGTGACAGTAAAGACATTTATAATTTGACAAAAGATTTCCATTTCAAATAAATGCTGTTCTTTCGATCTTTCTATTTATCAAAAAATCCTAAAACCAAATTATATCACAGTTTTCAGAGTTTTTTCATAGTAGTTTTTCAGAATTGCTAATAATGTTTCTTGAGAACCAAATTAGCATATTAGAATGATTTCTGAAGGATCATGTGACACTGAAGACTGGAGAAATGAGGCTGTAAATTACATGAAATAATAAATTAAATAAATTACATTTTACAATACAATATTTCACAATATTGTGTTTTTTACTGTATTTTTGATTGAATAAATACAGCCTTCATTGTGAGCATAAGAGACTTCTTTTTTTTTTTAATACTGACCCCAAACATTTGAACAGTAGTGTAACTTTACATAGACAAGTGCACAAGTTATCACACCCTATGATAACATGTATACAGAGAAACAAGCGTGCAGCCATCTTTAGAATTTTGTCTTTGAACTTCCGTTTTTGCACTAGCTCATATTTCTATAGCATCGCTCTTGGAGAGTAATAAGCTTGTGACATGGATTTACCTAATTGTAGAGTTAACAAAAGTTATCATGAGCATTGTAATGTTTGAAGTGGATGTCATGACAAATGTCAGTAGACCGGGAAGAATTTAAAACGAGCGGTTCATTCATAAATCCATAAGATCTTACCTTCATACTGTGGAAATACAAACCAGAAAAGCGAGAACACAACGAGCGCAACGCTGAAAAGGGGCGGGGCTACATAAGGTCTATACTTTTGAAACATTGTGTATGTTAATGTTCATTATTTTTGCTTTACAAAAATCCTGGCATGAGTCAAAACAAATCTCTGGTAATCAACATGCCACAAATGATGTGGGTACTGAACGCAGAACATTCCTTTAACAACACAGATATCTTTAAAAAATGTGTGTGTTGGTCAAAAGACAGGAAGTTTTATTAGGGCAGGAGTGTGTTTATAAGTGTGGCTACTCATCTTCTGAAATTCGCAGCACAGGTGAGCTGAAGTGGGAGGTGGCTGGAGCTGAGCAAGTGCTCAAGTATCGCACAACATTATTGGATGAAGAACCCAGCTCTTCTTCCTGACTGGCTGTCTGTTCTTTGGCTACAGTCAGGCTGGTGGGCACCAGTGCCGGCATGACGTCAGCGCCCAGCAATGAAGATCCGCAGCACGCCATGTTTTGCATATGCTGACAAAACACCTCCAGCATTTGGACCTCCAGATAGCCGTTCAACATGGAGTTGGTGAGCCTTCTCTCCCAGCCTGGGCTCTGAACACTCTTCATGACAAGATACCCCTCGTCCTGCTGGCTTACACCCACTGCTTGTTGACTTGGCTCCAAAGAAGGCTCCAGAGAGATCAAGTCCTGAGATTGAAGCAGTGGTCCGTCGTCCGGTGGGTTGAGCCGGTCTGGGTTATGAGGACTCCAGTGCTCCAGCCGGTCACCTGCGAGCCGGAGGTCTGGATAGTCCTTGTAGAAGCTGGGACAGCACCAGGAGCAATATAGAGTCATGCCCAAGTGTTCCTCCCTGCTACAGCTGAGAATGGGCATAGCGTTGCTGGGTGCAGAGGACCGGCACTGCCTTGGCTTTTCCAGGCCTTCGGGCCTGCCAGCTGACATGAAGAGAGAATGTTTTAGGCACCGCTATAACCAGCCTCATCTTAACATAGCACAAAACAAATAGCCAAAAAATGTGGACATTTGTAGAAAAGCCCAGAGTTTGGAGCTCACTTGATACACTGTATGACAGTTTGAATGTCTCCATACAAATGCCGCTTTTGTGCAATGCACATGGGTACTCACCAAAATGAGGAAGTATTTGGATTTTTCTTAATTTTCCTTTTTATGTATTGTAGCTGCAGAGCCACTCAACTGAATTGAAATATTAGCTAAAATGGACTTGGAATTTAGTTGGTTTATTCTATTATATTTGGCACTTAACTGAAATTACGATCATATTGTATTCTCTATTGTGCTGTATATATGAGTGACAGGTTCTTGAATAAGAAAACAACTTTTTTTTTTTTTAAATAACAATCTCAAATTGATTAGATTGTTGTTGTTTGTGAGTGACAGGTTGCTGGAAGGGAATTGTCGCGATGAGGAGGGGAAGTTAAAGTTTATGGGGCTAAAGATTATGAGGGCATATGAATTTTTAAAAAATGCATGGATAAATAATTTATAATTAACACTGCAATATTTCATTAAAAATAAGAATGGACCCTTTTCACATTTCCAGGGTTCTCAGAAGCGGAAGTCAGCATAGTTGGGTAAACTTCTATAGCAGTGAATGGGAGATGACAGCAAATATAATTTTTGCATTTGCTCTAAAAGCAAAAGAAAAAAATTGTTATAGTGTTTCCACAACTTTCCAAAAGAGGGAAAAAAATACATAGATAGATTACAGCAGTCAGAAGAGAAAAAGATGTCCAATTTACCATCACTCCCTCAGCAGTTGTATAAGAAACAGCATTGCAGCGTTAATTCGTTTTTTTGTCATTTACTGCAAGGTACTGTCACTCAAAGTATAGCGTTATAAATGTGTAAATAATAATAATGAAAATATTCAAAACTTTACTAGATTTGCAATGTTGATAACTGTCGAAACGTGTCATCAAAGTCCGTGAAAAGGGGCCATTGTCAATTTTGATTTCATGGTGACTTTAAATACATAGTTCACTCCAAATTATATATATTTTAAATGTCATCGTTTACTCACCCTCATGTCAAAAACCTGTAGGCATTTTTTTTCCATAAAATTAAAGTTGTTTTGGTTTTTCATTGTATGGACATATAAACAGTTGAAACATTCTTCAAAATATATTCTTCTGTGTTCTGCAGAAGAATTAAAATCATACAGCTTTGTAACGACATGAGAGTGCATAAATTATGGCAGAATTTTCATTTTTGGGTGAACTATCCTTTTAACCACATGCTCAAATGTAACACCTGCATTTAAGTGGCTTTTCAGTTTGTGGGTTCAAATTCTCAGCAGCACCACACTTCCTTCCTGAATTTTATTTTTACATTTATTGACTGTTCCCAGGACCTGGGCCACATTCATAGTCTATAAGTGATATTGCTTCATTGTTCATCTCCTAATGCCATCAGTTAGATCATGACTTTATGTTATTTTTAACACAACCTCATCCTAATAACCCGGAATTCTGTGGTCTCTCACCTCTCACAGTTCGTGGTGTCAGAGGTGATCTGGCAGTGGCGTGTGTCATGCAGGGGTCGGGACAGGTCGTGAGGGTGGATGAGAGTGTGTGAGAGCGTCCATCATGTTTCGTGGTGTCTTCTGTGCAGTTCAGAACAAGAAGGAAAGCTTCTCCGAGCATGATAGCCCCCTGCGCGCACACACACACACACACACACACACACACACACACACACACACACACACACACACACAGATCGAGCTCCAGTGAATATACATTTTATTATTTACTCAAGAAGAAACTTAATCAAATACAAAAACAGAGTAATCATACATAAGAGGGCAAAATCAAACATTAAAAATAGCATGAATGAAATCAAACTGAAATGAGGAATTAAAAAGGACTGAATGATTATAGTGCATGACTGCACTTCCTTCCTTCCTTCATTAATAATTTCTTTAATAAAATCTAAAATGAATAAAAATCCTTTCAGAATATAGATTACTCTGATTTTAAACAAAACCCTTTAGACAACCAGTTAAGAAAACAAAAGCAGATCATTATAGCCTAGTCACAACTATCTATTTATTAAGAATAGATATAAGAAACTTACCAAAAGTTTTAGAGTGGTAGGCCTATGCCTTTTTGTATGGTTGCAGAAACAGAAATCTCAAGAGTGACAATAATGCTCAGTAATGTCCAATCTAGTGTCACTTTCAGATAGTTCTCTCATCTATATATCCTTCTGTCTGTCTATATATCTATGTCTGAGATGTTTTCTCTGAGCTGGCGTCTCAGATCTGGGTAGCAGCAGAGGAAGTAAGCAGTTATAGATCACACACACACCCAAACACTTACACAGATTAGGCCTCTGCTCGAACAAAGCAGAAGTGAGAAAAGTCTTGTGGCTCCTCTTCTCTATTATAGATTGCCACATGTGCGCACAGTGATTGCAATTTCATGTTTCATTATATTTGCACTTAGGAACGTTTTCATAGAAAGAGCTCATAACTAAGGTAAGCTGCTCATCTGCTTTAAAAAACTTCACAGATGCAGCTATAGCATAGGCTACAGACACACAAGAGGGTCTTTATTCCTCGGGTTAAACGTGAGCTCCTTTTCACATCAATACTGTATGGCAGAGCATTATTTGGTGCAGAACGCACTCACATCAAACTATATTTTAACAGGTTGGGAGGGAAATTGAACAGGAAGGTCCGCCGTTGGATTTACACCTCAGGATTTCGCGCGTAAAAGCACAGCGGAGGTAAGAATCTGCCTCTTCTGTGGCGGACCCAGACGCCCGCTGATTGGACAAGCGGAACATCAGTCACAACATGGCCCCGCCCCCACCCTCCCATTCAACCACTGGCTCTCTAATGTAGCCCTGTGTTTACTACAGAATTAGTGCATAGCGGACGACAGTCTCCTGAACTGTGAACTACGAATCACAAAAGATAACCTGTTAGTTTTGCATAAAAGAAGAAAAATATCCCAAACTCAACATGCCCAAGAGAAAGGTATGTAGAAAAGCCGAGCGCGGCGCACGGCTACACTTTTGCCCTTACTAATCAGTCGTGAAATTAGGAAGCCCTCGAGACAATGTTTTTTTAATAAAAATCCAGGCGACTTCTTTAGAATCAGTGGGCAGATAAAAAATCGTTGTTAATTTTGCGATTTTTTCTGCCGGATCGCGGTGTTTTAGTCGACGGTGGTGCGTTCAGCAGGAGGGTTTTAGTGGAGCAGAGCTGTGCTGAAGCTCGGCTTGATCTCATGCCCGTGGAACCGCAGCCATGCTGCCCTCTCTCTCTCTCCATCTCCAACACAGCGCGACGCGAAAACCGACGATTATAAGCGTAATCGTGGCTCAGGCGCTGTAAAATGGGGATTAAAAAATAGCTGGATAACTCTAATTTTCTGAATGGGGGCAATTTTGCGAAAAGGCGCTCGCGTTTTTAAACAGTTTTAACGCATTTTCTTTGTTCGCCATGGAAGAGGAGTGTCATAACGCCTGCTTGCCGCCAGGTGTCAGCGTTGAGGCGGGATAATCGCGCCCCTCCTCCTTATTCAAATGTCTGGAGCCTGTGAAGTGAAATGTCTCCGGGAAAAATGATAAATAAAAAATCGGCTCACCATTTTGCACTGCCGTCCGCTGACAAATACACTTATACGCAAAGCCTCTCTGATAAAAGATATTTGAACTTTAATAGAGCTAACCACACACGTTTTTCTGCCACCCCAGCATGTTGCTCACATTTACAAACATGCAGAGTCGCAGATCCCAATGTTTCTACAAGTTGCCTTTTTGGGTTTCCCGCCATTTATGTTAATACAATTATAGACCATGTTTTTACTTATGATATTTGTTTTGTTCATTTGCAGGGAACTGATGGAGAAGTCAAGGAGGAGGTACTGAAAGAATATTCTAAGAATATCTAAAGCAATTTTGTGTTGCAAATTTAAGTAATCACAATCATTACAAATGCATTACTTAGCCTATATATATCTACATTTACACTTATTTATTTAGCTGGCACTTCTTGAATTACAATTACTAAATCGAATTACAAACGAGAAACACCACAAACAATTTGTCATAAGAGCCAATAATAGCCTTTATGTAGTACTTTAAACTGTGCTGAGTTTAAAGTATAAGCTTGCTTGGTACACAAGAAGGTGAAATGGAAAAGAACAAGATTTTTTTAAATAGGCTTTATTACAGTAAGTATCTGTTCTCTCTTACCTGCCCTCAAATAAATAGATTTTTTTTCTTTCTCCCTTTTGTAGCCTCAGAGAAGGTCTGCTAGATTATCGGCGGTAAGTTGTTTTCTTTTTTAAAGAGATTTTTAATGTTACCATTTATATAATTATTTTATTTTTAAGAAGTCCTCAAATGTCTTCAGGAACTTTAAACATAGTTTCGGAAATTATTAGCACTGTCTTGCCAGACGTTTCCGTTAAGATGATCTGTAAAATTCAGGATAGGGCAGAACAACAAAGACCATATTGTGCTCTATTTTAACTATTCATATGTTCATTGTTTAGGTGTGCATTTTTCTTATCAAACAGTAAGTTTGTGAATGAATCATATATTTTCTTTTCCCTTCAGAAACCAAACCCTCCAAAACCTGAACCCAAACCGAAAAAAACTCCCAAGGTACTTTTACACTTTTAATAAACACACTTTTACTGATACTCTGTGTCACTTGTTTCCATGATTCGGTTTGTCTCATATGGATTGCTCTACAGTCATTCTTTTGCCCTGTCTTTTCCTCTCTCTGACAGAAGGAGAAGGAAGTGAACGATAAAAAGGAAGAGAAGAAAGCAAAGGCAAAGGCTGATGAATCCAAGGAGGAGAATCAATCAGAAAATGGCGAGACTAAGACCAACGAGGTAAATATATAATACATACACACACACACACACACACACATCGGTCTACCTCAAATCATACTTACACTTTATTACTATCACTGTTAAACAACCTTTACTTGGCTAGTCCCTTGAAAGAAATATATAAATAGAAAAAAATAAGCTTTTTAATTCTTCCTAATAACATTTTAAAAATACTAAGTAACATAGTTCAATTAATTCCCTAAAATGAAGACATTGATAGCCTAAACTAAAGTGAATTTTCCAAATCTATCTGTAAAGAATGATTCTGATTGGTGCAAAGGCAATCCTGCTTGATTCTCATTGGTTTGTCCCTTTTATTTCACAGGTTGAGAAAACTCCAGAAGAAGAGGGAGAGCCCGAGAAGGAGGACCCGAAGACAGAGTAGCACTACGCCTGTCCATCCATCCGTCCATTCTTTCTCTTTCCCCCTTTCCTTTCTTTTATCTTCCTCTCTTTCCCAGTTTTCTCTCCCTCTCCAGCTCTCTCAACAACCTCCTCTCTGCCCATCAACACCAGAAGAATATTTTTATCAGCGAATTTGTAAATACTGGTTCAGGTTTTTAGCACAAAAAACAAAGCTGACTAAACAAGTCTTGTGTTCGGCCGCGGCTGTATTAGGTGTTTACAACACGAGAGATGTGAAAAAAGGCGGCGTCTTTCTTTCGTTTTGTTGATTTTCTGATTTTAATTCTTTTTCTTTTTTTTAAGCGGATGGTCTGTAGCTTGGTTTTGGAGTGGGAGGTGGGAGGAGGCTCTCAGTCTGTATGTCCGTTAGTGCTTGTGATGTTGCTCTGGAGTCTGTAACATTTCTGTACGGGGTTTGTTTTATTTTTCTTTTAAATGTAATGGATTGTCTTTAAGAAAGAGGAATGAGTTCAACAAATGTAGAAGACAAGAAAGAAAACAACTAAAGACTGCTTACATTCCAGGTTCAGCATTAGATGGTGACTCCTGGCGTTTTTAAGAATCATACCACCTTTGCAATTTGTTGAAACAGGTAACTGAGCTTTGTTAGGAGGCCAGAAAAACCCTTCTGTTATTATAGAGGACTTTTTTGAAATTACAGGATTCAAAGAAAAAAAAATTTAAGCGTTTTTTGGAGTTTTTTTAACACTGAAAATTCATCTGTGAAAAAGTACTTAGTGTCCCCTATAATTCTCTCGGTCTCACTCAATAAAAATCCATCATTGGAGTTTTCCTCATAATGTCTGCTGTGGTCTTTTTCACTGATTTGGTCACTATATTAAATACTGTCTTAAATACAGAGTTATGCTGTTCTATCAGTTATCAAGTGTTTATAACAGTGGTTGATGCAATAATATAACTAATAGCGGATTTCACCACTGGTTCACGTTGCATTGATCCTAATCACAACAGCTGAGACAAACACTCTAAATGCAAATATGTGAATACTAGTTGAGCCATAACTTATGAGACAAAATAGGTTTTTACTCTTAAAGTCATTGCCTACACTGAATAAAAAACAGTGTTACTGGATGAGTATTTTCTCAAGCTGAGACGTTCTTGGGAATCATTTATACATTAAAACTGTCATCCCGTACAAATATAAGAGGTTCCAAAAAGAAAATCTTATTTCTCTGGATTTAAAGATTTGTTTGCAACTATTTTCCATCATTGAAAGAGTAAAAAAGTTCTGCAGATTTGCTGGGATTATAAGGGACTGTTATTGGAAGATATATGAAAAGACCCCTCTTTGTTTATTTGTACTATTTCCCCTCCCCAATTTTATTGGTGCATTGCTTTATTTATTTATTTGCACATATGAATGCCATTATAAATGTATATTTTGTTTATCATCTTGAATAAAAAGATTTTGAGACAAACTGGATAGAGAGCAGAGGATTAAGTGAAAACAAGTCACCATGTAAACACTTTGTTGCTTTAGAAAAAGCTTATTTTTATATTTTGTGTTAGAAAATTGAGTCTCTTAGACATTAAAACTGCACATAAATGCATTTTAGATAGCTTTGAAAGCTATGATTCCGACCCTTGCTGTGTGTGTCTAGTTGATGAATGAATGCAAGCATCCATGACCTCTTAAGTTTGAGTCATCTGAGAGGCAACACACTGACAGCCTATAAATATTCTGCTCTGCTCCTCATAACTATGCAGAAAACATCATATCAGGACAAATAATTTAAGTATTAACATCTTAATAACTTTATTGTAATAAACCAGATGTATTATGGACGTTACATAATGAAGTGAAACATGCAATAAAGAACAAACTAAAAAACAACAACACAGAGGGTGAATCATTTCTGCATATATCCAACAGGGTTACATTTTGTTAAATAACTAAAATGTATGATGGATGTATTTTAACACTTATTCGATATGCACATTACATAATTGTATTACGTAATATGGATAACTCATTCCTTACATAACACATGGTAGCCTATATTGATTGTAGTATGGAACATTTCAACAGGTCTTATGTTTAACCCACACACGCTTGACCTGTGATCCTCAATCGATGTTAAAAATGAAATGCGTCCTTTTATTGCAATACATCAATGTTTTGGTTTCAACAAATCACCCAACAGACACCAGCACACACACCATGCAAAATGTCCGCCCGTGGAAATTGTGAGCTCACCTGTGCACTCTTATGGCGCCCCTGGCGGAGGAGCGCGGTACTACACTGGCACTGGCGTGCGGCCGCCGCGCGGGGGCGCTCAAACAAAGCAGCGCAAGCGGCGGCTGCAGGCCGAAACGCTGAGAGAAAATACAGCACAGGCCGCTCTTAGCAAGCAGAGCCTCACCAACCTCCATTTACCGCCCGGACCGGGCCATGGCGGCGGAACCGTGCTCGCAAATTGAAGCCGGTGGGCACCTCTCTGGCGTTATTTCTGCGTCTTTATCGCTAGAAAGACTTTAAGCATTGTTTTAGCATTAGCCTGCGAGGCTAAGCTAGGCTAAGCTAAAGCTAATGACTGGTGTTGTTGTGTTTTTCTCTGCAGAACTTTATTACCTGATCGCCAGATTCCTGCAGTCAGGACCATGTCAGAAATCCGCTCAGGTGAGACGGAAAATGGCTTGTTAGTGTCGGTGTGTAGCAATGATTGTGTGTTACGGTGTGTGTGTGTGTGTGTAACTCTGTGTGTTTTTGCAGATGCTGCTGCAGGAGATGCACGAATATGAGGTGAGTTTCATGCCTCTTCTCCCACTCTAACCCGTTATTTCTCTCAAATATCCCAACATCAGCATCTCCTCCTCATCCCAGCCCGGCTGCGTGTCTAAATCCCGCATGTGATGTGTTTTCCCCCCGCTGTGTTTGTGTGCAGATCATTCCGAAGCGCTGGAGCTGGGATGGAAAGCTGTATAAGCGAAGCTTTGAAGACTGGGTGAGATTAAATAAACTATCGCACACATACACGCACGTGAAATACAGAACTAAACTCTCACAGGTGCTTGGCTTACTTATATTACAATGCATCAAATTATAAAAGCACTGATGAGAGAACGTGGTGCTAGCGGGGAGAATTAGATTTGTATAATATACACGAGTCTATATTGTAGTGCGGGAAAGTTTTGATTTTAGGAATTTCAATTTAAAGTATTTGTTTTGAAATGAAAGGCTTTGTGCGTGTCGGCCGGGGGCGTTACTGCAGCGCAGATATATCGAGAGCGGATTGGTGGGTTGCTGCGTCAACCAAAGGCGGCAGCCAATCAAACCTCAGTTGCTACTTAGGAGACGAAAAAGATGGGTGGAGAAACCGTCTGATTGGCCGAAGCTTGTGGAGGGAAAAGGGTGGTCTTTCGGGAATGATATGGGATATGTTGGTGAAATAAAACAAAATTCACGCTAGTTTATTACTATAATATAATACAATATTATTATATAATACAATATGTTCTTTAACACTAATATAGTATGACTCGCATAGTTATTTCTATGCATTTTTTAATCCTAATGCTATTAAGATTGGCTGTGTCTATCAAAGCACCATATGTATTAATTATCTCTGTATGTTTCAGGTGTTGTTAAATCGGCACATACCTGCGGATTACCTGTTGCGTGTGTGTGAGCAGATTGGCCCACTGATAGATAAACACATTCCTCCCAGTGTTCCTGGAGTCCACAGTTTACTGGGCACCGGACGACAGTCATTACTACGGACGGCAAAAAGTGAGATGCACTCAAGATCACTACATACAGTGAACAATGAGAACCCTTCTCAGTTATTCTGTACTATAAAGACTTGAGAATAGCACATGATCACATTAACACTTTCCCTTACGTTCATTTTCTCCATCTAAAACAATTCAATCTTTTGTTCTCTCTCAAAGGTTCTTCTCATACAGTATGGAGTGGCTCTGCAGTGGTCGCCCTGCACAGGGGACGGCCCCCAGAACCACCTATAGACTGTGCCAAACCACCAAATATAGGTAAGTCCTGTTAACTAAATGGTGTATGGTGTTGGTGCTGGTGCTGGCTGCCTTTGGGTTTAGTTTTAGGAATGACTACTTGGGTTTGTGCGCAGAGTCAAATTGAAAATAGTGCTTCATGATAGCTGATTAAAGTCGGTATTAAATGACTTTTTTTTTTACTTTGTTTATTAAAAAAATTCATAACTCGCATCTCAAAATCCTATCAATGACCAATAAATAGAACCAAGTCCCTGTCCTAAACTTATTTCTTATTTAAAGGTGCTATATGTAACTTTTCTTCTAAAATGAATCCTTTTTTTTATTGCCTGTGTGTGAAGGGGTTGTAATCACACATTACAATGATCCACTTGCCGGGTTTTGCTATTACCTCTGAACGCCAGTATTCCTATTTCTATGTGAAGTCTCCGGGTCGGGTTTTCTGCGAAATCCATCAGATGTGACGTATACGCGCGCTCCCGAGCCTCTCTCCTTTTTATATACAGTCTATGCGACGGCACTGCAGCTAACGACATGGAGTCTGATAACAACCAAAAACTCCTGCCTCCAGCACAACACACACTCCAACACAAACTCCACATAAATATAAAAAACAAAACAAAACAAAAATCTGCTGAAGCTCGTCAGGCCAAACGTGAATCGGATTAACATCGGCAGAGCGTTTGAATTATGGAGAGACCTCAGCTATTTTTATTGTGATAAATTACAAGTTTTCAGATATGCTGAAATAATGTTAAACTATAATGAAATAGCAAGGTAAACTACAACATATATGAGACATGAAATGAATACAAAAGACTGTTCCAGGATAACAAAAAGTTGGTGCTTTAGTATGTAACTTTTAGTTTATGTACTAGATCTACTGTCTAACGTCACTCATCCCACTACTATCATATTGTTTATAATACACATTTCCAGCCATGTTCAGTACAGTAATGTTACTTCCTACGATCTTACTGTTACACTGAAATTGTTCAGTCTAGTTCACTCACCGTTTTCATTATCATATTATACATTCACCTATGTTGATTGTGAAATATACACGAATAGTTAGAGAAATGCCTTATGCTAAATAACACCACATGTCGGCTAAATGCCGTCAATGTAACGTTATCATGGTACGAGCATGGAGCATTAGTTCAACGTCAAGCTGATAAAAGTAGCCTATTATTGTAACGTTGCAGTGGGAGTTTACATGAGTTTCCAGCATGTTGTTTGATGCTTTCTTCGGTGTGTTGAAAGTCTCAGTGTGGCCGTGTACCATGAGCTTGCTCTTGTGTTCGAGCATGCGCAAGAGCACGAGCGCTCTTGTAAAAATTGGTTGCAATCTGAAACATCACCGATAGAGGCCGCTAAAAAATACATATAGCACCTTTAAGAGTCATTTAATTGCGACTTCAATGTTGTTGTTCTGTTGTTGAATGAATTTCACTTATTTAGCATGTTATTTAGTGATAGAATAATGTCCATCGGTGTAGACCAGCTTCTGTTGTTCCGTTGATTGTAACAGTCTAAATCTCTCTGCTCAGTGTCAATTATGGGTGCTCGCCAAAAAACAGGAGTGGCTCGATTTGGCCACGCTTTCCCCTCCTACACCTACCAGCACATGAAGATGCATCGGAGGATCCTGGGCCATCTCTCATCAGTGTACTGTGTGGCATTTGACCGCACTGGACGGCGCATTTTCACGGTAAAGAGGATGTGTGTATAACACTCAGAAGTTAAGGATGGGGCATCAAATGGGCCAGTAACTGGGCCTGATTTAGACATAAAAGTGAATTGTGTAATATTGTTGACTCCTGTTCTCTTGCAGAGACAATTACAAGCCATGCACATGCATTTTTGATGTCGTTTCCATGTCATTGCTCAGTTTACATCAGTGTTTACAGGAAACACTGGTGTCTTGTAATCAGTAGTTTTGTAATATGTTCTGTGTGTGCTCTTGTAATCAAGGTTTATGCACATGTGTTTCTGTCAGGGTTCTGACGACTGTCTAGTGAAGATCTGGGCAACAGATGATGGCCGTCTGCTAGCCACTTTGCGTGGACACGCGGCAGAGATTTCAGATATGACTGTGAATTACGAGAACACGCTCCTCGCTTCAGCCAGTTGTGACAAGATCGTCCGCGTGTGGTGCCTGCGTACCTGTGCACCTGTGGCTGTATTGCAGGGGCACACAGCCTCCATCACCTCCATACAGGTGTGTGAACACAAGTTTTCTTTATAGAGGCACAAAGTCACAAAACCTTCACCATCTCTGCTCCTCTCTGGTGGAATAAGCTGCCTACCTCCACACAAACATCACACCTTTTCTTTTTTCTAGCTTGATTCCTAATCTTAATGTCTAATAAACCTGGCAGTGTTTGAGATCTGCTCGCTTCACAGTAAATGCTTTTCCACATGAACTCATCTCTGTATGCACTGTGAGTGTAGGTCACTTATAACATGCATTTAGGAACGCAACATGCACCAACCAGTACTTGTAATGAGAAGTGGTTAAAAACCAGCTGTTTTCAGCAAAAAAGAAACTTTAAGGGCTCTCTGCAGTTTTTTCGTTAAAATAAAAGTTTGATGGCTTAATGTTTAAAAATTAAGACATCCAAACATATAAATTGCAATTTTACAGTTGTACTGTAAAATAAGATTATTATTTTTCCTAAAGAGCCCCAGTTATGCTTTTTACCCATTACCTATCATGCAGTGTGTAATATGGGTGTTTGTGAATGTAAAAGGTCTGCAGAGTTTTAAAGATCAACGTGCACGACATAAAGTTAATGTCACCTAAAAGAAAGAATCGCTGAAATGAGTCGTCCATCTGTCCAATCAAGAGTACAGTAGAGTTGAATTGAATTGAAAAAACTTTATTAATCCCGATAGGGAAACTGGTTTGCCACCAACCATACAGCCATCAAACAAACACAATACACAACTAACAGACAGATAAATAATTCTGCATTACCAGACCAATAATAATAAACCCTGATTAGGAGACACAATGTGAAGGCTCTCAGAAAGCAGGAGTTTAAACTTTAGAGAGACAATCTTCGAACAAACCATTTTCAGACTCTTTGAGAAATGAGGTGGTGTGCAATACATATTGTAGGAGACCTCAAAAACAGAATTGGGATAGGATCCTTTAAAATAGCATAATAGGGGCACTTTAAGTACTCTTTATTTTACAGTAACATTAATTCAGATGTTTTTGGTGGTTAAAGGATATTTTTCTGTCTGTCTCTGCAGTTTTCTCCATCAGCATTAGGTTCCTCTCGGTATCTGGCCACCACTGGAGCTGATGGCATGGTGTGTTTCTGGCAGTGGAACTCACTCAGCATGAAGTTTGTGTAAGTGTTATTTGTAAGTTTTAAAGGACAAGTTCGGTATTTTACACTTAAAGCCCTGTTTCAAGATCGTTTCTTATGAAGTCCCCGTGAACCGGAAGTTGCAAACGACTTTTCTCCAGTGTTGTGACGTATTTCCGAGAGAAACGGAATACTAAATGAGGCAAAATAGTGGGCGTGGCTTTTTTTCCAACTAGCACCTGATTGGATCTAGAAAAGTAGGTGTTTTCATTCAGCCTGTCTACTGTCAGTTGGAAGGGCGTGGTTACGGATGTTAAGCAGACACCCAAACCGTCAAACCTACGTCATCAGGGAAGGTCCTCCAATGCAAAGGGGAGGGGAAATTTCAGATTTTGATTAAAGATTATGAAGCCCAAAATTTTTTTGTGTGGATTGACTTGCATGGATGAATTGTTCACCACAAAACGATCAATTTAGGCAAACAAAGTAAGTATGGTCAATTTTGAATTCATGAAGAGATGTTAAACTCACCGAGTGGTCAGGGGTGTTCACTGATATGCTCACACAAAATTCGCTGCCGTTCTATTTCATCAGAAACGATCTTGAAACAGGGCTTTTAGTGTAAAATACCGAACTTGTCCTTTAAATGACACATTTTGTCTGAAGCCAGTGATTCACTTTTATTATTTAGAGTAACTTTGCAATAAGCTGTGTGTTTGTGTTTGCAGTGAAAAGCCTGTGAAGTTCATGGAACGTTCTCGTCCCGGAGTTCAGATATCCTGCAGCTCCTTCAGCTCTGGTGTGTTAACCCACACTTACACTCCAACTTCCAAATACTCAATGATCTGATTCAAATAAACTTTTTTTTCATGTCTCTTTATTATCATCTCATGATCAGAGTCAGATTATAATTCTGACATTGTGTCCTTTGACCCCAGGTGGAATGTTTCTGGCCACTGGAGGCACAGATCACATGATCAGAGTTTACTACCTCGGCACAGAGACGCCTGTGAAGTTTTCTGACCTGGACTCCCACACGGTGAGAGCGAGAGACAAAGAGAAGGAAGCCAGTGGACAGACAAGAAAGCAAGAGAGATAGTGATAGAAAGGAGAACTTGTAAAAAATAATGTAGAATGGGAAATGAGGAACATGTTAGAAATGTGCTGATTTAAAAGTTTAATTAATTTTAATGCATGTTTTTGTTTTACAGGATAAAGTTGTTGCTATTCAGTTCTGCAATAACACCGACAGGTGAGTTTTTGATATGTTATGGTTCCTTTCGTGCTTGTTCATTGGGATGTACCATGTATCTTTATTGATTTTTGGGTGTTTTTAAGTGTGTTTGTGTGTTGGCTGCCTCTGTATCTCCAGTCTCAGGTTTGTGAGTGGTAGTCGGGATGGTACGGCTCGGATTTGGCATTACCAACAGCATGAATGGAAGAGTACTGTGCTGGACATGACCACCAGATTACCAGGGTCAGTGTGTGTGTGTACATATTCGTTAATTGTGAGATCAGGCAGGTTTCTCAAGCACAGTTTGGACTGGATCTAAATGTTAACATTACATATTGTTCTTTTGGAGAACAAAAAAAAAATGTAGTTGGTCCTTGAATTGGATTTTTTACGTCTATGTGGACATATGTATTGTGTTCACAGGAGTGCTGTGATATCAGGCGATGATAAATCGACAAAGTTGGTGGTGACCATGGTCGCGTGGGATCGTTGCGATCGGTCCATCATCACAGCTGTTTCAAACTGCCTCCTCAAAGTCTGGAGCTCAGCAAATGGCCAATTACTACATGTGATGTCGGTATGTGTGTGTGAGAGGCAGAATTCAGTCTGTTCCTTTTGGTTCTCGTTTTGTAATTCATAGGAGGAACTTTCTGTGACTATGTACGGATCATATAGGCAAATGTTTATCTGTCCATAGGGTCATGATGATGAAGTGTTTGTTTTGGAAGCTCACCCCTTTGACTCACGGATCTTGTTATCTGCTGGTCATGATGGTAACATCTACATTTGGGACCTCAGCAAAGGCCAGAAGATCAGAAACTTTTTCAATATGGTGAGATGACATGACAGATCTGCAGTTTCAATTAAAGCTTATTAAAAAAATAGATGGACCTGTAAATATTACAGGTATACATGACCTTTTAAAATGTATACATTTATTATAAATATTTTTTCAATAATAAAATGTATTAAAATAGAAACCAGTTATTTTAAATTGTAATAATATTTCACAACATTACTGTTTTTACCTTTATCAATTAAAATGCAGCCTTGGTGAACACAAGACTTCTTTAAAAAAAACTTTAAGTAATCTTACTGACCCTAAACGTTTGAACTGTAGTGTATACTACAGTCTAGATTTTGATAAAAGTACTGCTTATCACAGACGTTGAATTATTTTCTGTCACTCTTTGTCTTTTAGATTGAGGGCCAGGGACATGGTGCTGTTTTTGATTGTAAATTTTCAATGGATGGGCAGCACTTTGCCTGCACAGACTCTCATGGTCATCTGCTCATCTTCGGCTTTGGGTGCAGTCAGCCTTATGAAAAGGTGTGTGTGTGTGTGTGTGTCTCAGATGTGTGGTATTCTTAGCCTTTTGTGCAGTTGATCGAATCCACTCTTGTTCACATTCCAATGCTTCTCTCTGCTTTCAGATTCTAGACCAAATGTTCTTCCATACGGATTTCCGGCCATTGATCCGGGACTCCAATAACTTTGTTCTAGATGAGCAGACGCAGCAGGCACCCCATCTTATGCCTCCACCTTTCCTGGTGGACGTAGATGGGAACCCCCACCCACCTCGTTGCCAGCGCCTGGTGCCGGGAAGAGAAAACTGCAAAGAGGAACAGCTTGTGCCACAGCTCGGCTACATGGCTAATGGTAAATTTATCAGGTTTACATGGCTAATAACAAATGACATAAACCATCGCTTCACGATTAATGCAAATTGTATAGCTATAGTAATAATTAGTTGTAATGTTTTAATTGTCTTTTTAAAATTATATTAGTCATAGATTTGCACAACTAATTATAGCCAAGTTAATAAATCATTTCTCAAGTAGGAATTTTGAAAACATCCTGCTTTGCTCCATGGTAATGGAATTTTAGTTGCCTATACCATTGACATGTCATGATTCTTGAAACAAATACCAATGCTACAGCAAAAAGGCAGCCTTATTTTATATATATATAAAATAAAAAAATCCAAATACATTTTTTAATTAAATAAAAATGATGGCATGTACTATTCGACACAAAATACTGTGTGATTTTCTTTTTACTAGCCATAGCTGTAGCAACAATATTGCTGGTTATTTTGTCCTTTTAAGCAGTCACACACCACTTGTGTGGCCATGTTTACACGTGGTATTAAGATGCGTTTTGTTCAATCGGATCACAAGTAGACGAGGGAGACGCATACCCGTTTACCCTCTGTGTTTTAAATTCGTCTCTTTTGTCCACTTTCAACCACTTCTGTATTGAGGGGAGGGTCTATGGGTGGGTAAATGTATGGGTTTCAGAAATTTCGGTTTAATGGACAAAATGAGCTCACACAATTTACATATGAACACGAAACGATGGAAAACATACGGAGAGTAGCCGCTTTCATTTCTGCTCTGACAGCCGCAAGACCACACATATTCTGAGTGTGTGTTAGAAATCAGGAATGGTGAGAGAACATTGTGCTTGGTATGTTTTTCTTCAAACCAAACTTGGATCTTCAGCAGACAAAGTTTAAATCCCATCTGGCTAGTGCGCTTCCCATAATGTTTAAGCATTAGGCCAGTAGGCGGTCTTTTTGTGGCTGTTCAAATGCATTCGACCACATTAGCGCATCTACACTACGAAAGCAATTCGGTCGAATGCGTTTTCGACTACCTCTGGAAGTTGTCGAAAGTGGACAAGGTCAAAATATTTTAGACCCCGTTTACACTTGTATTTATCGTCATCCACTTGTGATCAGATTGACAAAAACTCAATTTAACTTATAAATTTATTAGGGCTGGTCCGTATACCATTTTTTGAGCTTCGAAGCTTCGGTAGTAATGAACATCGAATATTCGAAGCTTCGGAATCTCTATAGCCTATGTCTGTCTGTCCGTTTGCATTTTGATTATTTCGAGAATAATGTCGTATTTGGTGCAATATAGATAGACAGGCGAGACGCAACACGTTCAGAATTAATAAACTTTTAATAAACTACAGAACAGTGCAAGCGGGAAGCGCGCGCCTCACGCAGCAGAGCTTATATGCTCCGAGAACGGACACTACACTAGTGATATAAAACACACACAGGTCTGTTAACTTAAGCAAATTTTTTTAATAAGGTAGTCTAATATTTGTCTCACTAACAAATTACTGACAAAGTAGGGTAGATTTAAATAAATAAGCGGTGCGCCTCACTCAAGCAGGGCTTATATGCTCCGAGATCGGACACTGCGCTAGTGATATAAAACACACACAGGTCTGTTAACTTAAGCAATATTTTTAATAAGTCTTCTAATATTTTTCTCACTAACAAATTACTGACAAAGAGGGTAGATTTAAATAAAGAAGCGGCGCGCCTCACGCGATCAGGGCTTTGTTCCGAGAACGGACACTGCACTAGTGATATAAAACACACACAGGTCTGTTAACTTAAGCAAATTTTTTAATAAGGTAGTCTAATATTTTTCTCACTAACAAATAACTGACAAAGTAGCCTAGGGTAGATTTAAATAAAGAAGCGGCGCGCCTCACGCGAGCAGAGCTTATATGCTCCGAGAACGGACACTGCACTAGTGATATAAAACACACAGATCAGGATCACACAGATATTCTCTTAGGATAAGGAATCTGTAAAAGTAGTGGGTATTAAATATGAAGTCGGGCCCCCAACTCTGTGCTGCCTCAAACTGGCCTTCCTGGACCCCACCTCAGGGAAAATGACCAACGAATCCTTCAGCTTGAACTGCTTTTAACTTAAGCAGTATTTTTAATAAGGTATAGTCTTATAATATTCTCACTGACAATGTAGGGTAGATTTAAATAAATAAAAACGAAATTTAAATATAGAAAAACGAAATTTAAATAAAGACAAACGAAAAATAAATGAAGAACTGTAATAGTCTAAATAAAGAACACGGTAGCAATAACAATTTCAATAACAACATCACAAATTTCTATTAATATTTCACAGTAGATTAATTTAGATTGATAATAACGGTAAAAAGGATAATACATTTTGTTTCTATTATTCTATTTTCCACAATGTCAAAGCAACGCAGCTTAACCCAAAACACAAGCTCAGGCATGCACTTCTGTCCATACAAACTCCGCTGTTCTGCGCTCAAGCCAGAGAATACTCCCGTTGCAGGAACACTTTTAGTAGTCTAAGAAGCAGCAAATATATTTATTAAGTAGCTATAACGAAGTTATATGTTAAGTATTATATTTCACCAGATTTTATAGTGTAAAACATATTCAAGTGCGAATGAGAACCGCTTCGAGGGGGATGCCAGGTGTGCAAAAAAACCCGAATATTCTAATGTTGCATTTTAAAACCGAATACCAACACACCGAACGAATATTTGAATATTTGGGTCCAGCCCTAAAAATTATAACGACTTAATACCAGGTGTAAACAGGGCCTTTGGCTCAAATTGATTTCCTATTGAAAGCTATGAAGACGAGGGCCTCATTAGGGTTAATTTTAAATGAAATCCTCCCTGTTCTTACTGTCATGTCATGTGTAGTCCTTTTATTTGAGGACTAGTCTAGTGTTTAGTCTAAATTAGCTTGTTGAGAGTCTTTTAATGTTTTTAGGTGATGGCGAAGTGGTTGAGCAGGTGATTGGCCAGCAGACCGCAGAGGATTCTCAGGAAGAAAGCCCATTGGATGATCTGATTAGGCAGCTCCAGCACCAGCAAGATGAGCATCGCAACCCAGGAAATCCTGCAGGTGAGAACAAGTCACAGTTAACCCGTCAAAATGTTTTACGGTATTTTCAGTGGTTTGCTGGAGTATTTTCTTATGGTAAAATTATTACACATTGAAGAGGGAAAACTGCACAGAATGTAATTACTATACTATATGATTTGGAACTTTTTTATATATATTAAAATGTATTTTGTATTTTAAGACTGTCACCTGTTGGCTTAAAGGTCATTTATGTGAAATCTGTAAGTTTAGAGGTTGTGACATTTAAAGCTTTTGGATCAGTAGGTGCTGAAGTGGCAGGTGGTCCTCTATCACCCCCTAACGTTGGGCTGCGACGTAGCGGACAAGTTGAGGGTGTACGGCAGATGCACAACAATGCCCCCCGCAGTCAGATGGCCACTGAGAGAGACCTGTTGGCATGGAGCCGGCGCGTAGTGGTTAATGAAGTCCAGTCTGGCATTTTCAGGTACAAATATGACAATTAAACAGTTTGCGAATCTGAGATCTGAATAGTGTGGTCAAACTGAATTAACAACTGTTAGTGCAATATTGTATGTATACAGAATGTAGAATATAGTGTTGTTACATCCAGAATTTATTATTTAAAGTGTAAACGCAGATAAAACTAAGAGAAAAATAGATTGAATAAAGAACGTAACATACTGAATGGATTAGTTTTGTGCTGGCTGTGCAACTCTGTTTCTGCCTCACTTTTGATATTACATATCTTTGCGTAATTTTTCTCAGGTTACGTAAGAGCAAGGCAATAGTCAAAGCAAAAAACAAAAACTAGCAGCTACTATAAACAATTGACCCCTTTGTCCACAATATAGGATAAAAGATGAGGATTTAAAAAAATACTGATTCTACACTAAACAATTGATTTGAAAAATGTATATGGAGTTATAAGATTTGAATAATATACATGACTTTTCCAGGTCCAGAAATCACACATGGACACTAAACTGTTCATGCTGGTTTCTTGTGAACAGCTTTGTGAGCTCAAACCCTGATGTGATGTGATGTTTGTGTTTGTTTAGAGTGATGGAGGACAGTAGGTTTGCTAAAGGAGAGTTGGAACGGTCTTTCTACAACATTGAGAAGAAGAGAAAATCTGCACCCACAATAGGAGTGAGTTTAATACACACAAACACACAAACAAAGATGTCAGATGTTGTTCATTACTACTGTTTGTTACTGTTGTTTCTTTTTTAAATGCATTGATCTTGCTATGAAATTTGCCATAGATGCTGGTATGGCAATACAAACAAACAAACAAACACGTAAAAATCTCACTTTCTCCCCATCTATCTGTAGAGTGAGCCAGTAGGTAACAGCGTTCGCATGCTACGAAGGCCACAGCGCAAGGCTCAGCAGAGGAGACACACATATCAGACCCGCTCGACTCGAGATAGGAGACGCAGCTCAAGCGTGCTCTCGTACACCCGTAACGAGGAAAGTGAGAGAGAGTCTGACAGTGAAGCAGAGGTAAGACAGCAGTTTGTGTTTGGCCTCAAACTCTGCTCATCTTTTATAGGCGCTTATTATCAAGATATACATTTATTTATTTTGTTTACTTTTTTTTTCAGCGCTAGTTTTTAAATGCTTTATTGAATATGCAACATTTCTGTATGTGTGCACCTAGCAGGAAGAGGACCAGAATGAGAACAGTGATGGGTCATCTGATGGTGAAGCTCAGTGGGAGAATGACAGTAGCTCCAGGTTCAGTCTCCGATTAGTCACATATATTTCACAACATAAAAAACTATCAATAATGCAAATTAAGCCTTGTGAAGTTGGTCTAGTACTGGCTTAGGTTTAAATTTTTTTCATTTTTAGTTTTTAACTGCATATGGAATTAAACAAAGTCTAACCACATGAATTTTATTTAGGGATTCACAATATATTGGCAGATGTTAGAGATTGTATTTAGTGGTATCATTCTTCTTCTTTTTTTAAGGGTTACTTCACCCAAAAATGAAAATTCTATCATCAATTACTCACCCTCATGCCATTACAAACCTGTAACTTTCGTTCTTCTTCGAAACACAATCGGGGATATTTTTTAATAAAATCTGAGCGATTTCTGTCCCTATCAATTTATATGTGAATCAAAGCCTCAATTCAATCTGTTCATCATCATCGAGTCTCTTCAGAAAACGTGGACTAAACTGTCAATTCATGTGGATTAGATCACTCAGATTTGATTAAATATCTTTATTTTTGTTTCGAAGATCAGTCCCTCCAGAAAAACGTGATTATGCGATCGCTGAATTCAATGCATAATCAGCCAAAGTCCGCATATTTATGCGGGGGTCGCATTTTTTCAAATACTCCGCAATTTCGCCGCATAAATTGCTGATTTCCGCGCAAAATATGCGGGGCTTGCATGATTTCATAATCCCCGCATTTTCGTTGCAAAAAAGTCACATATATCTCAGCAGAAAGTTGGAAAATGTTGCGTTGGCTTCACACGAGAGCAGCTGTTTCCTCCTGTTGCCATGGGAACGTTATGAAGTGACGCAATTGCGCGACGTGAACATCATCGAAAAGCTGTAAAACAGGAGCACACTTTATTTTTAAATATTTCATTTATTCATTTTTACATAAGTTGTAGCATATTCCCCTAGTAAAGCTACAGAACATGTTTGACTCATCAATGTTTTGTAAGTTTGATGTGTTTATTAAGGTCTTGTAACGCGTTGTGTCGGGAAGAAAAATAGGGATAGCTCACAGCTGAAGTTATTGCAGAGGCCAGACAGACTCACGGAGGCGATTGGCATCTCACAACTCGCACTTTATTCCCAAATCGAACTCGTAACTGTCTGTCACACGTTCTACCGTCCACATCGTTACTTAATAAACAAAATAAGATAAAATAAGTAGCATCAAACAGAAATTACCCGCACACATGTGGTGTTTCGAGGCGCATGACACACAATATAATACTGCAGACAGTTCAACACGGAGCGCAGCTCTTAAAGGAGCCACACCTTATTTCCACTCTTGAAATAAAACAAGATGAGAAATTAAATATTTCCAGCACTTTCTGTGATGTAGTATGCTTGCTTATCATAGGAAGTAATAAGAAAGGACTCTTTACATTAAAGTAGGAGCCTAGTGAGAACAGGGTGTTGGGGGAATCACTTTTTTTTCTCTTTTTCATCAAACCGCAGTTTTTGCAAGTTCCCGCAATTTTTGCAAGTTCCCGCAATTTCATTGCAAAAAATTGCATAAATATCCCGCATATTCCATCGCATTTTTAAAGAAAACGGGCCGCGTAATCAAGGATTTTTGCACGCAACAATCACAAAAAAACTCCGCGTTTTCCTGGAAGGACTGGAAGATGAATGAAAGTCTTTGAATTTAAATTTGTGGGTGGACTAACCCTTTAACTTAAGTTATTGCTTAAACAAACAAAAGAGATTTTCATATTCACTGAATATAATTTTTAGCAATTCTCAAATTGAACATTCATTAGGCAAAATACTAAAATAACTATAAAAGTAGTACTGTTGTATATTTATTAATACATTTTTTGTTTGTTTTAGCAGTCTTTCAGAATGAGTTGATTTAGTGTTTAATTCAGTGAAGTTAATGACAATTAGCTGTTTGATCATGGTTTGCATCTTTTGATTTTGCGGTCTATTTAGCTCTTTCCTGTTTAAATCTGTTTTACAGTGACTCTTCCAGTGAGTATTCTGATTGGACGGCAGATGCGGGAATCAATCTCCAGCCCCCCAAACGAACAACCAGAAGACCGGCCCCTGTCGCCGGGAGCAGTAGCTCTGAAGATGAGGAAGGGACAGGGCAGGGAGAAGGGGAGGCTCAGAGAACGAGTAGACGGACTGAAAAGAAAAAGAAACTGAAACAGACTAAACAGCGGGTGAGCATCCATTCATCCATTCATCATTCATTCATCCATATTTTTTCTATTACAATAATGTATGTGCGTGTTTAGTCTGTGCCTGCTGGAGAATTAGAGGAATGGTTGCCGCCCTCTTGGATCATGGAAACAATTCCAAGACGATCACCTTTCGTACCTCAAATGGGAGATGAGGTGAGTTCCTTATAAATATAAACATGCTCACTAAATGACCAGAAATAAGTACAAGGATTTGCATTATGCATGCATCTTTCTGCAGTAATTTCTCTCTCTGTCTCTCTGTAGTTGATATATTTCCGTCAGGGTCATCAAGCATATGTCCGAGCCGTGTGTCGTGCCAAAACCTACAGCATGAATCCTCAGAAACAGCCCTGGAACCGCTTGGATCTCAGGGTAAGAAGTTAATTTCCTGTCTCATGATCATTCTCACTTGTTATTAGGCATAATCTGGTCTGCATCACACGTGGTTGACCCATTCTGCAGGCAGACCAACAGGAACATGTATGTTGTTTGTTTGTTCTCTTAGGATCAGGAATCTGTAAAAGTAGTGGGTATTAAATATGAAGTCGGGCCGCCAACTCTGTGCTGCCTCAAACTGGCCTTCCTGGACCCCACCTCAGGGAAAATGACCAACGAATCCTTCAGCTTGAAGTATGCATGCTTTTATATTTGCACAAAAAAAACACCAGCACATTTTGTTAGATTTTTATTTATTTATGAATTATTTTTGAAAATACACTTGCCGGTTTACTGCGATTGTAACATTATTGGTATTGGAATAGCACAATAATTACTAAAATACTGATTAATAAATTTAAAATGCATGTTAGGATAGGATTCTTCATGAAAATGAGATTGTAAATGATGGCTGTCTCTATCTCTCTTTTTAGGTATCATGATATGCCTGATGTCATTGACTTTCTGGTGCTACAACAGATTTATAATGAGGCCAAAGCACGAAACTGGCAACCTGGTGTGTTTGTGTTTTAAATTGTGGTGCATGCAAGAGTCGCTGAAGCTAGTGCTCAAGCTCAGGATTAGGATATGAACTAACCTCTACCCAAAGTATTGAACTTCAGTTTGTTTGCGCTGAGGCTATAAATGATGCCTCAAATCATGTGGTTTGTTGAGAGGTGCGCTATTACTTTTCGTGATTTGAGCTTACAATTTGCACTTTGCTATTTTTCCAATTTCCACACACACTACGCTTCAGATCGCCAGTGACAGACTTATGTGTGCTGTTATTATTAGGATATATAATTATATTTTGCAGCAGCCCACAATCCATTTCTTTATCCCGACTTTATGCAGATTGCAGACCTTTAACCCGAGCCATACAAGAATATCATAGAGACTTGTGGGTGGGCTTTTTTGATTTGAGCCAGTAAACGACCACCCACTACATAGCAAAATGCTATAAAATGTGTAGAATGCCTTAGTGACTGCATAGCATAGGTTATTATTCTATTAATGCTGTTGTGGTAAAGACAAATGTGTGTAGGTTTCTGATACGTAATGTTATGATGATCATAAATTAGCATGTAAGTTGCAAATAACAGCTAATATGTATATGTCTGTGCAGGTCACCGTTTCAGGAGCATCATTGATGATGCCTGGTGGTTTGGTTCTGTGGAGTGTCAGGAGCCATTTCAGTCTGAATATCCAGACAGCCTGTTTCAGTGCTACATTGTCAGGTACATGGGTTTGATACCCGCTTTTCCAGAGTATGAAGTTAAACCTTTTGCTGATTATTGCTGTAAGTATCAATAATTGGTGTGTTATTTTGCAGGTGGGATAATGGAGAGAGAGAGAAGATGAGTCCGTGGGATATAGAGCCCATCCCTGAAGAAGGTACTGACACACTTTACTTCACCCATGAGCTCTGTCAGTAAATCAGCATCACATTCTGGCATGTCTAATGGTGTGTTTGACTGTCCACAGCTCAAGTCCCAGAGGATACTGGGGACAGTGTCCCGGTCACAGAGGACGAGCTTCAGTCCCTACTGTACAGCCCACGGGAGGGAGAGTGGGGGCTGCACACACGAGATGAGGAGTGCGAGAGAGTAATCGCGGCCATAGATCAGCTGCTAACCCTCGGTATCACAAGTGCACACAAACCACCCAAAGCTACTATCAGTATTCATTAAAAACTTTGATAAAAAATACAGTAAAACTAATTTTGTGAAATATTGTTGCAATTTAAAATATCTATTCATAATATAGCGTGTTCCTTGCTTAATTATATTCTTGTGTGTTTTACAGATGTGGCAAAGGCATTCTCCTGCCCTGTCGATTTGAGGGAATATCCGCTGTACTGCACTGTTGTGGCCTATCTCACCGACCTCAGCACCATCAGAACAAGATTAGTGCATCGTTTCTACAGGTATACTCAGTCCTTTAGCTCACTGACCACAACATCATCAGACATAAATGAGTGCCCCGTTCCTCCAGGTACACACACAGACAACTGCTGGAGTTCTCACGCCTCTGTTTGTATGTGTAGGCGAATCTCAGCACTTATGTGGGAAGTGCGTTACATCGAACACAATGCTCGAACATTTAACGAACCACAGAGCCCCATTGTCACAGCAGCGAAAACAGTCAGCGACGTCCTGCTGCGTTTCATCAGGTCAGAGAAGACACGATCACTTACACATTTTTACATTACGATCCCTTTGGTTCACCTGCTGGGCTCAGTGACCATGCTGAGCTTTTTCATTTTTATTGTACATGTGTCTGTAGGGATCAAAGTTGTACAGATATTTTGGATCTGCACAATAAGATGAAGACCGAATTCAGCAGTGCAGATGAGGAAGAGGTGAGCTTGGGTCTGTGTGTGTGAATTATGTGTGTACAGAGCTCAACAATAAGTATGTCTTCTGACCCAGGACCAATGTGCCTAAGCTTTGGGAAAGCTGCGGCCTGCTGTATATATTTTAGTGTGAAGAAGATGAACTCTTCATCGTCTTTGTTTGTTCTGTAGGAGACTGTGGATGTGGACTCGGACACTCCCGGCACCTCCACTGGTCAAAGGGTGAGACAACTCAAGCACATGCATGGTCAATTAAGCTTTGTAATCTACTTATTATGAAAGCGTTATAGTACCAGGTGTGTTTTCTTTAACCCCTCCCACCATTTACAGAGGTCCAGTAATGTGCCTCAGAAGCGTGGCGTGGTCCTAGATATAAACGCATGGCACAGACAATGCAAAGAGCTTGTGAGGAGAATGATGGCAAGCCCAGATTCAGAGCCGTTCCGCCAGCCTGTTGACCTCTTCATCTATCCGGTAGCTCATTCTTCCCTCAACATTCTATCATTCCTTTCCTTCCTGTACTTTTCATCTTATCCATTTAACAAGATGTCTGTCACTTTTTGTATTCCATTGTATTCTTTTTCTCTCTGTATCAGGATTACCGTGATATTATAGACACTCCTATGGATTTGGGCACAGTCTCTGAGACCCTAATGGGTGGGAACTACGAGAATCCCATAGAGTTTGCCAAAGATGTGCGGCTTATCTTCAGTAATTCAAAGGCCTACACGCCCAACAAGAAGTCTAGAGTAAGACCAGCACCCTTCTTTCCAGATCTCCCGCAATCACACTCATCACTTTTATAATCAAGCAATACGCGTTGTTAGGACGTTGTTAACTGTTTTAAATTCACTGTAAACCACAGCTTCATGAGGCTTATTGTTTTTATTAAAACGGTTAGTCCATAAAAATATTTATGCGCAGTGGTGCAGTAATACTGATCTAATGAAGTCACAGGTGTATGGTTGTGGAGTATTTTACAATGGCTTCAAACGCGGCTCAACCAATCAGAATCAATGCCTGGAATTATCAGTTTTATAAACCATGACAATGAATGAAATGAGATGTATTTATTTTCTTACTACATGTACACTACCGTTCAAATGTTTGGTCAGAGCCTATTGTTTTTAAAAAATAAACAAAAATCAAATGAACTTTTTGTTCATTAAAGTATTCTGAGAAAAAAAAAAATCCACAAAAATATCAAGCAGTACTGTTTCCAACATTGATAATAATATGAAATGTTACTTGATAGCAAATCAGCATATCAGAATCATTTCTGAATGATCATGTGACACTAAAGACTGGAGTAATAATGCTGAAAATTCAGCTTTGCCATCACAGGAATAAATTACATTTTTAAATATATATTTAAACGATTACGAAAACAATTGTTTTAAATTGTAATAATATTTCACATTATAACGGTTTTATTTTAATCATAAATATGCAGCCTTGGTGAACATAAGAGACGTATTTCAGATACATAAAAACTACTTCTATACTATTAACGACCCCAAATTTTGAAGAGTAATGTATATGGTTGATAGACGTTTTTTTCTAATATTGTTGTGCTTTTAAAGATACCTTTTAGTAACTAAAACAGTTTATACCATGGTCTGGGTGAATACTCGGTTCTGATTGGCTGCAGGGGTGTCCATTAAAGGGACACCTAGTAAAGGGGTTCTGGTGAAACTGACTACCGTAAAACTTCAAATAGTAGCCCGGGCTTTTATTTTCCCAAATCGTCGAACTCTGCACCGGCTTGTATTCGAGACAGGCGTCTATATGAGACGGGCCTTTATAATTTAGTGTTGAGATGTTGTTCATTGAGTGTATAGGCCTGTCTCTAATCTCTAAAAATCTCCAAATGCTCCACGTAAAACTGCGGTCTTCCGACCTTTTACTATTGCGTCAATTGATTTTGATTAATATGCGTGAGGGAGAGAGAGCAAGACAGCGCTCGTGTTGTTTGAAGACATGAGAGTGCGCGCGGCACTGGCACTCTCTCTCCTCTCTCTCTCTCTCCTCTCCTCTCTCTCTCTCTCTCTCTCTCTCTCTCTCTCTCTCTCTCTCTCTCTCTCTCTCTCTCTCTCTCTCTCTCTCTCTCTCACTCGGCTCTCTCTCTCTCTCTCTCTTCGGCACTCTCTCTCTCTCTCTCTCGGCACTCTCTCTCTCTCTCTCTCTCTCTCTTCTCTCTCCTCTCTCTCTCTCTCTCTCTCTCTCTCTCCTCTCTCTCTCTCTCTCTCTCTCTCTCTCTCTCTCTCTCTCTCTCTCTCTCTCTCTCTCTCCTCTCTCTCTCTCTCTCTCTCTCTCTTGCTCGGTATGCGCCCTGTCAGGCGCAGCAGTCATTCTATTCTATATCACTCATCGACCAAAAAAGGCTTTGGAGGGACAAAAATTTGCTTTGGCGGCCGCCAAAAAGCGGACGATCTGGCGGTTTTAGAGGATTAAATACAGCCCGAAACTAAAAAACAGACCCGGCCTCTATTTGAGACCGGCCTTTATTTAGCCAAACCTGCAGCCACACCAGGCGTTTAAAAGAGACAGGCGTCTATTTGGGACTCGGCTATTATTTGAAGTTTTATGGTATTTACCGTTCGAAATGAATAAATAAATGCGCTGGCTACATCAGCTGTGAGTAACCATAGCAACAGGCAGTCAAAGTATCCGTTTACAATTTATTGTATCAAAACAAACATCTAGTTAGCCGTTATACCTTGCCTACCTGTGTGTTTTAATTATAGGTAAAAAAAAAAAAAAAAAAAAGTGTAACGCCCATGGCTAGACAGCCTAACTTGCATGAAAAAAAATGTTAACTTTCTGGCTCGTAAGTTAGCTAAACTGAAGGGTTCTACAAGCTGAGCGGACTATAAATATCTCCGGTTGCTAAATAAAAAGCAAAACCTGGTTACTGTTTGTAAAAGTTATTGTTTGTAAAATCTTTAGATTTCGATTGTAAAACTAATTAAAATATAAACTAATGTTTTAAAAATTTGTTATGTGGCAAGTGACCATGGTATAAGTGGGTTAATGCCCTTCGGGGTGTCCATGGTCTAGGTATTAACGGACTTCGCCGGAGGCAAGGTTAACGCCTCGCCGTCGTCCATTAATACCTGACAATGGACACCTCGTCGGGCATTAACCCTTACATATTGCATTCATGTATAAAGTATGTTTTAGGCCTTTTGACAGTTGATCCACAGTATGACTGATATTGCTTTTTGTTTAGATCTACAGTATGACTCTGAGTCTGTCGGCGTTCTTTGAGAATCAAATCATTCCCATAATCTCAGACTACAAATCTGCTGTTCAGAATCAGCGAAGGAGTCAACAGAGACTCAGTTGCAGCAAGAGATTGCAGAGTTCCCTTCCCAACAGGTAAAACATGTACACTCAATATCAAATCATGGTACACACAGTTTTTTTGTTGTTGACCCGTTTTAAACTTTTGTGTGTTTCGGCAGCCCCAAAGGAAAACAGAAATCTGGAAAGAAAACCTCCCAGACGACTCCAAAGTCCCGCTCAAGGAAATCCTCTCAAGGTGTGTAAGAGTCTTAGAGATGTTGTAATTACCAGTGTGAACTTGGGTTTTCTTTGAACCCTGACTTTCGAAATTGGGGTTGCCTCAAATCAACAATAATGGTAGAATAGAAATGTTAATGATTTTAAATGCTATTTTTAACCAGTTTTTGAGGTGACAGGTTTGTGAAAGCAACATGTATATTAAAGCTGCATTTATCGGGGTTCAAGTATTTATGGCCTTTAAGCACACATGCGTAAAAAATACATTAAGTTTTATTTCCTTTTATAGAGTTTTCGTTTAGGATTTATAGGCTTTTGAGCGTATTTTGCTTCGCCCATTTTTTAAATTACCCTGTTATAGCGGGTAGTTTGTAGTGCTGCCACTAACGACTCATTTTTCGATTAGTAGACTAATCTAAACGACTAATAAAAAATAATAATTTGCGCATAGTGCGTGGAATCAGGGCAACAAATTTGGAAATCCACTGGCTCCTCAAGAGTCCGTTTGCAAGCAGCAGGCGGCCACCTTATGCGACACGCACCTGTGTTGTTCACTCAGCTGTGTATAATAGCACAGAATTAATAAAAAAGTATATATATATTGACCCGCGTTCTGTTTTCTATCATGCGCCGTGTAAGATGCACGCAACCGCATCAGGGTTCGGGGGCCCCGGGAACAATCGCGCTCGGGCTCGGACCGCAGCAAACGAGCCCAGTGTGAAAGCACCGTCACCTGCCTCCACAATTTTTCATATCAAAGCAGTGAAGGCGGGGGAGGGGGAAGAAAGAGGATAGCATATTAACCAGCAGGGTGCGCACAGCGCACAGACTGGTGTGTGGAAGCGAATTACAGTGAGCCGTTTGAGACGGGAGACCAAAAATAAATAGGCGGTCAATAGTAAAACGACACGTCGACTAATCACGGCAGCACTACCAGTTTGCAAAAATAGATTTTTGAAATATTTGCAAATATTTAATGAATGATTTGATCAGTATGAGGAGACCTATCAAGTGATAAGCATATTGGGTGGATGTTTGTAACACCACGTGATTACAGAGCCGTAAAACTCTTTAGCGCCAACTAGTGGCCAATTTCTTTCAAAATTCTTAAAGACCTCTAGGGCCATGAGTCGAACATGCTCCGTTAACCTTGTCTAATAGATGCTCAAACTTCATTAGCTGATGGCGGCCATATTTTTTGAGTTACGCCAATGTCCTTATAGCCATACATGGCACCTTGGACCAAGACACTGCATACCAATTTTCAAGTCAATCGGACTAACGGTCAGGTGGTCATAGTCCTGTTTATGTTTTTTTCATGTTATAGTGTTATTTCAGTGTTCAATTGTAGCGTTTTTTTTTTTATTGTGACCTCAGATTGAACTCATACATATGTGTACCGATTTTGGTGAAGATATGTAATTTAATTCTCGAGTTATAGCCATTTTAGTCAAATAGGCTCCTCCCACAACATACGTTTTGCGCCCCATGGCGACCGTGAATCGAAATTTCAACTTTTTTTTGATAATTATTGATTTTCAGACTCCAGAGCAGTGTTGTGTGTAACAGTAACGTAACTACTTTTTCGGGTAAAAAGTAGTGTAACGCGCTACTACTGAAAATTTGGTAAGGAAACGTAGTTCCTTTTTCAATTCGGCGAAACGTTACTTTTCTTAGGGACAGATTTGACAGAGATCTCCGTCATTTGACAGATTTGACAGCGATCGCCATCTCCGTAGTGAACGCCTACAGAGAGAAATGCACATAATGGATTACATAATCAGAGAGTAGCCTATTTCTTTTCGTTTTGAATTGTTTCGTTTAAAGACATTTCAAGCTTTCTATATATAGATATATTTCTCATGCCTGTGAGGCATACGCTGAGTTTCGGTTAATTTATGATGAGGTGCGCTCCAGTTCACGCGCAACAAGTGACCGCGCCGGCGCCTCCATGTCATGATTATATTGTCTGATATATTTGCTGCTTATTTATTAAATCCAGGCAATTGGTTGATGATAAATTTATTAAAATTAAGATACAATTTATACAAAACGAAATTCACTTTAAAGAAAGGCTTTCTTCAAAACTGAACTTAATGAAGTGGTCAAAATCATGTTTGACCCACTCAATGTCTCCCGATATATTGCGCATCCATCTTACTCATGCTGTTCACTTTTCATAATCAACATGGATGAAAAAAAAAAAACATTATAATATTTTAACAAATATGAAACTAAATGCGCTTATTTAATGGCTACAACGTGTATAGTAGGCCTAGACTCTCTATTTGTACAAATTGCTGCACATTCATTTAATTCTGAATTTTGCACACATAAGTTGAAAGGCATTTGTTTACGTGCATAGTAAAACATATCTGCAACATTTATCAAGTTCACGGATAATTGTGCGTGCATTTATTAATCATTATAGCCTGACTTCGTCATACTCATATTCTAGTCAGAATGTGAGTCTGACACTGCTCCATAGGGCTTTGATTATGAGGCGTGTCTTAACCGAACCAGGAAAAAAAACTCTGCACTCAATTGGATAGACCTACAACCAATCAGAGCAACGCAGTAAGTGTTTTTTTATGAGCTACACAAAGTTGTCAACAGAACTCAACTGCACGCACGCTGGAAGAAGTAGTAAAATAATGTGTTTTACTTGGTCCTCCATGAGTGCGACCAAAGGAGAAACCACAACGACCAGAGGGTTTTCATTGCGTCTCATCTTCTTAGTGACCATCGGAGCCAGCTGATAAAATAAACTTTTGCCGAATCCCGTAGGAAGGACGGCAAACACATCTTTCCGATCGACAAATGCCTTGATTGCAGTTCTCTGTTCGTCTTTTAAAATGAATGCGCTGTCGATTTCTTTTACAACAGACGCGATAGCGGAATCTATACATCTCAATTCTCCAGCTGCAGTCATCTTTGAGGAAAACCAGTTCAACCCAAGCGCTCTTTGATAACGTGATGATTACGTAACTGCAGATCATCTGTCCATCATCGTATAAAGCCCGCCCTGGCAATTTGATTGGCCCCACTAATTCTGAACCGATCATAATTACTCCTCAATGGATCGAGTCCAGACCGAACTTCCCAACCAAAAAATGTTGTGGGCGGGGTTCGGGCTGGCATCCAGGCTATAATCATTATGATATAAAATCATAATAAAGTAGGCTATACTATGTAAAAAAAATCAGATGAGCCCAGAATATGAACGCAACGTGTTTAATTACACGTTAAGCATTTTCCTCCCATTGAAAACCATTATAAGAACGCTTAATTTGGCTTAATGCAGATTAGAATGTCCCCTTATGTCGAAATAACAAGATAAGTTTTATTTTTTTTCTTCACCATGCGGTTCAGGACTTCCATAGAATACAGCCTGAATATAATTGCTTCCAGAAATTCTTTTTGGGGGTGCTAACGGGGAGCTTTGGTCTTTCATGGGGGCTTTCTTTCTAGCCCCTCCCTAGCGCCGCCCATGCATATGCCTATCCATTAACGCATTTCTTCATAGATATTCAAAATTTTGATTTATGCATTTATGGCATTATATATGGCATTATGCATAGTAGAACTTTATGTAGGCCTACACATTTAGGAACAGATATTGGGTTCTGCCCAAAGTCAAGCAACATAAAAGTAACGTAAAAGTAACGAGTAACGTAAAAAGTTACTTTCCATATGGGGTAACTAAGTAAAGTAACGGATTACTTTTTTTTTAAGAAGTAACGAGTTACACTACCTTTTAAAAGTAACTTTCCCAACACTGCTCCAGAGAACATTTTATGCACTGTTTTGGTTCCGATCAGGTGAAAAACCTAGGACTAGTTCGCAAAGGTAGTTTTTTAAGACAATTCAAAATTGTGGAAAAATTTGCATTCCGGAAATGAAATCGGAGATATACGTTTTGTTCTTCATTAGGGTCTGGATTCAAATGATATAAAACACTTGAGTCTACGATATACGGTCTAGGACAGGGGTGCCCAACCCTGCTCCTGCCGATCGACTGTCCTGCACAGTTTATCTCCAACCCTAATCAAACACACCTGAAGCAACCATCTGTCGCGTGCATCATGTCACCGTAAACTGCCCTGTCAATCATATCGTCACAGTTAAAATCCTCCATTCAATCTAAGTTAATTTCTTACGGTTTCGGAGAGAAATGTTGTAGCACGTTCATCTGCCAGTCATGGGTCTTTCATGCCGAGACTCTCCTCATGTGTTTGGAATTTGAATATAATAATGCATTTAAAAGTTAATGGCTAAACGTATCTTTGCAAAAGTTCACAATGCTGCTGCAGATGCAATATAATGTGGACAACATTGAATAAATACATTTTAGTCAGGTTAGATACTGATAATTAATCACTTAAACCCCTTTATCTAAACATCTCTACATAACCGCTGGACTCGCGCGTCCTCCATGTTTGTAGTTTTTGAACACTTTTCACTCGTGTTTGTAGTTCTAACCGAATCCTCGTCCAACGCGCGATGGGTTGTGGGCAATATCAGCCGTTAGAGTGCATCGATCTGCACTTCGGATTCTGACCGGATATAGTAGACCATCTGGGTCTCTTTGGAACACTCATTTCAACATACTACGATTTGGGACGTACTAATTCTATTTTCGAATACTATTTAGGACGGATAGTATGCGAATTGGGATGCAGCAAAGGTCTTCAGGATCACTTGAAAATTAAAGGCAGGTGTGTTTGATTAGGGTTGGAGATGAACTGTGCAGGACAGTCGATCGGCAGGAACAGGGTTGGGCACCCCTGGTCTAGGAGTTATGAGCAGTTTCACGCATTTGGTCGCTGTAGCGCCACCTATTGGCCAATTTGGGTCATACTCTGTCAACCTCTCCTTGATTTTTGTACTACCATCTGGCCAAATTTGAAGTCTCTAGCCTTTACGGTTTGGTCTGCACGATTCGTTTTACGGCAGAAGAAAAATAATAAAAATCCTTACAATTACAATAGGGTTTCAGCACTTTGTGCTTGAACCCCTAATAACTGTCTGTAGGTTTAGTAGTAGTCAGCTAGTGAGACACCACCTTAAGTCACAGCTGGGTTTTTTTTCATGGGAGAGTCAAAGTGTTTGCTTCTTTCACCAGATTCGAGTGTTGCACAAGCTGATGAAGACAGTCAGCCATCCTCTTCATCTTCATCCTCTTCTTCCTCATCTTCCTCGTCCTTTTCATCAGAGCATGCAGGAGCCGACCGAGTTACACGCAGCCGAGGTACACAAACAAACATGCTCTTCCACTCAAAAGTTTGGAGTCACTAAGATTGTTGGGTTTTTTAGAGAAATTAATACTTTTATTCAGTAAAAATGTATTATGTTGATCAAAAGTGACAGTAAAGACATTTCTCATGTTACAAACATTTCCATTTAAAAATGTGCTGTTCTCTCAAACATCAAAGAATCCTGAAAAAATGCATCTGTTTCAGCGAATCAGCATATTAGAATGATTTCTGAAGGGTCATGTGACACTGAGAATGGTTATGATGCTTAAAATTCAGCTTTTCATAATAAATAGATTACATTTTAAAACAATTAGAATAGAAAACAAAATATTGTTTTTACCTTATTTTTGATCAAATGAATGCAGTGTTGGTGAGCATAAGAGTGTATAATGTATATTGCAAAGAATTTTTTACCTCCAAGTTGACTCTGATATTGTGTCCTAGGTGGCAATGACTGCCTGCCAAATGAAGGTCGAAGTTCACGTAGGAGAGGAGCAGCATTAGCAGAAGAGGGAGAAGTCTCTGAATGTGAGAGTACCAGCTCGTCATCCTCCTCGACATCCGCATCTTCCTCCTCCAAAACCTCGTCGTCTTCGTCTGAGAGCGACGACAGCGGGACTGAGGTGGGCGGCTTTGCAGATGGCGGCGACCATGACTACAGCAAAGCCCCGCAACAAAAACAGAAAGGCAAAGAGGAAGCAGCCTCTGTCGATAACGCAAAGCGAAAGCGCAAAGGAGAAGAGCAGACAACAGAACCTGAGAAACGAGCGCGGCGGGCGGACGAAAAAGAAGAGGAGGAGCCTGAGGAAGAGGAAGAACCAGATGAAGAGGAGGAACCTGAGGAGGAAGAAGAGGAGCTGGATGAGGAAGAGGAGGAGTCTGAGGATGAAGACCTCATTTCATCAACAAAAACTGGAAGTCAGAGGTCAAATCAAAGGACTGCAAAGTCAGGGCGGGTTAATACTCGTAACCAGGGACGAAGGACTGTTCTATACAACGATGACTCTGAAGAGGAGGGGCTGACGACAGACCCTCTGAATCTAGGAATGTCACGTTCTGGAAGGGTCCGTCGCATGACTGAACGTGCGAGGGTTAGCCATCTTATGGGTTGGACACATTGACATTTTATGATCCTCACACAGACTCACTACAGCGATACTGCAGGGATTTTGTTTTTAGTACTGTCTTTTTGTGACTTTTTTTTTTTTTTTTTTTTTTTTTTTACTATTGTTGTCTCCGAGACTTGATGTTCATGACTCTTCCTGGACTGTGGTGCTTTTTCTTCTCTGGTTTTCACGGAAACTACCTTGCCATCAACTAATCCGCCACCTCTGCCTTATTCTAGTCCGGAGTGGTCCTTCCTTCCTTCCTTTCTTCCTCCCTCGTGAATGACTTTGATTCCCATCATGGTTCTTTAGGTTTCCATTTTCCAGTCATAAAGATGGTGCTGCTCTCCTCACTTTCTCCATCTTGCGTTCTTTTCATACTTTTTTTACACAGGGGGTCGAGAACACTTACGTTTACCATATAATTCAGCTGACTTGACTTTACTATTAAATCAGGTAATGCATTTACCTCTGTTCAATAATATAATACATTTTTGTCATCTGATTTAGTGCAGGTGCAACCGCTCAGATGCATTAACTACTTCCAGATCACTTGTGCTACTCCTCGTCCATTAAAGTACAGACACGAGGAGGATTATGTGAAACGTAGGAGAAAATGCACTTCTCTTGTTCAAATACACAAAAACACTTCAGACTGTTTTTACAGAATATATTTATATTTTTCCACTCTTGTATGATACACTTTAATTCATTTTTATCTTGCAGTAAGGAGAATATTAGTATTGATGATGTTTGCACATTTTATGTCAAGTATGTGGCAGCTGATTGGTTGAAATGAGGTGATGTCTGAATCCTGGACTCTGGTTCAAATATAATGTAAATTGAAGACTGTGCCCTCACACTATCTGAGGAGCATCAGAATGGTTATTTTCTCATCTTTTTTTCTTCTGTACCATTATCATGGATAACTGAAAAGACTGTTCTGTTTTGGACAAGGGAGACAACAAGAACAATCGTCTGAAAATTATCAAGTGCTCATTTAATCCATGTTGATGTGTTTTTGATTGGTGTATTTTCAAGATGGTGCATAAATTGAAGAGATCATGAGTTGAATCTGAGTTTGGTTTGTGGTGTTAAAAGGCTGTATACAAAAATGTGATTAACACACTGGTACATATCTCTTTCTCTTTGTTTTGCCCTTCTCTTACCTTTTTCTGTTTATCCCTCTTTTCTCACTTTAGTTTTTCCTGTCTCTTAATGCACTGTAATGGAAATGGAAAACACTCTCTCCATCCAGTCCCTAATCTGCTTTTCCTCACCTGTTTGAAAGACCTGTTTGAAAGACTTTTCTCAGCCAATCAGGATACAGCATTAACCTCCTCAGGCTGTGTGCTTAGAAAAGAGCTGACCAGACTGAGTTTATTTTGTCTAATCTTTTACTTTCCATCTCTCATGGCCTGTGTTTTTTTTTTTTTTTTGTCTAAGTGTGTGTGTGTCAGGGATCTGTTGTCATTGGGTGACAAAGCCTGGATCTGTTCAGTGACACTGATGGTGAAGATCGTCATGATGTTAGATGTCATAAGCTTATGTCTGTTTATTTGTTTTCTATGCTTTTTTTATAATAAAGGTGTAAAACTGTGATTAGGCTCTACTGTCTGATCTATATAGTTTGGGTGTCTCTTTCTCTCTCTGATTATTCAGACTGTCTCTAAAAATTAATTTAGAAATTTGATAAAATTATCAAAATTATATATATTCTCTATTTTAGAGAGAATATATTATATATATATATTATATATTATATATATATATATATATATATATTTATTTTACTTTATTTTGCTATCCTCATTCACATAAATGAACTAGTGTCCTGCATCCACTAGTAAAACTATATATAAAAATTATATCTGGTGTCTGAATAATTTTTGCTTTTACTGTGTGTGTATATATATTTATATATATATATATACCACACATATATATATATACACACACACAGTAAAAGCAAAAATTATGCAGACACCAGATATCATTTTTATATATATATATTACTAGTGGATGCAGGACACTAGTTCATTTATGTGAGTGAGGATAGCAATATAAAGTAAACCGTGACAAACATTATACCAAAAAATTCTTCAGGGACTACCAGTAAAATGTATAAAAATTTGGGACCAAAAATTATTCAGACACTTTGATCTGACCATGTTTTGCTTAAGTGTTTTTTCTTTAATTGCTAATGCAACCTTTTTACACCACAGACTGAACAAAATTAAGAATTTTGGAAATTGGTGGACCTAAATTGGTATTATCTAATTGTGTATTTAAATTTAACATCTGACAGCTTTTCAACCTAATTCATTTGAGAGACAGTCTAACAGAAGGGTGGCCAAAACCAGTGAAATATCAACTGATTTGATAACTCGTGAGTTCTTGTCATATTTTATTACCGTTTTCTAAACTATAGCGAATAAACTGTGATAATTCACACTCGCGCCCCCCGGAAATTCAATAAAATTCAACAAATCAGATGACGACTTCGACATTGCTGAAGTGTTTCCAGTTAAGTGTACCATATGCATCAGACGTTTAGCCAACGTTCCGTGGGCGTGACGTCTGAGGCTGAGACTACGTGTGACCTAACCGCAATCTCATAATCTCTCCGCAACCCAACCATACGTGCCAACCCGTTTGACTAAGGCTGTCGAGCCCCACTGTTTTCGTTAAAGTAGGTTCAGTGGCAACGGTTCCGTATGGCATAGGCTACCACCTACCGCAAAACACCATTTCTGCCCAATCACCAACCATCATTCACGCAATATACACAGGAACGTAATAACTGTACTTACTATGCAAACTATACAAATAAACCAACAGACTCTTCAAGTTTTCAAGAATTCTACGAAACCGTAGCGTGGCGGCCTGCACACAGCCAGCTAGAATCTTTCCGTCTCAACCACAGCCAGTTGCTGCTCCTTTCTGCTGCGTCAGATAAGTTCTTTACTGTGCGACGCAACTCTTGGCCACTGAATCCGACGTCTCTGAGGAACCGGGTTGTAGAGTGTGCCACAAATCCTCGACAACCCACTTCCACTGGATAAACCTGGACTCTCCATCCTCGCTGTTCTGCTTCAGTGGCCAGATGAGCATACCGCAGTTTCTTCCTCTCATATGCCTCATCTACCGCATCCTCCCATGGCACTGTTAACTCTATCAGTTGAACAATGCGTGCTGATCCAGACCACAAAACAATATCTGTTAGTGGTGGCAATCTCAGGTGGAAAAATAAGCCATTGATCAAGATCAGCCAGCATTTTCTAGTCCCTAGCAGCTTCCAGTTGTCCTGGGCGAGAATTGGTTTTAACACCTTTTCTTGGTGGTTGCTCGCCTGGGCGGAGGAATATTGTCTTCTGCGTGTAATGTTTTGCTAGAACAGGCGACAACTTATTGGTCATACTACGCTTGCCTTCCAATGCTAAAGCCAAACATCGCAGTACTTGGTCATGGCGCCAAGTAAACCGACCTTGGCTAAGAGCCACCTTACATCCTGTCAAAATGTGCCTTAATGTGGCAGGTGATGAACACAAAGGACAAGGGGGATCCTCTCCTACCCAGAGGTTTAGGTTCTGCGGTGATGGGAGAACATCATATGTTGACCTAATAAGGAAACTGATCCTACTCTCTTCCATTGACCAAAGGTCTTGCCAGCCCATCTTGCGTTGCCCATCTCATCCACTCTCCCTGCTTGGCCTGGGAAATGGCCTTTATACACCTCATCCTCTCCTCCTGATTTTGCACCTCGTTGACTACCAGCTTCCTCCTTTGAGCTGGGCCTGCCTTGTGCCATTTAGGAGGAGCTAAACTGAGCCCAAAACCCCCTCTTCCATGCTGTACCTGTCCCACGATATCACCAATTTGAAGGGCAGCCTTTGCCTCTGTCACAGATTTCTTTGCTGACCACTTTCTACCAGTTTTTAACACAGGGGCTGCCTCCCTTACACATTTGTCGCGTGACTCTACTAAGGTCATTTCCAGTCTGACCTTGGCGCACTTAAACATTAAACACTCATTATTATAGCCACTTCTTTTTTCATTACATGTCACCCAAAGAACACATTAAAATGCAAATTAGAGACAACGTATAGATACATTGTATATAATGGGAAACCCCATTTTTGGCCATGTTTAAAAAGCAAAGTAAATCAAATCATTCTCTAATATCTTTCATAGTTGTGCATGTCTTTGTGCATAGTTTGGTTCAGGAGGAAGTTTCCTGGAGCTGTCGCAGTCCTGAAAACCCTGATTTACAGCAAACACATAAATGCAGTCACACAAAATGTAAAACATATTTTTCCAACATTACCTATTCTTGTATCTGTTTTACAGAGGACAAGTTATAGAAGAAAGAAAAAAAGAACCTAAAAATTGACTGGTATAGGCTATTGTATAAAAATGTAATATAAAAAAATATTGTTTTGGTTATAAAGTCTTGTTTTCCTTTTCTTATTAACTGAGTCTTGGCTGCATCTGAAATCGCACACTCTCTTGAGTAGGTAGCTACTAGGTAGCCTACCTATTGAATAATTACTTTACAACCGCTAAAAAAGTTTGTTCTATATGAGTAGCCTATGTGTAGTAGCCTATGAATGTAATCTGGATCTTCTATTCGCTAGTATGTTGTCATTATCATATGACCTACCAGTAAAATAATTTTCATCGCTTCACTGCCATTCATAAATCCTCTCCCGTGGCCTCATGGGATTGTAGTGTTTAATGTATGCACACTTCAGAATCTCGCTGAAAGTATGCCATCAGTACTTTTTGCCTACTCTGAGTAGCCTATGTGAATTAAGATATTCTGTCACATAGCTATGCAATTTCGGATGCAGCCCTGCCCTGGTGTCCTCTACATATCATAAAAGATTAATACAACTTTATTTTCGCCATTTGTTTACTCTAAACCTGATGTAATGATGTAAAAAACGAAATTGACAACTGTCTCAGCCAGGAGGATATAGAAATTTCGACAGGATTTGTTTTGAGAGAGAGAGAAATTGCCGAATTACACGTTTAAATAAGTATTGGGTTTCAACTTACACAAATATCTAATGATACAGATGTAAAAACTAATAGCTTATATGGACCGTGAACATATTTAGAAAGTTTGTGAACCCCGTTTTTTTCAGAGAGTTTAACTTTAAAAAAAGTAGGCTAAGCCTTATAAATACACAGCTTATATTTCCAACAATGTAACATGCATGTAAGAGAAATACAAATGTTTCACATATCTAAAGAACTGCATAGCAGCATCATAAAACATAAAAAAAATTAACATCAGTTATTGATGACATATGATGAACGTTAAGGATAACATTCATAACAAAAACATATAGGCTATATATCACACAAAAATATATATATATATTCACATATTAAAGAGGAGGAACAAAGAAGAGAGAGGAAACAAAGAAAAAAGATAACAGAAAAGGGTATATGTGTATAATCAAAATAAAATAAAAAGGAATTTAATTATTTGTAAATGTCCATAGTTCTGGTTGCTTTACGGCTTGAAAGTCCTTGTAAGGTTTCAAAATAAATCTGTATGTCAGGGTATCCATTCAGAACATTTACATTATGTAAAACTTACCAAGTAAGATTTAACATAAAAATGTGATTCTTGTATGTCTTTTTTTGTCATAATAAAAAATAACATCTTTTTAATTTTAATTCCACTGAACATATTAAATAAATATTCCACATCAATCCAAAAGAATCTAACATACAGTACATACATAGCCTATAAAGATCAGTTGTAGGCCTACATTTTTTATGGTTGGTTGGATAAATGATAGGCCTACGTATCATTTTAAAGTATATTTCAGTAACTTCATTATTGATAGAGTGTTTGTTATTATAAGTCCAAATCAATCTCCAATTAATATTCTCAAAATATTCTCCAATTTATTAGCTATACGAAATATTGCTGGGCAATAAATTAAACGTCTAAAAAAGGATTACTGCATTTGCTATCATTACTTTGAACACCGTTTATCAAGACCTCCTTTTTAAACGTTGATTGCTATTTCACTGATGATGCCTTGCAAAAGTCTTAAAAAACCTCCTGGTTTTGCATCAAATATGCTAGCCTATATTTTTGTGGAGATATTGAAATACCGAATGTCTCTAAAAATTCAGTACATGTAAATAAATCATTTATTTACCATTTATAATTTGTAAAAACATACCCAATTGTCGTAGAACATTTATTTCTTCTTATAAATTTAACATTTTTATTATTCCATATTATGTTTTAAATGTTTTAAGTTTAACTGGATTAAACTTGATTAAACATTATATAAAGCATAAAGATAAGCTGTATACCATTGCTTATCTTTATGCTTTATATAATGTTTATTCCAGTTCAACTTGAAATTTGTATTACGGTAGTAGATATCTAACAAAATCAAGCACATTCAACCCTTTTTCTATTTAAAGGCTTGTGAGGCTTGTCTTTATTTGAAGTTGAATAAAGTGTAACCAATTATTTTAAACAAAAGATTTTGTTACATGATACATCTAAATATTTTCGCAGGGACACAGCTTTGTTTTGCCAGTCGTGACATCACCGCGATCGCTGACCTGAGCGCATGACTGTGACATCACTCCAGTGGTTTGGAGAAGCCGGAAGTGAATACAGGGAAATTACAACAAACATAGCGAGGACAGTTACTGATCCACACGAAGAGCTCGGGGGAATAAAACAAGACTGAAAACTATTGTCGTCTAATCTTCACACTTCATCAAGTGGAACCAGGATGTCGAGCATGGAGAGTATCCTTGCGGACCGCGGGGGTCGGGCCCGATCCAGATTCACTTCACTGTCGCTTGGACCGTAAACACTTCTACTTAGAGTAATTTATGAGTTGAACTCGGTCGTGGCAACATTTTGTTGTGTACGAATAGATCGGGTCACATTCTAGCCGTTAAATCTAATCACACTTTCAGATTTATGTTCGCGTCGCGTAGAAATTGAATTAGAGAGTGAATTTTGAGTTCTATAAGTAGAAAACGTTTTAAAGTGATACGTTACATGAGTTGGTGAACTCACCGTGCTGTTTATATTTTTGTACGTTTATGAAGTTTCGAATGCTTATTTTGAAAGTTTCGTGCTCGTCTAAAACATCGTCAAATCCGCCCAGGTATGACTGTGACGTAGAATTACGTAATGTCGCCACCTATAACTAGGTAAACTCTCAATCCAGCCGGTCAGACTAGTTTGTCAAGTTTCGAGACGATTTTGGTCTACATTGTTGTTTATATTGTTAGGCTTGTATTGGGCATATTATTAAAGGTTATCAGATAACTTTTACAGACATGATGATTCCTTTTAAAATCTTTTCCTTGACTTTTGACTTCAGAGCAGTTGTTTAACCTCAAGTTTGCAGCTAAAGAACTTCAGCGGAGCTCCAAGAAATGCGACAAAGAAGAGAAAGCAGAGAAGGTCAAGGTCAAGAAGGTAAACAAACCATTGACATTGGCATTTGGAGACTCCATTCATTCATATGAAGTAACATTGACCTGTGCAACAGCATCTTCACCCAACAGCTTCGCATGAACGCTGAAGATTTCTGAGCTACTTTATGAGTATTATGTTTCTCTGTCTGGATATTTTCTATCTGCATAGTAAAAAAGTATTGAGAAAATAGATTTAAGTCAATATATATATATATATACACACATTCATACATACATACATATGTATACATTGTCAAAAATTATACTAATCTAAATGTCAAAGTATAGCCAAAAACATAATTGAGAATGTTGAGTCCAACACCACATTAGATTGTACTTTAGTATTTTAAAAGTAAATGTTCCATAATTACAGCACATGTAATCGGTCAACGTTGATGTGATGTTATGAAGCTCACTGCTTATGTTTTGGTTACTTTAGGCGATCCAGAAGGGCAATATGGAGGTTGCACGGATACATGCAGAAAACGCTATCCGCCAGAAGAACCAATCAGTGAACTTCCTTAGAATGAGCGCGAGAGTGGATGCAGTGGCTGCACGAGTACAGACGGCTGTCACCATGAACAAGGTACACAAATGGCTTTCTCCTTTTAAACCAGATATATTCAAGTAGTTATCCAAATAGATTTAATAGTTAACTTTTGATTTTTATTCTCCAGGTCACCAAGTCTATGGCTGGGGTGGTGAAGGGCATGGATGCAACCCTGAAGAGTATGAACCTTGAGAAGGTGAGAGGAAGACTTCTCTTTGACATAAACAGTTGTAGTGCTTTGATTTGTCTTTATCTTATTGGCTCTATATTTATTCTGTGTTCTGATTCGTCAGATTTCAGGTCTGATGGATAAGTTTGAGCGTCAGTTTGAAACTCTGGATGTACAGACGGCTCAAATGGAGGACACGATGAGCAGCACCACAACACTGACCACACCACAGGTCATACATGCACTCGCATACTACAATGACTGCACCGTAGGCCATAAATACACTGACGTAGTAGTTGTTTTGCCTTTACTGACACTGGTGTGTTTTAGGGTCAAGTCGATTCTCTGATGATGGAAATGGCGGATGAGGCCGGGTAAGAACATTTGAAATGCTGAGATTTGTTATTCTTATTAATGAGTAAATACTTTAATACACACTTTGCCGTTCAAAAGATTGGGGATTGTAAAAAAAAAAAATGTAATGGTTTTTGAAAGAAGTATCTTATGCTCACCAAGGTTGCATTTATTTGATTAAAATACATAAATGTTGTGAAATATACATATTACAATTTATAATAACTGTTTTCTATTTGAATATATTGTAAAATGTCATTTATTCCTGTAATGGCAAAGCTGAATTAGTATCATTATTCCCAGGGCTTGACATCAACTTTTTAGCTCACCAGCCACTGTGGCTAGTGGTTTTCCAAAGTTACTATCCACTCAGCATTTTCACAATGGCCACAATTTTGACATCGAATAGCATGTAAATAGCCACATAAATATTTTTAATAATATCTCATAATTTGGCAGCAGGTTTATTAGGCTGTTGTCACTTTTAGACCTGACGCACGGATCCATCATACTATTACAGGTTTTTTCTTTCTCAACTACATTCACTTAAAACGTGAATTGTTTACGTGAATACTCGCCAAGACCGGCATTTTGTCATTATTTTGTGTCTATTGTAGCGTTTAAGTGCAATAAGCGGTGGGGAAAAAAATCTATTTAGTACTGAGAGGCAGCTTTATGTACGCGTACTTTGGGTATGAGCACAAAATCTGCGGGAATTAGTAAAATTATGCGCAATATGTGCAATCCCACGCCAAAATCCAAGCTCTTTAACAGCAACAATATTCATCTGGAGCAAATGAAACGAGTGTGTGAGGGGAGGCGGGTTTGTGTGTCAACTTACTGTCGGAGAGATGAGAGGGCGAGAAAGCGCAGCTGGTATCATGTATCTATTCTGCGGAAAATGAGTATTGGAAACTTTTCATACATTTCAATATCGATATGTTTTATAAATCGAGTTTTTTGACAACACTACATTGCACTTAGTTTATTATTTCAGATGCCTTTGTAAAAGAATAAGATTGAAAAATGTGTATACTATATATCAAATTCAATAATAATGTTATGTGTGTGTTAATGTCAAGCCCTGATTACTTCATGATCCTGCAGAAATCATTCTAATGTGCTGATTTGGTGCTAAACATTTCTTATTATCAATGTTGAAAACAGATATTCTGCTTAATATTTTTGTGGAAACAAAGATACATTTCGTCAGGATTATTTGATGAACTTGTTTTACATAACTTTTGTACCATGATTAATGTCTTTACTGTCACTTATGATCAAATGAATGCATTCTTGCTGAATAAAATGTAAAAAAAAAAAAAAAAAAACCCTGACAAAATGACAACAATTTAAGATTAAAACAAACAATGTCTGTTCTTGTGTGTTTAGGCTGGACCTCAATATGGAGCTTCCTCAAGGTCAGTCAGGATCAGTGGGAACCAGTGTAGCATCTGCAGAACAGGTATTTAACACAAACATGAGTACAGACATACTAACAAAAATATAACTGAGATGTACTACAAAGATTTTATCTTTCTCACCATAGGACGAGCTCTCTCAGAGACTGGCCAAACTCAGAGACCAGGTTTAAGGAAGAACCCGGTGTGTGTGTGTGAGAGAGAGAGAGATTGTGTATGTGCCAGTGTGTGAGAAACATATCCCCTGTTTACTGACCCCTGGACATATTGGCCTCATTGTTTAATTGTGTTTAGTTCAGTTTATTCATTTGAGGGGTGTGTGCAGATGTTTGAGGGTGTGCAGCTTTCCTTATCCACTAGAACACACCGAAACCAAACCGTAATGACACGCTGGAAACTGAATCAGACAAAATTAGATATGTTATTTGGTAACGCTGCTGTCATCAGGATTGTTCTGGGGTCCTGCTCTCCCTCAGTCCATAATAATTGGTATAAAGATTATAATATTGCTTGCAACATTTCTTTGTAATATTCCTCATTTTATTTAAGTTCATGTTTTAAATACTTGCTTGTCTCTCATATACATTTTATGCCAATGTAGCTACATTAACCTATACCAGCATTAGTATCAAACAGCTGTTGGGTAAAAATTGTGACATGTTTTTTTTTTTCTTGCTGCACAAGTTTTTGCCTCTGCTTCAATGGATTGTGGGAATTTGTACCTTAAAATGCATGTGATCAAGATGATTTGAGATTTGAAGATTTGAATAAAATCTTTTCATTTTGTCCAAGGCAGTAAAATCCCCAGTTTATCAGCCCTAAGTCTTTACAGAAACTGATTTTTTCTGTTTTGGTTTATCCGAAATGTAAAAAACAAAAAAACTTCCTTCGGCGATGTACATCTCGATCAGCTGGCTCAGATGAGAATATATATATATGTTTGTGTGTATATAAATAAATATTTTGCAAATTTCTATGTTTTTGAATGTAAATAATTTAATTCACATTTATTTGTATATTGGGAAAATCTTTTTTTCTACAGAGAATTGATGTCTGTTGGCATTATAATACTAGTTTTCAGACTTGTAAGATGACTGTGATTTGGGCCTAGAGTTACAACAGGATAGGATTTTGATTGGTCCATTGGGCTCAGGAGTTAGAAGAGTGATAGGTTTTGATTGGTCCGTTGGGTTCAGAGTTAGCAGAGCTGAGCAGTTGTTACTGATGCATGGCTCATGAGTCCAAGGAGAAATGTGCTGCTTAAAAACCAAAACCAATTTATATATTCATATAATTTCCCGTTGGAGTCTTGATTTTATGTGTGTCCAATTGGAGTCCTGGAGTCTGGACTAAACCTGGAGTCATTTAGATGACAAATCTAAGTATTTTATTCGTGCAAAAGAAGATGCGCACATGCCTTAATTGTTCTTCCCTCAAAAACAATATTTTATCATGAATTATATTGAAGAAAATAAGACTGAAGAAAAAAAATCTCTGTCAAGTCAAACAAAAAGTTTTAAAAACCTATAATTATTATCATACATGTGATTAAAGAAATATTTGTACTTCTGTAAAATTCCGGGGCCAAAAAAGTGAACAGCTAGAAGGTGATTAAAGCAGGTGTTTAAAATGTTTTAAAATGACCATTTTCCCTATATATAGCCTACATCCATATACATTTCCGCTTAAAAGTTTGGGGTAAAATTCTCTATATAAAATAAATTAAAAAAAGAATATTTATAATATACTTGATGTATATATATATATATATACATATAATTTATTTTTAAGAAAAATTATATTTTCTCTTATCCATTTGCACTGTTCAAAAGTTTAGAAAAAAATAATATTTGTATTAAGCAAGAATGCATGATATTGGTAAAAAATTACAAAAGATTTCAATCTTCAAATATATGCTGTTCTTTTGAACTTTCTATGAACTTAAAAATGTATCACAGTTTTGGCAAAATATTAAGCAGCACAACTGTTCAGCTTTACCATCACAGGAATAAATTACATTTTAAAATATATTAAAATAGAAAACAGTTCTTGTAAATTGTAATAATATTTCACAATTCTGCTGTTTTACTGTATTTTTGATCGAATAAATGCATCCTTGGATACTATAGCATAACAGAGTTTTTTTACTGACACTAAACTTTTGACCAGTAGTGTACATTATAACTTAGTCATGAAAAAATGTCATGTCCATTTTATTTGAAACTACTGTTCATGAAAATGTCACTAATTTATGTGACCAACTCTATTTTTTCTCCTCCCATTCTCTCCTGCCCCGCCCCTTCATACCCCACCTTTTTTGCTGGAGTGTATTTTACTCTATAGATGAGAAAGACAGATGGGTTGACTGATCATGGTATTATTCCATTTAAGCACAGGAAGAGAATTACGTTTTTAGACTAGTATGAAGATCAGAAACACACTTTGTGTGTTTCTTGTTGAGTATAAGGATGTAATATGGACCAACTTTCTAGAATTTTTTGGGATCCTGAAGAGGAGCAGCTGAAGGTGAGTCAGGGAATTTGTCTCACACATGCATGCAGGTTCATACATACATTTTTGTCTCTCACATGTTTATCATATACAGATTTTTAATAACAATGAGGTACAACTGTTAGCTTCTTTAACATTTTGAATGATTTATAATAATATAAAATACATATTCACTATTATATTTATAACATGTTATATCATAATATTAATTGTGTGTGTGCGTGTGATGTTTTTGGAAAAAGTAAAATTGCAAGTATTTTCTGTGATGGTAGAATATACAGTTTGTAAATCATTATGTCTATGGGATGTCCCCATAAAACATGAAAATCTAATGTGTGTGTGTGTGTGTGTGTCAGAGGAATGGTTGTTAGCAACCATGATTTCTCGTGAGACATTAGCTCTGTGTGTTTGTCCTCTGAAGACAGTTCTGTGTCACTCTGTGTTCTGTGTTTCTTTAATGATGAGCCAATTACCAAAAACATTGTTAACATTCATCTAGAAACGGCACTATCCATCCATCCGTCTGTTGAACCATCCATCCATCAGTCTCTAAGCCGTTCCCTTATTAACCATGAGATCATCCTTCAGTTTGGATCTTTTGTGAGAGATCTTTTTTAAATCTCTCCCTGTTGCATCTATATCTTACGGTAATCTGAGGTGATTGTCATAGTGACCATATTCCCAGGCGAGAAGTGTTTGCTGGTAAATCCCCTGACCTGCTGTCCCTGCATTTCATCCACAATGTCTTTGACATGCACTCCTGAGAAGTTTGCAGGGCCAAGTTGCACTGAAAATGGAATGTAATTTAGCCAAAAAAATGTCCAAATTTGTCAATAAAAATCAGCTAATTCTGACAAAACCTCACTTTGGGCACATTCAAATTTGGAAAAACAATCGAAAAACTAAATAAATATATTTGAAATAAATATAAATAAATATTTTATTCTTTTTTTTTTTAGATGCATGTGTTTTGTTTAAGGGTTAGCATATAGTAATTGTCCCATGCTAACAGGGAAGGCTCTAAGAACTTTGTCTAACATTCTGGCAAGGTTCTCTTTTAGTTAAGAACAAACGTCCTTCCAGTAACGTTATGTTTGTCCAAAGTTATCTAACATTATCAAAACATTAGCACAAAAAAAGTTTTTCTGAAACATTTGAATTGGACATTCGTTTTTAAACTTTACTTTTTTGAGATGGTTTAAAGAACATTCACAGTAGGCCTATAACTTTCCCATAATAGCAAAATGATAAAATAGAGAAAACATTCATAATGAATAAGTATAAATACAAAAAATAAGTATTCAAGTTCATTTTATTAAGTATAGCCTAAAGTTTTTGTAATACTAACATCAGTATAAGTGTACTGTTTTAACACTTGGGACTAAATTGGCTCACTTTTTATAAAAGTATAATACTTTAAGTGTGTAACAGTAGTAAACTTTGAGTACACAACTTTACAACTGAGTTTTTCTTTGTACTGCAACTATACTACAAGTGAACTTAAGGGGAAACTGATAGTCAAATACTTGTAGCACATATTTTAGTTAAAATATGCTTCTGAGAAGTAGCCTACATAAAAAGTAGACTGAAAGTATACTTTCTTATTTTTTAGTTTAAAAGAAGTATACTATAGGACACTTCTTTTTCATAAGGGTAAGTGATCGTGTGTGTTTGTATGTACAGTATGACGGGCCAGTCGGCTGCTGAGGGATCTCCCTGCTCTCATCGTCTCTCTGTGCAAACTCAAGAGGATGAGCAGGACCGAGCAGAGAGTGTGCTCAGCAGGTCAGTGATTTTGTGTTTGTGTGTGGTCTGTTTTCAGACCAAATGTCCTCACAATGATAGTAAAACCAATTTGGTGATCTATAGCTTGTGGTCCTCAGAAGCGAAGTGTCAGGATGAAACAATATCATTTCATGTTGTAATTTTTTCCCCCCCACTTAATCAATATTCTATCAACAGCATGCTGTCATTTACCTCGGAATTGACTCATTCCTCAGTAACAAAGTAAAACGATTTGTGCAGGGCTGAAAGTACAGCACTGCAGATAAAAGTTTGAAATATGAAATCGTCACACTATTCCAAAAGTATAATCATAACTCTTGAACATTTGCATAAGTGTGTGACTGGTTTGATAAAGACCAAAAAATCCAAACTTGAGGGGTCAGTAAGATTTTTAAAAATGTTCTTGAAAGAAGTATTGTTTGTTCACCAAATACAGTAAAAACACTAATACTGTGAAATATTATTACATTTTAAAATGTAATTTATTCCTGTGATGGCAAAGCTAAATTTTCACCAGCCATTTCTTCAGTCTTCATTGTCACATTATCCTTTAGAAATCATTATGTGCTGATTTGGTGCTCAAGAAACATTTCTTATTATTATCAATGTGGAAAACAGTTTATTTGCTAACCATGATAAAAATAAAAAGCTCAAAAACAGCATTTATTTGAAATAGAATTCTTTGGTGTCACTTGTGATTAATTTAAAGCATCCTTGATGGAGGTATTAAAAGTATATATTTCTTTCAAAAAAATTAAATCTTACTGACCCCAAACCTTAATAAAAATAAATAAAAAAATAAAATAAAAAACAACACCCTAAAGGAATAGTTCACCTAAAAATGAAAATTCTGTCATCATTTACTCAACCTCATGTTGTTCTATGAATTTCTTTCTTCTGCTGAACACAAAAGACGATATTTTGAAGAATGTCGGTAAACAGATGCTGGTCCCCATTGACTTCCATAGTATGAAAAATAAATAGGCTACTATCTATGGAAGTCAATGGGGACCAGAAACTGTTTGGTTACTGACATTCTCCAAAATATCTTCTTTAATATGTGTTCAGCAGAAGAAAGAAATTCATAAAACTATCCCTCTAACATATTTAACATAAAACACTTCAAGAACAACAGAATTCGATTGGAGTTAACCATGATGGTATAAAACGTGTGATTTCAACTCATTTCTCATTTCCTGCTCATATGTTCTGTCTTCATCCATTGGTTGCTCTCCCAGGGCTCAGTCTGCGTGTGATGACACCTCGTCTGAGCTGCAGCGAGTAGCTGCTCTAGAGCCCCATGATACGCCATCAAGAAACTCCTTTAGAGGAAGAGGAGCTCTGTCCAGGTTTAGGATCCATACAAATATGCACATACACATTCTCACATGTGCCACAGCAAGTCTGGATAAATCCTTTCTCTCTTGTGTTGCCAGGTTGGTGACTCTGGTGGTGACTCTGAGAGACTGGGCACACAGGAGTCTGATAGAGGAAGAAGAGAGACCCGATTCCTTCCTAGAGAGATTCCGGGGACCCGAAGTACGAGCCCCACCCAGTCGAAGGAGCAACAACCAACCAGACGCCAATGGAAATACTAAGGGAAATACAAAGTAATGTGACACATTTATTTTTCTTTGACATATGGGCATGAAACATCTGCATACAGAGAGGATAAATCTGATAACATTTGTTACATATGTGTGTTTTTTTTTCCCACAGCAAACAATGGGAGACATTTATAGTTTCTCCATCTGATGATATTTACTACTACTGGCTCTTCTTCATTGCCGCTGCTGTGCTCTATAACTGGGTTCTTCTTGTAGCCAGGTGTGACTTTTCACCTAGTCTTTCTTCTTTACATATTCATCATCACTATACTTTGTTAATGTGCTCCTGATAAACACAGTTCCCTGTGCTGTCAGTTTGTTTCTGGCGTAACTAATTGTTAAGATGCTCTAAGGCTCTTTCGTTACGCCCGTCACTCTTCCACAAACAGAACAGCCCTTTGAGACAACTGCTTGACTAACTGTACAGATGTGTGTTTCTGCAGGTTGTCTAAATATTTGTGGTTCTTATGTTTTTTCTCTTTCTGTCTTTGAATAGAGCATGTTTTGATCAGCTTCAGACTGAGAATCCTATTGTCTGGCTGGTTTTTGACTATATTTGTGACTTTGTCTACATACTGGATTCATGTATGCGGCTAAGGACAGGTATATAGACACACACACATACTCAAAATTCCTGACTTACACCACATGTTAAAGTTACTTATCCCAAAGATTGAATTCATTAAGTGCCTTCACTCATTACAGAAACACTATATGAAAATCATGTTATATATTATCATCACAAAATCTTGTATTGAATTGCTTTTATGCATTTGGAGGATGCTTTATTCCAGCTTACATTGCATTCAAGGTACATTTAATCAGTTACTGCATTCCCTGGGAATTGGCATTTCCTGCACCGTGCTTGACTGTATAAGCTACAGGAGTGCTTTATATTTGTGGACAGCAAGTACAAAAATCAATGCTGAACACAACCATATTAGTTGCATTTGATTTGTTGCATAACTAATTGTGCATAGTTTAAATTAATAAAATAAATAGCCGTATTAACTTTTAAAAGAAAACACTTCCCATATCTTTTGTTGTTGAACCCGTGTTTGTTCCATGTGATACGCTGGAAAATCACAGTTATGCTGTTGTTTAAGCATTTACAAAGTCAGTTTTTCTATTCGGGCAAAGTCATGTTAAAACATTTGCATATTTCATGTTAATTTAAAACCATGATGAAATGAAAATTCATCTATTTTCTAATTGTGTGCTATTGATTTTATTGTAAACGTTTCATACATGCATGTTTCATTCTTTTTTATTTATTTATTTTGACCTCGTAATTTCTGGTGAAACGACATGACTTCTCTTTGGTGACATATGCCAGATTTTGTCTGCTTTAACCCCGCCCCTTTCTTACACATCTGCCTCCATCCATTCAAAAACTGATGGATAGAACCAAGTTCTCTTCCTACATTTTTTCTTTTCCGTTTCACTCAGATGTACAACACAATATGGAAGATTGATCTGTCGCCACTTCAGTTTCATCGAGACTTTTTTTCTTTCTTTCAGCATCTGGAAGCATGTGCAGATTTTTGTATTCTTTGTGTTACTAAACGAACTATAAAGCATTTTTATGCTCTTCCAGGTTACCTGGAGCAAGGACTTCTGGTGAAGGACCTAGCGAAACTCAGAGACAGCTACATTCATACATTTCAGTTCAAAATGGACGTTATCTCCATCCTTCCCACGGACCTGGCGTACATCATCTTGGGCATCAACACACCACAGGTCCGCTTCAACCGCCTCCTGCGCTTCTCTCGTATGTTTGAGTTCTTTAATCGTACTGAGACGAGAACCAACTACCCAAACATCTTCCGCATCTGGAACTTGGTGCTCTACATTCTAGTTATTATCCACTGGAATGCCTGCATCTTCTATGCCATCTCAAAGTCGCTTGGTTTTGGGTCAGATCCATGGGTTTATCCCAACATCTCATCTACAGAGGAAGGAGGTCTGAGACGGAGTTACGTATACTGCTTCTACTGGTCCACACTGACACTGACCACCATCGGAGAGATGCCACCACCCGTACGGGACGAGGAATATGTGTTCGTGGTGTTTGATTTTCTTGTCGGAGTGCTTATTTTTGCCACCATTGTGGGTAATGTGGGTTCCATGATTTCCAATATGAACGCCACACGGGCAGAGTTCCAGGGACGGATTGATGCTATTAAACATTACATGCACTTCCGCAAAGTCAGTCGCCATCTTGAGACACGTGTTATCAAATGGTTTGACTACCTGTGGACAAATCAGAAAGCGGTGGATGAACAGGAAGTCTTAAAGAATCTTCCTGACAAGCTACGTGCAGAAATTGCCATCAACGTTCATTTATCTACTCTGAAGAAAGTTCGCATCTTTCAAGACTGTGAGGCCGGACTGTTAGTAGAACTGGTTTTAAAACTGCGCCCTCAAGTGTACAGTCCTGGTGACTACATCTGCCGAAAAGGAGACATTGGAAAAGAGATGTATATCATTAAAGAGGGAAAATTAGCAGTTGTTGCTGATGATGGGGTGACACAGTTTGCATTGCTAACAGCTGGAGGTTGTTTTGGTGAGATTAGCATTCTTAACATTCAGGGTAGTAAAATGGGAAACCGTCGGACAGCTAACATTCGCAGCATTGGCTACTCTGACCTCTTCTGCCTTTCAAAGGACGACCTAATGGAGGCCGTAACCGAATACCCAGACGCTCAGAAGGTTCTGGAAGAGCGTGGAAGGGAGATTCTGAGGAAGCAGGGGCTTCTGGATGAAAGCACTGCACAGGCAGGCTTGCTTGTCATGGATACAGACGAGAAGGTTAAACATCTGGAGGGCTCACTGGATGTTCTACAAGCACGTTTCGCACGGTTGCTCGGGGAGTTCACAGTGACTCAAAGCAGCCTAAAGCAAAGAATCACAGCGCTTGAGAGACAACTGTGTCATACGGGCCTTGGGCTTGTTTCAGATCAAGAGATGGACTCTGAGAGTAATGCTAACACACCACGAGCCAATTCAACTGCATAGATATGCGCATTTGCACCATGAAGATTTTGTGCCTCTATGTCACATGCAGGATTAGCCTATATTTCTAGATGCACATAAATTTACAGTCACAGACACTTGCTTTTCAAACGTTCCAACAGCCTCCAGCGTTTAGACTTGGTTTTTCAAGTATTGTCTTTAATGGATTTTTTTCAGGAAAGACGGCATATTTAATTTTCCCTAAATGAAAATGTGTGAGAGATAGTCCTTCAATATATATATCATCAGTGTTGTTATTAACTATTTTTAATTGAAAAAAGCTTAAATAAAATATAAATTCATCTATCCATCAATTCTCCATGTGTCCATGTAAAGACTATCAAATATAAATATTAGGTAATTATTTTTTAAATCAAACGAAAATGAGAAAAGTTGGCAACTAATTGAAATGAAAGTTGATGTAGCTATACTAAAATGACAAACTAAAACTGAAATATAAATGAATTTAAGATAAATGGATTAATACAATTACAAATGCACTTAACTAAATTTAAATGAAAGCTAAAAATATTAATATTTCTTAATATTAATAAAGGCTCGTTTTCATTTGTGAAACATTTAATATGGCTGTGAAAACAGTCCATTCCCAGGACAAATGCTGCTGAGTCAAAATGTGTATTGATAGACTGTATAGGCTCCATGTTGGGTCCATACCTTAATTAGCTTTTTCACACTAATGTATGCAGAAAATAACCAAATGTATATTCTGCATTGTTACTGTGATCAGATTTGCAACTCGCTCATTTCCGTGCAAAAATAAAGCTGACATTGACCAGCATCAGTCGTCTCCACGTGTGTTTAAAAAAAAAAAAAAATGTATGAACTTTATTATGAACAATACACAGGACAATAGGTACAGAGAACACTACAAATACTGTGCAACCTGGTCAACAAAAATTTTTATGTAGTGTACAGACCAGAGGATAATAACATATTAATTCATATAATTATAGAAAAATTCTGCAGTTCCTTCAGGAGATGAAATGTTCTTGTAGCCTTCATATTTTGCATGTTGTCTCCACGTGTGGTTATGACGAAATCCTATGAAGTAATTACGCCATCACCTGACGTCAGTCACGGTCACAGCATAGTTTCCGGTGCGCCATTTTAGGCTGCATGGCGCAAGTTCCACTGGGAAGATGGCGGGTGAAACTGGCTTTTGGTTAGTTATTTCTTTTGGACAATTATGAGTTTTATGCCGATAACTGTTAAACGCATCGCTGCTGTTGGTTCTGCTAAAAGCTCGACGGTGTGTTGAACCACCGCGCGTGAGGAAGATGTCTACTGAAGTCTTGAGGTAAGGCGCACTATTTTCTTTTGCACTGCTAACGTACACTACACACTGTTGTGTTTGTTAATATTCACCGGCAATACATCAATTAAATCCAGTCGCTGTTTGAATTAAATATCTGCTCTTTAATCTCCCTTAGATAAAGTAATGTTACGTTTTACGTTTTGACTTTGCAGTTTTGGTCTATCTGCACCAGGCGAACAAAGAGTCGGTGCTCCACAGAGAAAGATCTATAAACCCTATTTAAGTCTTATTAAACGTAAACCTCACATATTCCTGTCAGACTGAAGCATGAGATATGGTTCTCTATAGAAACTCTCTTTGGTTGTGTGCACTGTGGTTTGGGGTTTATAAAGGGTTATTCGGTGTATTTAATGTTTAATGAGGGATTCCAGCGGGAGGCAGTTGCCATGGAGATGAACTGTGTCTTGTCTTTGCAGACCCAGGCCGGTGGCCGGTGGAGGAAGTAAGTTAGGTGAGCTGATTGGAAAGCTCCATGAGTACCTGTCGGCATCTACAGAAGACAAAAATGAACCTACTTTACCTGGACACTGGAATGGTGAGTACAGTAGGGAAAATATATTGATCATTACAGTCACAACAGAACCAGAACCAAAAATAAACTCATTAATGGAGCAGTTATAGTTAATTTTCTATCATATCTCGTTGACAGGAACTACGGCCAAAGAATACCTGGAGCAGCAGGCTCTTGTCCAGACCGCAGAGGAGGTAGACTGTTTCTAGAGTGCTGCAGGGATGAGATGATCTTCACAAATGAAAACAACTTGCATACCTAAACCTAAATACAAATGAATCAGAAAGTTAAATTTAGGCTTCAAACGAACTTCACCACAGTCGCATGACTTTAACATCACTACCACTAAGCTTCAGATGACTTTTTCCATCTTGTTTTTAAAAAATCTACAATTTGGAAAGTTTGATTTAGTATACTTTGCAAGAGCGTGAGTTTAAACACAGTGATCCTGTAGAAGTGGCCTATATTCCTGTTTGCCATGATGACGTTTAATGTCCCTGACAATCTCTAGTCTCATTTAGCCACAGGTTAGCAACCGCCTTTTTCAAGACACGTAAAAACTTAAAGAAATGACAAGTGGGTTATTGGTGATGTATTTTATGTAGTAGAATAAAGAAAATATCTTAAGCTTGTAATAACCACAGATGTTATTTGAGGCATTTAAACAAAAACCCATTGACTTTGGGATGATGGTACCGGAAGTTTAAAAGTTTTAGGTCCTGTGGCACTCTATTGTATAGATTAACAAGAACTCCCATTGTAATTTAAGTTGCCTGAACTTGGTTTTTTTTGTTTTTTTTTTAAAATGTTTTTTCATTTCAGCCCAGTGGTCCCTCAGAAGTGGGAATGTTGTCGTTGGCTCGTTCAAGAAGGTTTGTCAATTAAGGATGAACCGCATATGGACACCCTTTGTGCTCTGACTTAGTGAACTCATTTGTAAACTGTTACTCTTACAGGAAACCGACTGTTGTCACCAAACACAGCGGGATGAACGAGTCAGACGTTTCATCTGAGAGTGGAGCAGAGGATGTGATGTCTGTCCACTCCAACGACCATGACACTAACTTTCTACCCAAAGGTGCTACTCCCATTCTCGTATTCACTTGGCTGATTCAGATGATCATGCCTGTGTGATGTATTTTATGTTATGGTTTCTGTTATTGAATACATTAGGATATTTCAAGTTGTCTTTGAACCCCTTTATATTATCTGACACAGGAACGGCGTTTGTGCTGCCAGAGCCGGTCTTTAATGAAGCTCGTGATGATTTCCGTGGTCCAGAATTCCGCAGTAGACGTGTTTACAAGCAGCACAGAGATGGTGACAGACGCAGAGGTAAGAGAGAGGCACAACGATTAGCTTTAAATAGGCCTGGCCGATATATATTCTGGTGACAATGTAAAGTGTGTATAGAGATTTTGCTGTATCATGTATATTGCGGTACATTAATATATCTACACAGCTCAGGACTGCTTGAAGTTATTGACTTGTTAGATCAATAAAGAAACATGCAAAATGATAAAACAAAGCATGGGACATGCTTAATATTAAAAAGATTTTAAGTGTAATAAGCTGCAAAAAAACTAAACAAAACAATGCTGTACTTGTGCTGTCTGACACCTGAAGCTGAAGCAAGTGCACAAAAAGCCGCCACTCAGAAAGCATGCTATCCTGAATTCAGTTCTTTCACAGCTTATTGCACTTCATTGATACAAATTAAATACCAGCACAATCTTGGTGAGAATTCACATAAACATGGTGCGTTGTCTCTTAATAGAACGTAAACGGATGGGGAAGAATTTGGATGTGTCAGTACATTAGAACTATGCACAGCAGCGTAATATACCTGCTTCTTCCTGTGTCCTTAATGTTAATCAAACAACAAAAGACAGAGAAAATCAATCACTGCTCTTTAGTGAATAACTTAAATGGCTTTAATAAGGGTTAAATGTGTATTGGTTTCATACACTGGAGACTGAAATGTTTTTTTTTATAAAATTTCTGTAGTATTTCCTACTGTACCTAAAGCACTGTTTGTTATTTCTTTTTTTGTTTATTGTATTTGTCATTTGCATCTTTGATCTTCTTTTTATTAACAAAGATAACTTAAAATAAAAAATTCAGGGCTCAACACTAAAGTTTTTTTCTACTGGCCCAGTTGTTGTTTTTTGACCCATGTAATAGTATTGTAATAAATAAGGTTACGACACCAAAATGTTAGATACTGATTCAATTACAAATTTTTTATAATACAGCAAAAACTGCTAGCCTAAAACTAAGATGATTTTTAAACATCTAAATTACATGATGTGCCAATTAATTAGTCTAATTTATCACAAATTAATTGCAAACAATCATTTAAAGTCATTAATGTGTTAAATGAGAAAAGCGCCAAATAGACATTGCAAAAAGTAACTTTAGAAATAAATATTTCATCTGATTCAACCGAGAATTTATTACACGCAAATTTTTAGGCTTCAACGGCCACGTTTTTCTTTTTTCAGAAGCTGTATTGGTTTTTAGATATATTTACAGACCAAAACTATTACCGTCAACAAAATCAACATCTTCCAAATATCTTTTATATTCTGCAAAAGAAAGTAAGTCATACATGTTTGAAACGACATGGGGATGAGTAAATATATATAAACAGAACTTTCATTTAGGCAAACTAACCCCAAAATAGAATAAAAAAAATTTCTATGAAATTATAATTTAAAAAAAGTAACTAAAACCACCAGTAGGTGGTGGTAAATGTGTAAATAAGTAAGTTGAGTCATTCGTTCGATTTGTTTCAATGAAGCAGCGCTGTGCAGACTGCTCTGTGTATGAGAAGCAGAGGTCTAGGGAGTGCATGCATTTCCTGGAAAACACACACTACCGGATGTTTTGACTCTTATCGCTTTCCGATTAGAGGGATAAAATGGTGGCCCGAGCGGCTTCAACATGCTTTTTGTCAGAGACGATAACTTGCATAATTGACTCTTGTATGCATAGCTTTGGGAACTTGACCATGATCAAACTACATTTTATAAAAATTGCCTACCGTCTCAGTTGTTTAAAAGGTTAAGGGAATTATCAGAGTTTGATAATGTTTAATTCTCCAATAAAAGATGTTACTTTTTTACTTGATTTGTTACATGTAATTACTCTGTAGCAGAATTTGACTATATCATGACATAAGGTTTTGGTGATATTGCCCACCCCTATCTTTAATGAATAAAATCCCTATTTTAAATTAAAATGTTCAAACTGATGCTGATGCTTTCGTTATTATTAGAGCTCCTGGGACAGAAAACTAAAAGCCACCCCAAATCCTATCAGAGATGTTCCCAAGCACCAAATCTCAAAACAGCCTTTTGTAGCACACATAAAACAAAGAATTCAGTGTTCATGCCAGGAACAGTTTATCAGCTAAACTTGATGGATAGTGTGTCACCCAATCTTACACAAAATAACTTTCATCACAATTTCTGTGGCTTTCCATTTACAACCGTGTGTAACCTTAATCTTGCAGTATGTGAAATAAAGCTTTCAGCTGTGTGTGTCAGGCTATGAGGGTAAACTCTTCTGATTTGTGTTTGTGTTAGGAGGATATGAGTTGGAGAGGGTAAACTGCACAGCGTGTGGTCAGCAGGTGAATCATTTCCAACGTGACTCAGTCTACAGGCACCCTATGCTTAAAGTGCTTATCTGCAAGGTATGTAAATGTGAGACTCGGCAGGAATCTGTGTAATGTTTGTTTATGCATATGAAAGTAAACAGGAGAGTCTTAAAATCAACACTACTTTCTCATACCTGCATTGTTTTTTGAGCAGGTTTGACAACTAGTGAAACTCTTCCGCAGAGTTTTATAAGAATCTGTTTGCTTTTTTTGTAGAGTTGCTTTAAATATTATATGAGTGATGACATCAGCAAAGATTCAGAGGGGATGGACGAGCAATGCAGGTACGTGAGTGTGTTTAAAAAGAGCGTTTTGTCTAAAAGTTGAGCTTTATTTTGTCACTTTTGTCTAGAGAGAATTTTATATTGCAGATTAGGGTCATATTTGTCATGATTAACTAATAAGTGTGGGTGAATATCTCCTGTACCTTCATTTATAAAATGATACATTTATATTTAGGATTTAAGAAAATGAGGCTTGTTTTAGGACCTGTTTTAGCAAATCATCAGTTTTTTAGGATTTAAATCATCATAAATTCAATTAAATACAATAAATGCCGCTATGTATACTTGGATATTTTTCCTCCCCCTTTTTAAACAAATATTCTTTACAAATAAAATGGCATTAAAATAGCAAAAAAAAGTGTCTTAAAATACTAGAATTTAAGAGATTCACTTGTGCAGAAGGCAGCCTAAGAGTCACCATTATCATAGGTACATAATGATGAAAGTCAGAGCAGCTGAAATCATCTCAATTAATAGATAGGGTTTGCAGTTGTTGTATTCACTTATTTGTGGGTGTGTAAAACAAGTGCTCTAAATCCCTGTTCATTCAGGTGGTGTGCAGAGGGAGGCAGTCTGATTGGCTGTGATTACTGCAGTAACGCCTTCTGTAAGAAATGTGTCCTGCGTAACCTGGGAAGAAAGGAGCTGTCCACCATTCTGGAGGAGGAGAGGAAGTGGTACTGTTATGTGTGCAGTCCTGAGCCACTGGTGGAGCTGGTGTTGGCCTGCGACTCTGTTCTAGAGAGCTTGGAGCAGGCTCAAAAACGAGTCTCCCGTACCGACCCAAACTCTGTCAGGGGGAGGGCGAACAAGGGTGGTCGTGGAACGGTGCCCTCTGCAGGCCTTTATCAGCGAATGCAGCGGTTTGTAGATGTCACAACATCTTTGAGTCATTCCTTCAAGGCAGTTGTTCAAAGTGAAAGAGAGGAGGATGGAAACCAAGAAGAGAAGGTAGAGAGAATTGGGCAGCTACGGATGTTCCGCGCTGTACTGGATGATCTGCATGCAGCCAACAGTGCATTACAGGTAAGAGAAGTTACCAGTTTTTACCAATTAAACTAAGAAGAATGCTTTAACAAACCATAAAATTTTGATTAGGGATGCACAGATAAGCCAGTAATTATTATTTCCATGTTAAGACTGATAGCGATACTTGTCTGATTTAAAAAAAAAAAAAAACTAAAAAAACACTAAAACCTAAAATCAATAATTTTAAATGTTAGTGTAAGTTGAATTTAGACGTCCTAATGTTAAATTATGGCAGATATAACATTTGATCAAAGATACAGCAAAAACTATATTTTGAAATATTATTACAATTTAAAATAACTAATTTAAATGTAAATTATTCCTGTGATAGTAATGCTGAATTTGCAGTCATTTCTCCAGTCTTTGGTGTCACTAAAATCATTCTAATATGCTAATTTGTTGCTCAAGAAACTTTTCTTATCAATGTTTAAAACAGTTGTTGCTTCTAAATATATTTATGGAAACCATAATACTTTTTTGCAGTTTGTTCATATGAATGTATTACAACAACATCTAATTTGTAATTGCAGGAAGCCCTAGACCACGAGCTGACTGGGCCCAAACGTGCCAGTAGAGTTGCTTTAGATAATAAATCAAAAGGGAGGCGTAGACCGAAGAAGGGCATGTCATCACGGAGCCCTGGACTCACTAAAGAGCTGGTGGTCAAACTTACTCCCGTACCAGTCAGCCCACAGCCCATCAGCAGCACCTTTCCTTCTGTTCATCCATCACCTGACAGACGAAACATGAACATTGGAGTGACTGATGGAACACTGGAAGAAAGTGGAGAAAAGGTGGAGATGGAGAAAGGGATGGAGATGGAGGGAATGACTGAGAGCGATCGACACGTGGAGAATTATTGTGGTGATAATGAAGAGAAAGAGGAGGAGGAGGAGGAGGAAGAAGAGGAGGAGGAGGAGGATCAAACTGACCCAAAAAGTTTGTCTTTATCAGAGGAGAATAAACGTTCTCCACGTGTAAAAACTACACCGCGCCGTCGGCGGACAAACACAAACCCCTCTGCCGAGCATGCTGGTTTAGCTGAGGATGACTCTGATTCTGACGAGGTGCCTGAAGTGCTGCTCCAGACCGCTGCTGCCATGGCGAATAGTGAGGAAGAGGGTTTGGTAGGTAGCAGTTGGGACGGGGATGAGGTAAACCAGCATGTCAGAAAGCAGCGGCTGTTTGGGCTGGTAAAAACCACACCTCCCGACAGAGGATCTCGTAAGCGGAATCTCAAGGAGAGATCTTCATCGTCCTCGTCATCCTCTTCTGCGTCTTCAAGGAGGGGCTCCCAAGACCAGGGGTCTGCAGTCAGAATGACTAGAGGAAGAGCCCACAAAGTTGCCAGGGTGACAGGACAGAGCGGGAGTTCATCAAGTGAGGTGGGAGGACAGGAACTGGAGAGTGGTCCGAGCAGCGACTCCGACGATCAGAGGATCAAACCGCTGACAGAGGGCGTCACATTGCTGGGCTCTGGAAACTTCCAGCAGTCTTCCGGTAAGTTTGTGTGTGGGTGCAAAAAGCCAAGATTTTCTTTATACAGTAATACCAGGAACATGTTTTTCTTAAGAAAAACAATATGTAAATATAAAAGTGTTTGTAATCTAAATGTAAAAAAGCCCCCCTTTTTTTTACATTGATCTTTAAAAAATCTGACTTGGAGAAGAGCGCTTTATACAATCCGATTATTTCCTTTTTTCTGTTTCTGTTTTGTTTTCATATTTCAGAAGCAAAATTTAGTTAGAATTCTTTTTCTGTCTATCTCTAGGTGATGAGATGGACATCCAGCCAGGTCCGTCTTTGTCTGTGGAGGACGATGATTTAGAAAATAGGTACGATTCTGACTACACCAGGGCCACACACACTTTCCCAGCACAGGCCTTCTCCACTGGACTCCAACTGTCCCAAACCCACTACAGCGAGAGCATTGATCCAAATCCCATTTAAAAACATGCAAGCATCCCTTCCATCCACATGCACAGCCGCTAGACAGTGCTTTTGAACATGTCTCTCACCCAAACACGCTTTTTTTGCTCGATCAACACTGTCCGATTTTTATTTCCCCACAGTTTCTTCCACACGCAGTAGAGAGAAACTGTAGCCGTAGGCACACACCGCCCATCAGTGGGGAAGCTCTGAGCCTGCACTGTCTAACGGAAGTCAGTGAATCATCTCCGGAGAAGCTCCTGTGTTTGAATTTTACTTTACTGACACAGACCATTGCACAGACCATGTCTTTAGCAGAACTCCTGAAAGCCACACTGTCCTCTTTACTGTCTGTGCTGCTAATAAAGCTTTTAAGAGGGTAGAAAGACTCTGAACTACTTTGCTCGGATCTGATGGATCCTGTGTTCAGTAAGACAGACAACTTCTTGTGTGTGTTTGTGTTTTAGGGCTCAGCTTCCCGGTTCTCACGCTGTAATGTTTTCGGTCAGTCAAAACAAAGGCTGTGTGGTTTGCTAACGGTAGGTGTTAGTTTCATATAACACTTTTGTTATTGACAGTAAAATGTCATTGTTGGTGGAATTCAAGTGAACACGTTTCTTAGGCAGAGTGAAACGCAGTCGTACAGTATTAGCATTTATGTTAAACGCGGTTGTGTTTGTTCTTTTTCAGGAGATTAATCCTGCGACAGACAACTGAATTTTCTACCTTTAGGAGCTTAAACTGAAGATTTGCTTATGTCTTTGTCTGAACTGCCTTTGTTAAATAAGTTAATGTTTTTTTTTTTACGTAGAGTTACTTGCGTATTTTTTTTAAAAAATTTTATTGGTCCAGTATTTTATTGGTCCAGAATTTATGTCCTCGTAAATTGGTGAGAAGGTCAAAAGTTTATCCTGTTTTCAGTTTATGGATTGTTAATTTTAGCAGAAGTTGATGGATGTCAGGGATTGGAAATTTGAGGGAACAGAAAACTTGACTCCAGCATGTAAAAGATTTTGAGTTGGTGGTTTAAATGGTAGTTTAGATTGGAGCCATGGCCTCGCAGTTGGTGCATGCGCTCTAACTCATTGATTAATGGTGCTCGCTCATGCAATGTAAATTTTAAGCCAGGCTTGTGTTATTTCTCCCTCGTTCCCACCCTTTTTTAATATTCATATAAATAAAATTGGTTAAAAGGCTGAACCAACCCAAATGTGAAACGATTGCTTTGGTGGACTTGGCTTCAGTCTGTGTTCGAATGTTCACGGGGCAGCAGCAGGTGGCAGTGATGATGCTCTTTCAGGCCCAACATGGAATCTGTACGCTTGTGTCTAGTCAGTCGCTAAAAGCAGCACGTGATCGAGTGTAGTCTTCACTCTCACATGAGTGGTTTCTGTGTGTTATTTGCATGGTTCTTACGGAGAGGCAATAAACACTTATTTATTCTTTCTCTTGTTCTCTGTTTTTTCCCCGTTTCGTCTCTTTTTCTGTAGCTTAACAGGGTTCCCACGCATCCTGGAAAACCTGGAAAACCTTGAATTTTGTAATGCGATTTTCCAATAATGGAAAAATCATGGGAAATGTTCCTAAGTATCTTGGAAAATGTGTTTACTGTAACCTTTTAATCAAACTGGTTCACCGTATCACTGACAACGTTTTCATAAAATGAAGAAATCCTGGGACCTATCGGGATTTGGAACTGGGGTCAGTTCTCATGTATTCTGGCATGAATGACATCGCAGAATCATATCGTTTTGTTTTTTCGTTTGCCTGTGTATTGTCATGAGCAGGAATACGTCATAGTCTCTGCACGCTCATCGTCATTTCTGTTCTCCGCACAGAAATCACTCATTGATATCAGCTGACATTGATACCATACATATTTCAATACATTATTATTATTACTATTATTATTTCCCAAAGGATAGTTACTATATCAGGTTAATTCGAGTGGACAGTTAGAATCTTCCGGACACTTCTTTTGTCACTCAAATGAAAGGCTAGTTCACATTAGCTGTGTATTTTGAACCATGCCAATAACCACGATACCCCAGTGGCTGTATTACATGTAAACATGAAATTATTCACAAAAATATTTGTTTTTTCTTAAGTGTGCCTGTAGAAAATATAATTAATAGATTTCTGAAGATTCTTCTCGCAAAATTATAGCAAAGCAGAATCTCTGGCATGCAGTCAATTATTACCATGGAAAACTAGCTTGACTCGTCTCCATAACCATTGAACATTACATGTTTGGCATGACACTGGTGCTATCGAATCAGAATGACCAAATTCTGATTAATATCTTCTGTTTTTGTCTTAAGTGTTTATTAACTCAGTCAATCAGATTTGAACGTTACAGTTCAAATGTCAAACATTTTTACTGGAGAATTCATGTTAAATAAACCTTTGCATTTCTGTTTTTAAACTCTCAAGCCTACTAGACTTCCAGTGTAAGTGCAGTACTACAAAAATGGTTTTGAATTTTTGCAATCTATTGGACGAGTCAACTTTTATTTTCCAAGGCAAACAACAGCAGGCCACAGATGTTGATTAAATATTAGAGTTGTCCGTCACATAAAATGCCTTGACGAAATGGAAAATAATATCTTGGACCAAGTGGGAACCCTGCCTGACCTTAACATGCATTAACATTCTTCTGATAATAATCCATTTTTTTTCACCCATCTTTTAAAGTATTCTTTTTTTCTGTTTGTTGTCTTTACTTTCTTGTGGAATCCTCTCACTTTCATTAAATTTCAAAATCCCTAAGAGCTCAAATATTTATTGCATGCTAATGTCCTTTGTTTGGAAGTATTTATTACTGTTATTGTTTTATTAAAATGTTTTATGCAGAAACAGCCTTTTCATTATTTTCATCAGAAAGAAGCATGCATTATTTTGCATCTGAGAAGAAAAAATGTAAATAACTGTGTAAGAACTGTATACGAATTGTAGTTGTAATAAAAGTTTATACCCCAGCCACAACAGCCTCTGTGCATTTTTTATTATATATATTTTGTTGTTGTTTTTTTTAGTTTTTGGGGGTGTTGCATTCAGTTTGTCATATTCAGAGGTTCAGAATGTCTTATCTACATTTCTTGTCTGCCTTTTTACATTTCACTCATAAATTAAGGGTTTTTATATTTGTGAAACTAACGGACCACTTTACAGTCCATTTGATATTTTTCATTGTTCAGTAACCTGTTATTTAAATGTTATATTTATGTCCTTTATATTTACATCCTTTATAATTTAAATGAAAAAAAAAGAAAAGAATAGAAACTACTTCTGTTCTTCAATTGTTTCTGTGTAACAAAACAGTGCACTTTTGAGAAATTACAATGAAAGAGGTTGGAGGAAGATGCATTGTTTAATGAATCTGAATCCATTGGTCACCCACCTCACATTTTGTCCCTCTTTTCTCTTCATCCCTTTTCTCTCTCTATTCTCTTTACTGCTTCATCCCATCATTTGTTTTATAAAGAATTGCGAGGCAGATTCTGCTGGCTCAGATCAGAGCTAACCTCTCTGATTCTGAGCTGGACGCCAGCTCAGATGAGCAATCAGAGAGCACGAGAGGAGAGGATGAGGAGAAGAAGAGCAAGAGCAAGAGCGAAGCATCTGAGACAACAGACGAGGAAGGTGAGTGATGGCCATTACCACTGGTACCATGGGGAACAGACATTGGAAACTTTTTTTGCATCTCGATGTTTATGGCATTTCTGAAGAAAACAACATATAAACAGCATCTGAAACTGATTTAACTTCACTATATTTTTATGTAGCTTTATAACACTTTATAATATCTTTTATTAACATATGCAGAAGATCCTTCGAATAGTTACAAATATTATTAGACATTATTCTTGTATTTTATTGTTACATGAACAAAAATAGTTTCTCTTCAGATAATGATGGCTCAGAGTCCAGTGAGTCAAAGTCAGGGTCACGCCACCGCCACCGATTGCTGCGACATGGTCTTACCTTATCAGAGGCAGAAGCAAAAAGTCAAAAGCAAGGGGAGAAGAAGAGGAGTAAAAGAGAAGTCCAAGAATTAGGATGCGTTATTGGTGAGTTAAACGTTAGATGTACAGTTGCACAGTTTTTTTGTTTTTTTTTTACTCTTAAAGAAAATGTAATGTTTTGATTATTTGTTCGGACCTGATGTTATTTAGATTTTTTTTCCATTTTAATCCTAGTGAGCAGCAGTGATGAAACGGTTGACTCTGCCCAATATGAGGAACTCAGCCTTTCAGAGTCTGAGGAAATAGGGTAAAGCTCATATCACATTCACCACCTGGAGTCTGCTATGGACATCAAACGCTTGCATAAAAAGCACATTTTCAAGTAGTACCTACCAACAAGCCTAAATGTATGCAGTGATGCATTTTTTCCCAATGTATTCATTTTTGTAGGTCCCAGTCGCCCACTCATAATGAGAAGCTTCAGAGTCCATCACGCACACCTGACAAGACCACCACTGCTAATGTGCGTGTTTGTTCCTTCTATATCATAGATGCTGTGAATGTGGATTCCTCAATTATTTATGTATTTTAATTTTTTGGGGGGTCAATATGTAGGATGATGTCTCTCCAACCACTGAGGAAAGTTTGAGGAGCACCCCTCGAGGGAGAAGGCAGATCAGACGGCTTCTAGAGGTGGGTCAGCTGGCCCGGGAGACACAGAGCGCTCTGAAAGAAGAGGAGGAGCGCAGGAAGAGATTAGCAGAGAGAGAAAAACAAAGACTGGACCGTGAGAGGAGAGAACGGGAAGAAGCAGACCCAGAGGTGATGAACTGCATGGTGTCATATTATGTTCAATTTTTCAATATTAAAGAGATATTGAAATTCTGTCCTCATTTACTCTTCCTCATGTCATTCCAAACTTGTTTCAAAAGATGTCGTGGCATTTTCATTTATTAATTTTGTCCATACAGTTTTGGTCAAAATATCTTTAATGTTCCACAAAAGAAAGTCATACAGGTTTTGAATGACATGATGGTGATTTTAAGTCATGACGCAATTTTCATTATTGGCTGAATTATTCCTTCAATGTTTTTTTAATGTTCATTATTAATGACATGCTTTTAACCTGAATGATAAATTAGTTTTGTCTATCTGTTGTCATTTTTTCCCCCTCTCACCTACTTTAGGTCATCTTAGTTTCTGAGAGACAGGCCACACCATTGGTTCTTGAGCAAGATGATGTAACGCAAAAGCCTATGTTGCAAGTGCACATGGGCTTTCTGAATAAACTTAAACCACACCAGCGAGAGGGTGAGAAAATTTGCCTTTGTACAGTTTTAATACAGTAAGTTGCACGAGGCACATTAGATGATTCACAAAAAATATTTGTTTTAACATGGTTATTTATTTATTTTGTTTAAGTGTGCCTGTAGAAAATATAATTATTCGATTATAAATATGATTATAATGAGATATTTGTGTGGGCAAAAATCCTGCAACAGAGATCTGATCTCACCATCATCGAGTCAGTCTAGAATTGCATAAAGAGACAGAAGCAGTCAAGACAGACTAAATCATGGGGTTAACCGCTAATATTTGATGTAATGGTTTTGAAAAATACTAACATAGTCATTTGTGGTGTGGGTCGGGAGTCAATATGCAGGGGTGGGACTGTGGGTCAAATTGCCAAGGCTATTTTTATGTGTCAAATAATGTTCATTGTATTATTTTATTTACACCTTTTATGCTTTTCAAATTGATTAACTCACCTCTGTCTGTCATTATGACATGTAATAGCTGCGCAGTACAGGAGCTCTCCAAAACTCTCTCCCCGTTATCTTTTTTTATGTCTTCCTGGTGTATAATTTTATAAAATTATAAAGTCCATTGAAGAACTGTGGCAGACTCAAAAAGATAAAAGAAATAGTTATAAATGTCTTTACTGTCACTTTTGATCAATTGAATGCATCCTTACTGAATAAAACTATTCATTTCTTCTTTTTTTAAACAAACTTTTAAGGCTATATTAGAGGTTTTGCCCTATGACATTTTCACAACGATTTACAACAGTAGAAATTAGTCAGATGTCAGAACATGATTGTTTTTCATCCGTTTTAATATTCACATGCATTTATGAAGCAGCATGTACAAAATGAAAGCCAGTGATGTGACCTAGTGACAGTTTGTGGTGGAGATGGTTCATGTAGTGCATATGTATTTGTGTGCTGTTAGGTGTGCGGTTCATGTGGGACTGCTGTTGTGAGTCTGTTCAGAGTGTGAAGTCGTCTCCAGGCTCCGGCTGTATTCTGGCTCATTGCATGGGCCTGGGCAAGACCTTTCAGGTATGAGGCACATGAATATTCTCCTTTTCTTTGAAAAATCAGAAAGTGGAAGTTTCACAGACAGTAACTGTGTGTGTGTGTGTGTGTGTGTGTGTGTGTGTGTGTGTGTGTGTGTGTGTGTGTTTCAGGTCATCGTGTTCCTTCACACAGTGCTGTTATGTAAAGAGTTGCCACTGAAGACGGCTCTGGTGGTGTGTCCTCTCAACACCGTGCTGAACTGGAAGAGTGAGTTTGACCAGTGGCAGAGGGGCTTAAGACCACACAGACTGAGGGTCGGTAGAATTATTTCACTTCTTGTGTTGATCAATAAAAAAACTGTTTTCTATTTTAATGTATTTTAAAATGTAATTTATTCCTGTGATGGCAAAGCTGAATTTTCAGCATCATTACTCCAGTCTTCATTGTCACATGATCCTTCAGAAAGAATTCGAATATGTTGAATTGGTTCTCAAGAAACATTTCTTATCAATGTTAAAAACGCTTGTGCTGCTTAATATTTTTGTGGAAACTGCGTTATGTTTTTTTTTCATAATTTGATGAATACAGAGTTCAAAAGAACAGCATTTAATTGAAATGGAAATCTTTTGTAATATTATAAATGTTATTACTGTCACTTTTGATCTTTACTGAATAAAATAAGTTTCTTTAAAAAACAGAATTTTGACCCCAAACTTGAATGGAAATTAGAAAATTTGCAGACCTGAATCTCTCCTTATATGCGTTGCATTTATTCATCTTCGTGTTTTTTAATAAAAACATTCTGTGTTTTGTAATGTAAAGCTATCATATGGCTTCAGAAGACTTGGAATAAAGCGCTCAAGCTATGTTTAGGCTTTTTACGCTACACATAATGTAACCCTTTTTTAACCCGAGGTTAAGGCCACTTTCAATCTGTACTTAAACATTGACAGTGCAAAAGGGATAAGGCTAACCCAGGGTTACATTAATCCAGGGATAAAATGAAAATTGTCATCATTTACTCACCCTCAAGTTGTTCCAAACCATTTTGAGTTTCTTAAAATATTTAAAACACAAAATATTTTGAAGAATGTTGGTAAGACAGTTGACTGTAGCCATTGACTTCCATAGTAGGAAAAAAATACTATGGACGTCAATGAGGTCCATCAATTGTTTGGTTCCCGACATTCTTCAAAATATCTTCTCTTCAAAATATCTTATTTTATGCTCAACAGAAGAAAGAAACTCATACAAGTTTGGAACAACTTGAGGGTGAACTATTTTTGGATTAACTATCCCTTTAAGATCACCAACCACTTTTGTGGATGGATTTTTTTTTTTTTTTTAAATCTTGTTTTCTTGCCACTTTGTTGAATGTGGACTTTTAACTGCATCACTGATATTTTTTTCTGATCATCTCTGCTTTTTTTCTTGCGTCTGCCTCACACAGGTGGCAGAGCTGGCTACGGTGAAGTCTTTGGCTGTTCGCGTTGAGCTGTTGAATGACTGGTTTAACAATGGTGGCGTGATAATCATGGGTTATGAGGTTTTTCGTGTTCTGACGAACACAGATAGCGCAAAATACAGCAAACACAAAGAAAGCTTCCGGTCAATTCTCCTGGATCCAGGTAAATTCTTCTGAATAATCCATCTTCAAATACTGAGTACAGTTAAAATGTTTTTTTGTCTTAATTATTTTAAAACCTCTGTTGTGTGTGTTAGGCCCTGATCTGGTGGTGTGTGACGAGGGTCATGTCCTTAGGAACGCAGACTCCAGCATCTCAAAAGCCATGCGAGCTATATGTACGCGTAGGAGAATCATTTTGACGGGAACACCGCTTCAAAACAACCTCACTGAGTGTAATCGCTTTTCATCTCCATTTCTATAAAAAGCTGCTTGTGAAAAATTACTTTCTAATAAAAATTTTTTATATTAAACTCTTTAAATCTTTTTGAGGTCGTCTGACCTTAAAGACAAAGTGTGTAATTTTTTTGTTTATTGTTCTAGATCACTGCATGGTCAACTTCATTAAGGAGAACCTGTTGGGTTCTCTAAAGGAGTTCCGAAACCGTTTTATTAATCCAATCCAAAACGGCCAGTGCGCAGACTCCACCCCGGCTGATGTCAGACTGATGAAGAATAGATCGCACGTCCTCCATCAAATGATGTCAGGATTCATACAGGTGATGAAGAGAGAGAGAAAGAGAAAAAAAAGAATAGAGCTAGAGGCTGTAAAAAAAAAAGGCTAAATGTTTTGTATTTGTGTTTGTGTTGCAGAGGCGGGACTACTCAGTTTTGATGTCCTGTTTGCCGCCCAAGCGCGAGTATGTGCTGTCAGTCAGGATGACACCTCTGCAGTGTCGGTTATACACACACTATCTGCAAACCTACAAAGGTAAGAGTCTCACAAGCGCACACTAGAGCTAGACTAGTACTGCGACAGTGGAAAAGTGTCAACCTGTAGAGATTAAGCTAATATTTTGTTTTCATGGTATGGCTCATATTGAAATTTTAAGCTATTTTTTTTCTAAATAAATTCAAAATATATCAAAAAAGTATTTTAAATGCTTAATTTAAGCATCATGACATTATAATGTACAAAAAATATATATTTTGAGATTTAACACTGTTATTAAATTGTTGTATAGATGAATTTTAAGTCAGTTTTAGACCGTGTAAAAGATAATCTAAATGTAAAAATTTAAGAAAAGATTTAGCTTGCACAATTAAATATCGGCTGATAATTGCTAAATGGTGATGTGATGCAAAGGTTTTCGATTTTAATTTCAAACATTGCATTAATTTTGTCATACCATCTAATTCTAACACGCACTGCCCTCACAAATTGATAGTATGCAAATGATCATAACCAGTGTCTTTATTTTAGGGCAAGGAGCAGGTGTGAACAGTTTGTTTCAGGATCTTCATGTTCTGAGTTTGATTTGGACTCATCCCTGGTGTCTTAAACTTGCTCAGCTGAGCAGGAATAAGGTAAACACCCACTCATATAGATACACTACTGTTCAAAAGTTTGGGGCCAGTAAGATTTTTTTTTTAAATAAATTATTACTTTTATTCAGTAAGGTTGCATAAAATTGATCAAAAGACAGTAAAGACTTTTACATTGTTAAAAATTGTATTTCAAATAAATTCTGTTTTGAACTTTCAAATGTTAGGCAGCACAAGTGATTTCAACATTTATTATAATAAGAAAAGTTTCTTGAGCAGCAAATCAGCATATTAGAATGATTTCTGAAGGATCATGGGACACCGAAGACTGGAGTAACGAGGCTGAAAAGTAAATGACATTTCAAAATGTATTCAAATAGAAAACTTATTTGAAATATTTCAGAATTTTACTGTTTTTACTGTCGTTTTGATCAAATACATGTAGCCTTGGTGAGAATAAGAGGCTTTCAAAAAATGTTTTTTAAATCATATCGACCTTTTGAATGGTAGTGTATATGCATCATGACTCACTTACAAACATCCTATCAGTGGTCACTGATTTTTCTCCATCACCTTATATATTTCTGTGTGTGATGCAGGGGAAAGAGCAAGAGCCTGCTCCTGTCTTCACTGGGCTGGATGCAGGTTTGGAGAGAGATTCTGTAAAGCCAAATGGCTCTGAAAGGTATGCTGTGTCATATCAGATTTCAGTCTTTTCTATACCAATAATGTTTCTCATGCTTTTGTAAAATATCACACATTAATGCTAGAGTGACTTTGAATAGAAGAGTAATTTGAGAACATTTTGTTTTGGAAACAATTGGTAAATGAAAGACTGCTACTTGAATGACACAATCACAACCAACCAGAACATATTTGATTTGTAATACACAGTTATGTAGAACCACTGAGAGACCTGCTAGAAGTCAAATTTTGCACAAGACCAGGTTTGTTCTGATGTTTCCACCATCTGTCTCATAGGATAGATGCAAAGATCACAGGTTTAGTGGGTGATGGAGAGGGAAATACTGATCCAGTCTCCTCAGTCTGTGGGTCCAAACAAAAGCCAGATGTCACAAACACACCCAGAATGGAAGTTCCTGGTGGGGAAGCTGGTACATCTACACAGTCTCCCTCTCTTTGTTTCTTTGAATCTGTCTCTCTTTGTCTGTATGTCTGTCTCACTTTTAGTGTCTCTGTCTATTGTTCAGGATTTGTTGTGGGTAACGGGTCATCTGCAGACTGGTATCTGCCGTTTATAACAGCAGCTGATGCCAAGGTGCTGGAGCATTCTGGGAAATTACAGTTGCTACTGGAGATTTTACACTGGGCAGAGGAACTACAAGACAAAGTGTGAGGAACACGTACTTGAATAGAAGTAACACTTGTTATAAGCTGTTTTGGTTCATATTCATATTTGGTTCATTGAAAGAAATCAAGCAAGAATGCTTAAAATTGTGACAGTAAAAGTGACAGTAAAGACTGTTATAAAAGCTTTCTATTTCAAATAAATGTTGTTCTTTTGAAATCTATTCATTCAAGAATCCTGAAAAACATATCACAATTTCCATTAAAAAACTAAGCAGAACAACCGATTTCAACATTGATGATAATTAGAAATAATAAATGTTTCTTGAGCACCAAATCAGCTTATTAGAATGATTTCTGTAGGATCATGTGACACTGAAGACTGGAGTAATTCAGCTTTGCCATTACAGGAATAAATTACATTTTTAAATATGTAATATTAAAAAGTTAAATCGTAATATTTCACAATATTACTGTTTTTACTGTATTTTTAAACGAAAATGTGCATTAAACGGTTGCATGTTAACTGTTAAGAGTGACTAAGTTTGACACATGAATGGATGCTGTTTGCTTTTGTTCAGGTTGGTGTTCAGTCAATCTCTGATATCACTGGACCTTATTGAGAGTTTCCTCCTATATGCAGATGAGACCAGCGGGAAGGAAGGGTGTCCATACAAAGGTAAAAACAGTTTATACAGGGGATTGTTAGAGCTGTCATTTGTTCATTGTATACAATAGTGTTTTTGTGTGTGTGTGTGTGTATTGGCAGGAAAGAAATCATGGGTAAGAAATAAAGATTATTATCGTTTGGACGGCAACACTAGTGCTTGTGCTCGCAAGAGATGGGCTCAAGAGTTTAACAACACTAAAAACATAAGGTACTGCACACAAAATGCTTATAAACATTATATTGAAGTTGTCTGGATTTCTTGTCCTGACTCTTGGTGTTTCCTCTGTGCCAGAGGGAGGTTGTTTCTGATCTCCACTCGTGCGGGGTCTCTAGGAATCAATCTGGTTGCTGCAAACCGGGTCGTGGTGTTTGACGCTTGCTGGAATCCATCATATGACATCCAGAGCATCTTCAGAGTCTATCGCTTTGGGCAGAAAAAAACTGTAGCTGTGTACCGTTTTCTGGCTCAGGTATGCACATAGAATCACACATACTTGGGAGGACTTCTCATATTTAAAAAAAAAAAAAAAAATTATTAGAATGAATGAAAAAAATTAAGTAATTTTTAACCCATTCATGAAGATTTTATTACTTGTGAGGACTGTCTTAGTTTTAATAATTTTTTATTTTAAGAGTAAAATATTTTAATATATAATATAGTTTAAATATATATTATATTTGTATTTTTTTGTATTTATTTTAGAATTTATACAGTACCTGTTAAAAGTTTGGAAAACATTACAATGTTTTAATGTTTTTGAAATAAATATCTTATGCTTACCAAGGCTGCATTTATTTAATCAAAAATACAGTAAAAATAGTAATATTCTGAAAAAATACAATTTAAAATAATTGTATTCTATTTTAATAAATTATTTTTTAAAAAGTATCACAGTTTCCACAAAAATGTTGAGCAAAGCAGCACAGCTATTTTCAACATAACAATAAGACAATCAGACCCTGAAGACTGGAGTAATGATGCTGAAAATTTAGCTTTGCCATCACAGGAATATTACATTTTAAAACATATTCAAATAGAATTTATTTTAAATTGTAATAAAATTTTGCAATATTACTGTTTTTACTGTATTTTTATTCAAATAAATGCAGCCTTGGTGAGCATAAGAGACTTCTTTCAAAAACATTAAATTTGTTATTATTATTATTATTAAATGTTTCCAAACTTTTGACAGGTACTGTATATTTTATCATTTTTATATATATATATATATATATATATATATATTTTATTTTTATGTGTTTGTTCTTTTTGTGTGTGTGTAGGGGACGATGGAACAGAACATTTATGAGCGGCAGGTTGCTAAGCAGTCTCTGTCCTCCCGTGTTCTGGACCAGCAGCAGATTCAGAGACACTTCACACACAGTCAGCTGAACGAGCTGTACCACTTCCAGCCAGACCTACGGCCCAGTAAACACACAGAAACGCCTGCGGTAAACACGCATACATGGACCTGCTGTTGTACAACACACACAGATGTTGGGTATGTGAGATAATTATGACCACAAGGCTTTGTCTTCCTTTTGATCAGGATGAGGTGTTGGTCCGGCTGCTGCAGAGCTGTGAGCAGCTCATAGTAAGTTATCATGAGCACAACTCATTGTTAGACCACCGGGAGGAAGAGGAGCTGAGTGAGGAAGAGCGCAGAGCAGCCTGGGATGAATACCGTGCAGAAAAGAAGGTACATATTGCAAGTCAGTGTTTTTAAACTGGTACAGAGTGCCCCCAGGTGGTACACATCACAACCCTGGTAATTTATACTTCTAGAACAGGGATGTCCAATCCTGCTCCTGGTGGGCCACTGTCCTGCAGAGCTTAGCTCCGACCCCAATTAAACACACCTGAACCAGCTATTCAAGGTCTTACTATGCATACTAGAAACTTCTAGGCAGAAATTTCATTTCTGTGAAAAAAAGAGAGTGACCAAAAACTGAGACATTAAAAGCAATTATTGTATTTTCTGTGAGCTTTATCTTCTTAAGGCGGTTTTAAAGATTGGGGTTGCCCAAACCTGGTTTACACGACCCTGACCTTTTATGTGAAAATAAAAATTGTCTGTATGTTGATGCATATTCACACACTAGCCTTCATTCTGCATGTGTCACATTTGTACAACAGCTCATTCATGATTTGTCTCTTTCAGGCCGCTGTACAGATCTCCAATGAAGCCGCCTCCAGACAAGCCAATCGGGACCTACTGGTACAGTTTAATCTCTAACCTTTAAGGATTCTGTATTTGTGTGTGTATTAAACAGAAATTCTGCAGCTGACAGCTGTAGACTGCAGTGCTAAAAATCTCTCTCTTTCTCTCAGCAGGCTGTGGCTTTACGAAATGTTGGCTATACAAGCAAGAGCGTTCCTCCAACTTCACTTCCTGTCAAACAAGGCAATGCCCAACATTCTGCTGCTTTGGATGTTTATAACAACCCCAGCATCACCTTTCAGCTGAACCAACCCAAAGTGGTTTACTCTGTTTCAAAAGCAAATACATAGCCTGATATAGACTTGATATAAAAAAGGTCCAAGACCTTTTGCTACCTCAAAACTCAAGTATGAGTATGCTGAAATGTATCCGGCACATGTATGTCCTTTTGAGCACAATGGGGTTCAGAAGCCTGTATACAAAAAGACAGTTGTTAGTGTCTTTGCTAACACTTTTTATGTTTAAATATTAAAAATATAAAATAATTTAGTTTTCAAAAGGTCTTAAAAGTCACCTCAATCTGTGTTATGACATGTGAGCATTGTTCTTTGTTCAACTGCTTTGTACATGTAATAAGATAAAAGAAATAAAGGTACACTTGCTTGATAGAAAAAAAGAAAAAAAAACTTGCTTGCTGTGTCCTGTGCAGGCGCTGTTTCTCTTATTACTGTGCTTCATACTATGTATGGACTGGTTACTCCAGACTGGAGACTCCAGTCACAGATGCTTCAGAGACTCGCGTCTCGCACCGGTCACCCTGATGCTTCTGCCCGCGTGTCTGCGCCGCTGCGCGCGGCTGCTATACTGGATCCCTGTTACGATCATTATCGTGGTTGTGATGTGGTCATACTACGCCTATGTCGTGCACTTCTGTTGGAGTGAGTAATATTTTTGCAAAATCATTAAAGTTGTTTTAATGACGCAGATTTCGTGGGATTAAAAGGCCATACGTGATATTAAAATGTAGGAGAGACCGAAGTTGATGTAGCCTAACATTTGTTTCAGTGTCTATGTAACTCTGTGTTTTTTTATTCTCTAAACTTTTATATGATGCTCCTATGTTTGACTGCTACAGATTAAAGTAGTTCTGAAATCAACAAGTATCACTTATCTGTGTTAATTAATGTCAGTTACAATTACTCCATTGTTTAAATCATGGACGTCAGTTCATATACAGTTTTGTACAGAATTTGATTAAATGTAAATTTTTTCAAAGTGTATTACGCCAACGACCATCACCACCCCAACCCATCATTTATTTTAGTGCAAAATGCTAAACGAAGAGAAAACATTTGAATTCAAAATGGCTATCAATCAATCAATCCAAAAAACAATAGATTTGTGTGTATTAATCAGTCAGAAGACTGACAAATGAAGCCTGTGCATCATTGTACTTTTTTGTCCAGTCTTTGTGGGTCCAGTAAAAGTGCATTGGTGGTCAATTGTAGTGATTTCAGCCTTGTAGCTCTTGTCATATTGGTGATGATGGTGACTGTTGCACTCCCAGGTCTCCCTCTTACTTTGGAAAGTCATTGAGCACCAGTTATAAATATAAATATTTAAAACTGTTCAGTAATGTAGATATGACATCAGATGTTATAACTTATGAATGATTCTTGTTCATATTTGTGTGCCAGTCCTGCTTACCTGTGCTACTCAGAGAGGTATGAAATCTTTGTGGTGTTATAAATATTTATTGTGTGAAAATATGCAGTTGTAAAGTTTGAATGGACAAATTTGGCATTTGCTTCCTACTATTTTGATTGATAATTGGAAATGTCCTTATTCTCTCAGTGGGATTCCTTTGCCTGTTCCACGTGTGTTTTGGGATGTTCTCGTGGTCATTTTGGAAAGCAGTGTCTACTCCACCATCCTCTCCTTCTGTGGAGGTACAGTAGCATTATAAATTGATAGTTCTTAACCAAAAAACAAGTTCCTCCCCTGGACGTTCTGGAGAATGGACGTATGGCTTTTTGGAAATGGTACAATCTTAACAGCGTGGTTTTTTGTACACAGAAAAAACTTTTGACGTACTGTCACTTGGAGTACCATGTAAATACTATAGTATATAAATAAAGTACAATAGTATGACTATCTTATGCCATTGCTGCAGGACCTTAACCACCATAGACATTGAGGGGGACAAGTCCCCCCAATAAACAGATATGGTCAAATTGTTATTAGGATAACAACAAGTTTTAAAAGTTAACATTTTTAGGCTGGTCTGCCTTAGTGGTCTGACAGCACTTGTCAATGTCAAAATGATTGAGATGGCCAATCGAATCAAAGAAGGCAGGCTTGACTGACCACAGAAGCAGAACATGGATTACAGTATGATTTTTCATTTGATAGAGTGTGATGTAAGTAGCTAAATATTTAATGTTTGACTTCTTTTTTTACTATATAAATATTGAATGGCCAACAGTAATATTCAGTGATGAAAACTACTTGACTTTTATGCCAAATTTTACTGTTTTGAATAAAAAAATACAGGGTTTCACAATTAAATGTAAATGTAACATTAACAGAGCCGTTTTGGCACATTAGGCATAAGACTAAAAGGGAACGTGTATAATAAATAAATATATATTTTTCACTTATAAAGTTTAAGGCAAAACTCAAAGCCTATCTTTTTTCTTTGGCTTTTAATTGTAGTTGATTTGTGCTGTCTGTTCTGTAATTTATGTTGTACATGGTGTTAAATGTTGATGGTATTTTTATTTGATTTAGTGTACTGCACCTTGGTCAACAATTTTTGTTTTTAGTGGTGCTGTATGTTGTGAGTATTATTTGAAAATAATTCAAACAGAAAATAAATTTGAGTTCTTTTGCTGTTTTTGTTTTCTTTATTCCTTTAAATCCCCCAAAATTCTTCAATTATTTAGGGGCCCAACCCCCCCAAAAATTGGTTCTTCAATTTTGTTCAAGATATGGTTACAGGCTTGCATCAATGTACTATAGTACACCCACAGACAGTACTTTTTTTGCAAGGGGACTTGGGCTCTTACGGGGGTCAGCCCATCCACTTGCAAGTTATTCAAGTCAGGCATGTCATTTGTGACAATGAGCGTAAAAGAAACCCCTCTCCCTCTCAGGGCACCGCTATCTAATTTACTAAGTGTGTGTGTTTGTGTGTGCGTGGGTGTCTGTGTTCAGTTTCAGCTCTCCTCTTCAGACTCGCTGCTCTTCGAGCAGGAACGTGGCGGTATGGAGAAGAGTCAGATTCTTCTGGAAATCTCCCAGAAGCTTCCAGTTCACACACGTAAAGCAACCGGAGGTCAGGAAACCTGTCAGTGCTATAATGGAGAAACATGACAATGTACCGTAAAGTAAATAAAATCTCCAAACTAAACTGGACCCCAGCTCCAAATGTAACTCGATTCACACTGAACCTGTAAACATGAACCTGCTCCATCAGCATCATGTAATTGAGGGAAGACACTGAACTCTAGATTACTCCAGAGACACTGAATCTGCAATTAGTGCATTTTCAATGTCTTTCAGTCAAAAGCATCTGCATCATGTTAGAAGGTTCACTGCATCAGTGTTTCCTGCACTGCTTTGTAACAGAGGGGAATCTGTGATGCCTGTACTGAATATTCAGCACTGTGGCAAAAGAAATTATATTTCCAGGTCTGTGTCTTGAGTTTGCAGTCTGATTCACTGTTATGTGTCCGTTCTTTTTAGTGAATCAAAAAAAAAATGCAGCTGTATCAGTGTAGCTCAGATCCTGAAACAAATGGCTCGTATGAGCTTATTGTTTTATTGAATGTTTCAAAAAGACAAGTTGTCATTTTAATCAATATCAAACGCTGCCTTCATTTTAAAGCAGAGAGAGAATTTCTACCATATAGACGCAAAATGGAGATTAAAACTGAAATAGTTGAGAAATTTGGAATCAGATTGAATTGGAAAGTCTGTATCAATACCCAGTCCCACAACAGACTGACAAACAAAATGATGTTACTTGCTGAAAATCTGAACAATAATGATGCCGACTAACTGAACACAGTCATACTGAGTCATGCTGGTTTGGTGCAATGTAAGGATAAGAAAAAGATGAAATATTATTTTTAAATTCATTTAACTTTAATACAAAGTAGACAACTTGACAAGTGATCAATAACACCAATGTGTCAACAACAAACAAAACCAATAATATATATTTTTTAAGAATAATAAAATAAATTCCAGCTCACTTACCAATCAATATGGTAACACTTTAGTTTAGGGTCCAATTCTCGCTATTAACTAGTTGCTTATTAGCATGCATATTACCAGAATATTGGCTGTTTATTAGTACTTATAAAGCACATATTAATGCCTTATTCTTCATGACCATATTATACTTCCCTTAATTCACCCAATACATAACTTAAAAACTACCTTAATAACTATTAATAAGCAGTAATTAGGAGTTTGAGGCAAAAGTCGTATATGGTTAGGTAATAGTGAGAATTGGAACCTAAAATGAAGTGTGACCAAATATATACATATGCTTTTGATTGAAGTCCGAATCCTCCAAGATTTTTTGTTAACTAATCTAAAATTATCTTATATTATAAGATATACAACATAATGAAAACACAACTTTCCTAAACGTTGGAGAAAATGTTATTTATTTATTTGGTTGTTTGTGTGTGTTCATCTCAGCTATCAGGTTCTGTCATCACTGCCAATTGATAAAACCAGATCGCTGCCATCACTGTTCTGTCTGCCAAATGTAAGAATTGTTCTCTCTCTCTCTCTCTCTCCATTTCTTTGTGCGTATCAGTGCATCTCCCACTCATCTACGCACTCTTCCCTTAATGAAAGGGAGAGACGTTGAAATGTGATCTGTGTGTGAGTGTGTGTGTGATAATTACAGGATGTTGTTGTAGCGCTTGGTTTATTTGAGTGGACACAGTGAATCTTCTCAAATGAGTTTCGCTCCGTGTCAATATCAGGTTCCCTGCCTTTGATTAAAGTCCAGGTCTGAGTGTGTGTGAGAGCGAGCGAGTGCAATGGAGAAAAAGAATGACTATGTGTGTTTGTGGAGATTTTGTGTGTGTGTTTGTGGAGATTTTGTGTGTGTGTGTCTGATTACACTAGGGTTTTTATTATTATTTAATGAGAATAGTTCCTGTGGCTTGTGCACTTCACTCCTGCGGTCTCTCTCTCTCTCTCTTTGTAGGTGTGTACTGAAGATGGATCATCATTGCCCCTGGTTTGTAAACTAAATTAAAATTTACCTTATTTACTTTCTAAATTCATGTTTCTGTTTATTGTGAATGACTTATTGGTGTATTTTATTCTAAAGAATAAATTATCTTTGTAATCTATAGCAGCTTAGTAATGGTTAATCAAAGGTTAGTTACTTACTCTTACTGTAAACATCTTTTATTTTCAGCTGTTGATGCTTAGTCTGTGCAGGCTATTGGATATTGAAGCCAAATAGCTACTTAGATATTTAATTAGCTTGCATTCAGGAAGTAAAATGATTATTTACGTACACTGTCAAGACTTAACATGTTACATCTTGTTTAAATGAGTAATGTTGCCATTTTTAAAAAGTGACACTTATTCTCCTCTTCCGTGTGTATGTTGTGTGTTGTTGTGAGCATGTTCAGGCTGAATAACTGTATTGGGTTCTCCAACTATAAGTTCTTCATGCTCTTCCTCCTCTACTCACTCCTGTACTGCCTCCTCATCGTTGCAACGGTTACACCGACCTTCATCCAACTGTGGCTGGTGGGTGACCTTTGTGTCTTTTTTTTTTTTTTTTTGCAAAATCTACATGCACTTTGAGTGGTAGTGAGTCTCAGCCTCATACGGCACGTCCACAGATCACCCACAGCCGTAGGGTGATCTGTGGATCATATTTTAAATATACTCTTTCTACACACATTTTTACACACATTTTACACACATTCTACAACCCAACTTCCAGAAAAGTTGGAACATTTGGTAAAGTGCAATAAAATCAAGAACCTCTGATTTGTTAATTCTCTTTAACCTTTGTTTAACTGACAAACGTACAAAGAAAAGATTTCCAATGGTTTCACTGACCAACTGAATTGTATTCAGTAAAGATAAACAAATTTTGATGGCTGCAACACACTCCAAAAAAGTTGAGACGGGGCAAAATAAAAGATTATAGAATATCCGAGTTTAACTTTTGAAACAGCCCACAATAAGCAGGTGAATTGGCAATAGCTGAGGGTATCTTGATTAGGTATAAAGGAGCATCTCAGTCTTTGCTAGCAAAGTTGTGTAATGGCTTACCACTCTGTGCCAAGTTTCATGAGAGAATTGTCAAACAATTAAAAAAATCACATTTCTCAATGCAAGATTGCAAACAATTTATGTCTTTCACCATCAACCATACATAATACTGTGAAAGGATTCAGGGAATCCAGAGAAATCTGAGGCTGTGTAAGGCAAGGAAAACCTCTGTTGGTTGTGTGTCACCTTCAAGCCCTCAGATGGCACTGCATGAGAAACTCTGTTATATACAGCCACATGGGCTCAGGAGCACTTTGGAAAACTGTTTTAACACGGTCTTCTGCTGCATCAAGAAATGCCACTTGAATCTGTTACACAAGGAGAAATACATCAGTTCAATGCAGAGATGCTGGTGAGTTCTCTGGGCACGAGCTCATCTCAGATGGTCTAAAAGACAGTGGAAATATGTGCTGTGGTTTCAGCTTGTTTTTGGGAGAAACGGACATTGGGTTCTCAGTCCCAAGGACAAAAGGGACCATCCAGACTTTCATCAGCGACAGGTGCAAAATCAAACATCTGTCCTAGTATGTGCATCAGTGCAAACGGCAGGGGTGACTTGCATGTGTGTGAAGGTATCACTGACGTGGAGGCGTATATTGGGATTGTACAGACATACACTGCCATTAAGATGACATCTTTCCTGGAAAGCAAGACAATACCAGGCCTTATTCAGGACGTGCTTCATCAGAGTGGTTTCTAAACACCATAGAGTGGATGTGCGTGACAGTCCAGATCTGTCTCTTGTTGAAAATGTATGGCGGCCCATCATGAAAAGGAGAATCAGACAACGACGACCATGGACTGTTGTGCAGCTGTCTCGTATCAGGCGAGATTGGGCAAAAATTCCACTTGCAGAAGTTAGTATTCTCAGTTCCCGAACAATTAAAAAGTGTAATTAAAAGTAAAGGTGATGTGACACAGTGGTAGTCCAACTTATTTGGAGTGTGTTTTAGCCATCAGAATCCAAATTTGTAAATATAATTTAAGTGATTGCGAGTAAATTTGATATACGTTTTATCATTTGCAGTATACTGCATTCTTATTTATATAATATTTTGGTAACACTTACAAGTTTTCATGTGTTAACATTAGATTACTACACTACTATGAACGAACAATGAATTTTTTTAACTTAGTTGATGTTAATTTCAACATTTACTAACACATTTTACAATCAAAAGTTGTAAGTCAACATTAGTTAATTTGCTGTAAAAAAACAATTAACATTTTTTATTATTAAGAAATGCTGTGAAAAGTATATTACTCATTGTTAGTTTGTTAGCTTCTGGATTTACTCTCTCTCTCTCTCTCTCTCTCTCTCTCTCTCTCTCTCTCTCTCTCTCTCTCTCTCTCTCTCTCTCTCTCTCTCTCTCTCTCTCTCTCTCTCTCTCTCTCTCTCTCTCTCTCTCTCTCTCAGGGCAAACTGTTTGATAGCTGTGTTAAACTGCATGTCTTGTTCTTGACACTGGTGTCGGCCATGTTTGCTGTTACCCTCTGTTTTTTGCTCTTCTTCCACATCTGGCTGCTCGCCAGCAACAAAACTACTCTTGGTAAAACCTACATTTCACATATGCACATTATTTGTATGAGGTTTTGTAGGCGTCTTAAGATCTCTTGCTCTCTTTCTCTCAGAGTGGTTGTCAGTCCCCTTTTTTGCGGATGGACCAGGAAGTGAAGCATTTGATGTGGGTGTCAGGGCAAACTTCTTACAGGTGTTTGGAAAGAAAAAGAGACACTGGCCATTTCCAGTGTTTAGCAGGTCAGTATTAAGCAGTAATCACCATTGATGGCACCCATTAACAGCCTTCCGATTATAAACACTTATTTTTTGCTGAATAATTAAAAAGTGACAGTGAAGCATCTACAATGCAACAAAAGATTTCTATTTCAAATAAATGCAGTTGGGGAGTTTTCTATTAATACAATATTCCTGAAAAAATGCATCAAGGTTTCTACAATATATCAAGCAGAACAATTGTTTTGATAATAAAAATGACTCTTTAGCACCAAATCAGCAAGGTTTGCTATCACAGAAAAAAACGATGTGTGTATAAATACAGTACTGTGCTTTAGCACGTTAGTATTTTCACCAAATCAATTATTTTAAGCCAGTTATTTATATCTTTTGCTTTAGTGTGTCAGTAGGAAATATTAGTTTACATTTCCAAACATTCCTTTTGCCATTAATTGTAATAATCTAGTGAGATGTTCAAGGAGTCTGACAACAGCTGGTATGATCTGATCTCACCATCATCGAGTCCATCTGTGATTACATGAAGAAATAGAAAAGACTGAGACGGACTAAATCTAGAAGAACTGTGGCAACATCTCCAAGACGCTTGAAGAAACCTTCCTGCAAAGTGACCTGAAAAACTATGCGCAAGTGTACCTGGGACAAAAGCTGTTTTAAACGCAAAGGGTGGTCACACCAAATATTGATTTGATTTAGTTAATAAAAGTTAATTAATAAATAAAATCTATTTATGACATTGTTTTTGAAAGCATCCTCATTTTTGAGTGCCTAAAACTTCTCACAGTACTGTGGCTTTGCAGGTCGGTTTCTTCAATCGACTTGGAGGCATTGCTGCAGTTCGTCTAGATTGAGTCTGTCTCAGTTTTTGCTACATGTAATCACAGACAGACTTAATGATGATGAGAACAAATCTCCGTGTGGAGCATACCGGATTATGTAAACTGATATTTCCTACTGACACACTACAGCAAAAGAGTGGCTTAAAACCATTTTTTTTCTGGTAAAAATACTAATGTGCCCAAGAATTTTGCACAGTGCTGTATGTATGTACACTCACCTAAAGGATTATTAGGAACACCATACTAATACTGTGTTTGACCCCCTTTCGCCTTCAGAACTGCCTTAATTATATGTGCCATTGATTCAACAAGGTGCTGAAAGCATTCTTTAGAAATGTTGGCCCATATTGACAGGATAGCCTCTTGCAGTTGATGGAGATTTGTGGGATGCACATCCAGGGCACAAAGCTCCCGTTCCACCACATCCCAAAGATGCTCTATTGGGTTGAGATCTGGTGACTGTGGGGGCCATTTTAGTACAGTGAACTCATTGTCATGTTCAAGAAACCAATTTGAAATGATTTGAGCTTTGTGACATGGTGCATTATCCTGCTGGAAGTAGCCATCAGAGGATGGGTACATGGTGGCCATAAAGGGATGGACATGGTCAGAAACAATGCTCAGGTAGGCCGTGGCATTTAAACGATGCCCAATTGGCACTAAGGGGCCCAAAGTGTGCCAAGAAAACATCCCCCACACCATTGCACCACCACCACCAGCAGCCTGCACAGTGGTAACAAGGCATGATGGATCCATGTTCTCATTCTGTTTATGCCAAATTCTGACTCTACCATCTGAATGTCTCAACAGAAATCGAGACTCATCAGACCAGGCAACATTTTTCCCGTCTTCAACTGTCCAATTTTGCTGAGCTCTTGCTAATTGTAGCCTCTTTTTCCTATTTGTAGTGGAGATGAGTGGTACACGGTGGGGTCTTCTGCTGTTCCACTGTAGCCCATCCGCCTCAAGGTTGTGCGTGTTGTGGCTTCACAAATGCTTTGCTGCATACCTCGGTTGTAACGAGTGGTTATTTCAGTTAAAGTTGCTCTTCTATCAGCTTGAATCAGTCGGCCCATTCTCCTCTGACCTCTAGCATCAACAAGGCATTTTCGCCCACAGGACTGCCGCATACTGGATGTTTTTCCCTTTTCACACCATTCTTTGTAAACCCTAGACATGGTTGTGCGTGAAAATCCCAGTAACTGAGCAGATTGTGAAATACTCAGACCGGCCCGTCTGGCACCAACAACCATGCCACACTCAAAATTGCTTAAATCACCTTTCTTTCCCATTCTGACATTCCGTTTGGAGTTCAGGAGTTTGTCTTGACCAGGACCACACCCCTAAATGCATTGAAGCAACTGCCATGTGATTGGTTGATTAGATAATTGCATTAATGAGAAATTGAACAGGTGTTCCTAATAATCCTTTAGGTGAGTGTATATATATATATATATACAGTATATGTATTTACTATAATAGAAAGTAGCTATTTTAAATTGCAATAATATTTTTATATTTTTATTTTTGATCAAATATACAGCTAATAATATATACTTTTAATTAAAATTGTATATTAATGCTTCCTGTCATTTACATTGCTGCCTGTTGGCAATGACACTCAAGGCTGGTCTTTCAGTAGTTAAGGGAGTTTTAGGCATTCTGCTTCGTTTTGCTTAAGTACACTGCTTACTCATGATAAAATCACTGTAAGCACAGCCTTGAGAATGAAAAACATGTCCCAATAATAAAAAAATTCAGTTTTCAAATTAAATTCCCAGTATTGATGCATTTCAAAACTGCATTTCCTTGTTAAATACTGGCAATTCGCTGTTTAGTAAACGGACATTTGATCTAAGCCAAATTTAAGGGCCTGGTTTCACAGACAAGGCTTAGATTAAGCCAGGATTAGGCCTTAGTTCAATTAGGACATTTAAGTAGCTTTTATAAATGTGCCTTGGAAGAAAACATTACTGGTGTGTATTTTGAGACAAAAAATGGCATTGACATTTTAAGAAATGTCAGAGCAAGTTGCTTTCAGTTTAAATGGCTCAAACATGCATTTTAGTCTGGATTAGTTTAAGCCTCGTCTGTGAAACCAGCCAAAGATGTGTGATTTCTTTTGATTTAATGCCACAGCACAGATGCCATAGCTTATGTTTACCAACTGTTTCTTTTATATCTATCACAGTCAAGGGGATGGACATTCATTCCCCTTGAGATGGCAGATGTCGTCTCGCAGTCCTTCAGTGATAAATGGAAATGGGCATTGTGTCATGGAAGGAACTGTGGGTAAGAAATATATTATCTGAATCATATTTTAAAAATGTAACAAATTGATTCATCTATCCAAGTCCAGTTTCCCGGTTTAGAGAGAGTCATCTAATTATGTGTCAGCACTGTAGTCAGAATGGTTTGGTAAATCTTTTATTTAGAGGGAGACTGAATTTATCCCAGTTCTCACGCTGTCTCTGAAGGTGATCTCCTCTTTGCTTCTGTCATTAACTTAAGTGTGCTATCACAAAGAGTAGGATTACGAACACACATCCTCTAAAATTCCCCCAGTAAATCTAAATAGCACTCTGAATAGTCTTTTTTTTTTATTCTCAGAAGTAACTGGCAGTTTAGGAGAGAATCGTAAGGAATCTTCTATTGTAATACAAAGTTTATCTTTTTTTAATGTAGAATTTTGGGAAAAGGAGGTTCAGACTCCAAGTATATACTGCCCCCGGGAGGCCAATCCAGGGCTGCACAGCCTAATCGAAAATTCTGATTTGAGCCATTTGTATCATCCTGTTCTGCCATCAGTCTCACCTGAGGAGGTCTCCGTTACCATAGCAGTGGATGACTAGAAGTAATGAAATAAGGTATGATAAATGCTTGTTCTGCATTTTCAGCAGTGTTCAAATGAAATCCAAATAATAGAAATGTGTTTTTGTCTTTCTAGGTTAACGGAATGTGTTGTGTGACATTGTCACAGTGAGGTGATTTTAGAAAGATCTCAGTCACAGGTTAAGCTTACAAGAGTGGCGGCCGGCCCTCAGGGAGAACACCTGCCCGCATGCTCAGTTTTCACCTGGAACACTTCCTAAGGGAGCGATCAGGTCTCCGAAACCTCTTTTAGTGATCAGGGTGTGAGAGAGCTTTATCAGGTGTCCCTGCTCAGCGATAATCTTTTAAATTTAATATTTTTGTGCTGAAATGTAGTGGTTTTTTCTGTTGTAAGATTGGATTCTAGCTTTATGGTGACACTATTAAATGGTGTCTTATAGATGAATTGAATAACAGATTTTATGAAAATAAAGGCAATTCATTTAATACAAAATATTTTTATTTGTAATTATTTTATTTGCATCATTCTAGAGTGTTCAGGAACAGTCTAGAACACAGTTTGTTTTAATCCTGGTGGTATCATGGATAAGCACATGTTTTTGAAAGATCACTTGATCCATTTGCTCACATTAAACATGGATAAATACATAACCAATAAAAATACAGAGGCCAGCCCTGATCAACCAATCTCACACTCACACAGACACTTGCTGTGGGCTGGTCAGGCTTCAGATGAATCCAAGTGAACTTTTGTGGAATTGGTGGTTTGTCAGTCTGTGCCGAAATACCTCTGGCCGAAATGTGTCGGAGCGACAGCGTGAACTTCAGTTGTCAGTATAGTGATGTCAGGAAACTCCTGAACAATGGACCGTGCACCTGCACACATTACACACATTGTTATGGAGGTGCAGAAAAGGAAGAAATTAATGTTTTTCTGCAAGGGTGCATTAAATTGCATAAAATTAAATCAAAAGTGACATTAAAGACATTTATAATCTTACAAAAGATTTCTATTTCAAATGACTGCTGTTCTTTTGAACTTTGAATTAATCAAAAAGTCCTGAAAACAAATGTTTCCACAAGCAGCACAACCATTTCCAACATTGATAATAATAAGAAATGTTTCTTGAGCACCAAAATCAGCATATTAGAATGATTTCTGAAGGATCATGTGACACTAAAAATTGGAGTAATGGCTGCTGAAAAAATAACTTTGCTCTCACAAGGAAAATTTAGATTGTAAAATACATTAAAACAGTTATTTTAAATTGTATTGATATTTCAAAATATTGTGGTTTTACTGTAATTATGATCAAATAAATGCAGCCCTTGGTGAGCATGAGACTTATTTTAAAATCATCCTACTGCCCCAAAACTTTTGAATAGTAGAGTATATCATTTATAAGTCAAGTCACCTTCATTTATATAGCACTTTTTACGATACAGATAGTTTCAAAGCAGCTTTACAGTGATAATAGGAAATTAATGCAACAAAGATTGTTTTGGCTGTCCAGCAGCTCTAAATGAAAGTCATTGTCTAGCTACCTTAAGTAAGTTTTTAATTGATTAATTTCCATTGTAAAAAGCATTAGTCATTAACTTGGGGACCGCTTACACCATTTTCAACTGAAAACAGAAAACTTTTAATGCATTCTGGCTGTTCATTTACACAACAATAGCGTTTTAGTGTCCTGAGAACGCAAACTTTGAAAATAGGGTTTCAAAGTGCAAGTTTTAGAAAACGAGTTTTACTGTTCTCATCTCCGTGTAAACTTAAAAAACGTGAATCTGTGCATATGTGTGCGGGCGGGTAATCTTTCTTACAAAGTGACATTGCCAATTACTTGTCTGACATGCATAATACAGCGTTTTAAGTCGTTTCCGCGTATCGTGTGAACGGGAATCATTTTGATAACGTTTTCATCTGTATAGAGGAAAAATGTTTGTCGTGAAAAAAAAATAACTTGTCGATGAGCCCTTCGCAGGGGATAGTCTAGTTGACACGGTCTCTGCTGACACTTCAGGGCTGCGTTAAAAAGTTATTATGAATGACTGAGAATATTCCAAATATACAGCTAAGTTCAAATTGTTTCATAAATGTCCCTTGTTTGTTTGTTACCAAGAGTGCTATTAACATGTACTAAGATATATCAAATACAGACATTTATGATGTGATTGGATTGTAATTGAGAATACAAATCAAGTCTTCACTGTGTTCGTGTCTTACCGTGTGGAGTGGAGAATAGACTCAGTAGTATGATATGTTTGGCCAGCAGGCCGTGTTCATTCAGCACCCGCACCGCTTCTATCACAGTGTTGCCTGTACCTGAACACATACAATAATAAATTGTCTCTTTAAATGCCATATTTGACCATGTTTAAATCCAGATTTCCCCCCAAATCGGTGCAGAATGTGGGTCGGCTTAATGCCTTGTTATAGAGGTGAATTACTCACTGAGAATAGGGTACATGAGCAGAACTTTCCTTCTGCTGATGTCAGGAGGAAACTTTGCATAGTAAACTTTGGCCTTTTGTGTCTCCTCATCACTCTGGATCAGAATCTTCCCAATACGGATTGACCTGCAGCAATCTCTCAGGCCTTGCTCCATGGCCTCACCTGGTCACATTAACATATACGTTTAAGTATAAAAGGCATGCACACTAAATAGGGTTGTTGTTTTTTTCCATCATGGTTGTGTGCGTATGAATTTGTGAGAAAGAAAGAGACTCACCACTCCTCATGATGCTAACCCCACAGTTTCCCTTTTCAAATTTCACACCCTCATATTTATGCCCTGCATAAGGAGTATATAATCTTTTTTTTAATTTGGAAAAATTCAACAGCTGATGGCAGCAATGCCATGTCATATGCAAAAGGAGGAGGAGGAGGAGGAGGAGGAGGAGGGGAGGGGGGGGGGGGGGGGGTAATCACCGTGGTAACAGGCTCACCTGTTGGTGTGGTTACAGTGCATTCACTGTATGGAAGCTGATTGAGACCCTCTTCCACCACTAATCGTATCTGAGAGCAAAACAAACAACCAATCAGAATAGAGAGTGGCAAACCAAAAACAGAACATAAGAGTTGACCTACTAATTTGACAATACAAAAAAAAAAAATCAAGTTTTGATTCTTTAATAAATATAGTCAAATAAAAAAGCAATCAATGAATGTGAAACGTAATTAAACAACGATACATTCACTATGTGTTGATTGCAAAACGTGTGTGTGAGCTGCCTTTATTTACAAGGTCTTTATAAGAATAATGGCTGGTTATACACCGTTAGTAGGATATAAGACAAGGCTACAATTCTTTACCATTTTTTGGTGATGCTTACCAATCTATCGGCACAGAACACAAAATCACCTCTACTGGTAGTTCTGGGTGAGACAGAGGAAGAAAAGTCACTATGTGACAATCTATTGCAATATATAATACATGTTGATTGATGTGCAACCAAATGGCATGAGGCTATATCCCAGTTTATTCCATTTAGATACATTCTGATAAGTTACAAGTTTATGTTCCTGTGCACATGAAATTATATATAGGTGCATATGATACAGATCTGGCCTATGGGGACACGCAATGTGCACTCAATCCGTTTAAAATGCGGACTGGAGACTCACTTGTCCCGAATGATAGTCTGAAGTTCTCGTATTTGGTCATTTAATGGCAAGAGTTTCAGCTGAGGTCCTATTTGTCCCTGGATGTCGCTCATGGTTTGGTTTTCACACGGTTCCGTGTCATCTTGACAGGTCTCGGCAGCAGCGCTACTGCGGGCGAAGCGGACGTGCTTCGCGGCGTGTTCGGGGCTTTCACTGTTATTCAGCTGCTGATTATGGCACGGCATCTTTTCGATAACATCCGTTTCCATAGGACTAAAACCACAAGAAGGAAACACAACACGAAACCACCTGGTCCACTTAAATGATGGCTGTTCTTTTCCACTTATAAGGTTTTCAGTGATCTACTATCTGAGACGCATGATACATGACGCACGCGCCCGGGAACAACAACCTGACGTCATATCCCATGTTCACATGATTGGATAGAAATTATGCCAATCTAAAGCTCACAGACGTAAGGGGCGGGACACTGCGGCCCTCATTCAAGCAAGTGACCATTCACTTCACTTGTAGTGAATTAGGGTAATTACAAGGTAAAAGATAGCATCACACCAGCAGTGCAGAACATATGGTACATATTCCAGTAAATATTCATGTATGTCAAACATAAAAAAAACACAGATATAACTAGTGTTAGTGTTTGTGTAAAGGGAGCGTTGTTGCTCTACATAAGTTTTCTACATGAGAAATAAAGATAATTTTTATTTTCAATATTTAAAAAATGTTGGCTTTAAAATTCAAATAGTTATTTATTTGTTTGTTTAAATTAACTGCATTTGTAATACCAGTTTCAGAGATGAAGATTATTTGTTATTTTCAATATGATGGATTTTTCCAAATTTTGGCTTTCAAATTAATTCCCTCGCTGACATTTATTTATCTAAAGTAACTGGCTGCGTGTGTGTAATACTACCAGTATCGTAAAGGTTATTTTTATTTTCAACATGATGGATTTTTCCAAATTTTCTAAACTCGCTGATATTTACTTTTAAATTGTATTTATTTAAAGTAACTGCGCATGTAATACCAGCTTATAAATAAGCAGAAATAAACTAAATCTGGAGAGACCCCAAGCTGGTGCTTGGAGCATGTGAAGCATCAGTGCGCATGCGTGCGCCTCTGCACCTGTTCAGCAGTGCCGCGCGCTCCCGATTCCTCAGCGCGCCGCCGTGCAAAATATGGGGGCGCGCTCTTTATGGCAGGTCTCAAAAGAGGGGGAGCAGCAGCGCACGAGCGCGCCGTCGTTGTCAGGGACGGACGGGGTACAGCTGGGAAAAACACATACACACACCCCCGTCTCCGTCATACACGCACATACGGCAAAAAACAAAAGCGACTCTAAGGGAAGAGCGGAACGGGAGAGAGGGAGCATGCGGCGAGGAGCAGGGGCTGCTGCAGACCTTTGTTTGTTTCCTGGAAACCCTGGAGCGCGAGGGAATAAAATGGAGTGGTAGGGGCTCCGAGGCGCGAGAGGCGCGTCCACCTGCTGCTACCGGGAAGGCAGCCCGGGCTCGCGAGAGAGGGGAAACATGTTGAGACCACTGCATTGAAGTGGGTAACAAAAAACAAACAAAAAAACAACAACATATGACAACATTCCACCCGCCGAGCGATCAAACGGAGTCTTAAGAGCAGACGGGACGTGCGGCCCGAGTGTAACGGGAGGTGAGTATGTGGGCTGTGCGTGTTTATGTGCGTGATGCGGTGAGTGGGCCAGTGTGACGCGCGTCAAACGCTGCAATGGGGAGAAATGGTGGAGCGAGTGTCAGCTGTAATGATGCGTCCATATTGCACAGGTGTGTGAGTGAGTGAGAAGAGGAGGAGGAATGGCTCAGTGTCCTGCGAAAGCTAAGTCGCAGGCCATCGTTTGAGGGGACAGAAAACATTGGTGCTACGTGAGGCAAACAAACACTCTCTCTTTCGCTCTTACACACCATCCCCCCTAAGCCAAGGCCACAGCTACATACGCATTCGTTCACACAGAGCAATAACACGAACGATGTTATGTGGCGATATTCTGCATGTGCCGTTTTACGCATTTTCATTTCCCCCCGCGTTTTGCTGGTGGTCGGTGCTCGGTGCTCGGCGCCTGCGATGCGGCATTTGGCGATGGGGGATGCAGAACTGCAGAGCGCGTATCATAACGCACCAGGCCTTCAATAATTAAGGGTGGACTCAAACCTGTTACGTCTCTCTGAATAATGTAAATTATCTTCGTTATTCGAGATGTTGAAAGCGTGCTCATCTTTCAGGCTCTCGATATAGAGTATAGAGATTTAGAGTAGCCTATAGGACCTGTCTGTCACCGGATACCTGTCCTGGGAAGCTGTTATGGAAGTTTATTTGATGCTGTCAAGCTGCACCGCACACGTACGGCTATAACAGAACCGAAGGTCTCTTGCCAATCAATCAATCAGAATAGGTCTTGTTTTCCACACAGAAGCCAGACTTGCAGTCAGTGTTTAAACATTCTACCTTGAGTTAAGTAGTCAGTGTAGTAATGCTTTTATTGACATAAATGGATGGATGGTTGATATTCTGGTTGCTTGTCTGACAGATGACCAAGGAAGGACAGATTGCAGCAGATTTATCGATCTCTGAAAAAGACCTAACAAACTCACACCGATGTGGATTCTCTCTCTCTCTCTCTCTCTCTCTCTCTCTCTCTCTCTCTCTCTCTCTCTCTCTCTCTCTCTCTCTCTCTCTCTCTCTCTCTCTCTCTCTCTCTCTCTGTAATTCCATTGTCTGTCTCTTGGGTGGATGTTGAAGCTGAATAAATATTAATTTCGTTTTTAATAAAAGCAGTTTGCAGACAGTGCCACTGCCCTGTTCTCTGTCTCTGTCTGCAAAGCTGGCAAGAATGAGCCCAGGCAGCTATGCTGTTCTCAGAACAGCCCTGGGCTTTTTCTTATACTGGTTTGGAAGGAGCAAATCCTAGATCATAGCCATTTCCAGATCCGGAAAACAGTACATGCTGGAGAATATTTTAGTGTATAACTCTGTATGTTGTTGGAAATGGGTGTTATGGAATTTTTTCTTGCTTGGATTAATCTGCCAACAAGCGTGATAACACTGATGATATTCTAAAATTATCCAGAGAATCAATGTATTTATGTTGACAGTAACAGCTTATTAAAATAGTTGGGCCATAAACATCATGGATTTTGCATCATGATGTAAATGTTGACGTATTTATGAGCAGAAGCATGTTTTAATAACATTTGATAAATACATTTCTGAATTAGATGTTATGTTTGTTGAACAGTAAATAGTAACAACAAATCGGTTATATTAATTCGAATTGAATGTATCTACTAAAGTTTCAAATGGAATTCCAAGTGATAATGAAATTAGATTTTTTTTTTTTTTTATTAATTTTGTTTAAATGACCTTATTTCAAGTGTATATAGAAAAATAATGTAATTGGAGCAGCAAACCACTGAAATACACACAATGCCCACTCAACAGTTTCAAAACTCTTGTGCAATTCATAAATCTTCAATAGGTCAGGTTTGAATTCCTATGTAAATTCATCTCATGGGAACACTTCAAACAGTGTACTAGAGATCAGCATTTCTCCCCAAAGCATATGCTGCTGTGTTATGTTTATTTATTTATTTTTTAAAATAAAAAGCTGCATGTCTTTTTACTTGCATATATGGCACACTATTCTGACACATGCACACACAGCCTGAGGCAAGAGATAGCACTCTTTCTTTTCTCTGTCTCTGCTGTTACAAAGCTCTTTCATTTCTTTCACATCCTCAAGAGTTGTACTTCACAGTGAAGAGCAATCAGAGGACAGAATGATGTAAAGCAATACAACTTACTGTAATCCTTGAGAGTAAAAGTGAGAGACCGGAACGGAAAATGGGACACAAATCAAGGAAGTACTAGAAAGAGAAGGCTGATTTGTAACTCCTAGTTGGCATGGTAAATAAATAATTTCTCTTCTCAATTCTCTGAATTTAAGTTTTGAACATCAAAAAAAAAAAATCTAAACCTGCAGCTAAAGTTCCCCTAAATAACAACAGTCATTCTTCATAATTTTAGCTGCTGATAAACTTAAAAGAATAGTTCACCCCAACAAAAATGAAAATACCACCATCATGTCTATTTAAATGTTTTGTATGACTTACTTCGATGGAACACAAAAGAAGTTTATGAGAATTCCCTTGGTTTTCTTTTCTATTAATTGGCTAAGAACTGATACTTTGTATTTTCTGACCCTTTTTTTTTTAAATGATCCTTTTCTCTTCTTTTCTGCATTTCACTTCTGGTCTAGATAGTCATTTTATACTTTAAACTTGCCATTGTGTAGTGCAAATAATGTTGGCTCTTATGACCAATTGTTTGGTATATTCCTCATTTGTAAGTCACTGTGAATACAGAATCTGATAAAAGAATACATTAACACATTACTAAATTACCAAAAACACTACTGGTTTATCGGTCAAATCTAGAGTTCTGAAAAGTGTGATTTTTGTTTTTGTTTTTTTCCAGACTTTAGTGCTGACAGATTTTAAAGATTGCATGGCTTCCACTATAGCCTTTACTGTGTGTGTGTCTTTGTGTTTCTACAGGCTGGACAGTGCTAATTATGTTAGTGAGCGAGAGATTCAGTTCAAATTGATGGATGTTCTACAGGAGTCTCGATTCTCAGGGGCAGATCACAGCCCCTGCCCAAGAGATGCCAGTGAAAATGGTAGGAGTTCTCACATGCATATAATATGCAGCATTTTAAGAACTATTATTGCACTTTATATCTATAAAATCTTTACAGATGTTTGTCAGGAAAAACTTGAATTTCACTTTAAAGATTTGTCTCACCCTCTTTTTGTTTTTGACTTTTTTTTTAGAACCACATGACCCGTTGGCAGATGTGACGCATGATTTAAGGCGCTGTGATGACATCACTCCTGCAGTGCTGTCCCTGCCCTCGCTCTGTGGCCAGAGTCAGACCTCTGAAGGTCCCCTTAGCCCAGCTGACCTGCATGATGGGTCTGTCTCCAACACCACCTCTCTATCCTCTCTCTCTTCGTTCTCCTCTCTTTCCTCCCTCTCATCTCTCTCTTCTGTGCCCTGTTCCAAACCTGTGACGCCCTGGTCTGTGCCGCAGACCTGTGACAGGTCATCCCTCTCTAACATGGACTCCAGGGGCGGAGATTGCCTTAGCTGTCTGATCCCCAAAAATCAGACAGAACCGGAATCCTGTGAGTCTGTACTCGGCTTTGCCAGCATCAATTTGCAATGCCTTGGCCCCGCCCCCAGCGCAGGTCGCTATGGTGACCAAGTTCTATCTGACCAGCTGCTCAGCGGCCCCGCCCATCCAGCTGTATCCAATGAGGGGGCTGAGGAAGGGAGGTCGATGCAGGAGAGCGAATCAGATGAGGATCCTGCATCCAGGAGCATATACGAAGGTCTTGGTGAGGAGGCGCAGGACTGGAGCTGTCTAGAGACACTCATCAGTGAAAGCCGTATGGAGCTCTTGGACTTATGCTCTCGCAGTGAACTTGCAGTCAATCTGTTCTGTGAAGAAGATGTGGAGAATTACATGTTTCAAGAGGAGGAGACGGCACTCAGTACTGACGTCTGCTCACTTAAGATACGCTATGAGTCCTATCAGGATGGAGTACAGGAGAGAAGTGAGTCTGCCCTACAGGATGAATCTCAGCTAGGTTTCTTTCCCAGTTTACCTTGCAGTAGAAAGGAGGGGCCAAAAGAGAAAACTGACCAATCCATTGAGATTAAGGGTGATGACCATGTGACCCCCAATATTAGCCCAGACAGTAACTTTCTTTTTGACCTCAGTAATTCTCCAGAAGATTCTGGTGAATTCAGTGATGACAGCTCTTGCACAGGCTCCCCAGACCACGCGCTCTCCCTTCGCCATGGCCGTTTGTCTAGAGAAAACTCCAGCTCCTCCAGCCAGCTAAGCTACCGCCTCCGAGCAAAGAGGAAGGTGGCCTACCGAGAAGACTACCTGTATGATGTGGACTCTATAGAAAGTGAGAAAAACGCAGAGAAACGAGATAAACAGCCTGCTGGGCTCAAGAAAGAGCGTGATGATGACTGGTGTCCGAAGAAGAGGCGGCGGTCCAATAGGAAGGACCCACCTGTCATTATAAAATACATAATCATTAATCGGTTTAAAGGCCAGAGGCACATGAGAGTGCGGCTGGGACGAGTCGACCCATCGCCTTCTGTAGTCTGTTTGAGTCCAAATGCTCTGCTACGCTATGAGAGACTTGCACCATTAAAAGCTTACTGGCAGAAAAGAGAAAAGGAGTTGCAGGAACAGAATAGATTGACAGCTGCAGAAACAACCAAACGTCTCAATGGCTGCAAAAGACCGCCAAACACTATACCCAAACGCAAGCACAGGTTGGCCAGACTCCGAATCCAGCAGATCCATGCAGTACAGAATTCCCTCCCCAGCCAAACTATAGTGGTCCACGCTAACAATCAGCCAGAGGAGACTGAATCACTGAAAAGCACAGATGAACCAAAAGATGACATTACCCCCATTACGCACACTGCCAGGGCTAAAAGCAGAACACAGGAGAGAGAAGAAAGAAGAAAGGCAGGTAAAACAGGAAAGATAAAGAAGTTTAAAAGTGAAGCAAGACTTAGGTTGAAAAAGTTAAAAGACGCTGAGAGACAGGGAGTCCCTGAAGCCTCTGAGATTGAGCAGTGCAGCCCATGTTTACCAGAAAACCTTAGTAACTCTTTAGAAGGTAATGTTACAAATGAAACCTCCAGTAATGACCCTGAAAAATGCACTTTGACCCCAACAGCTCCAGGGACTAATGGAAATGCTGAACTCCTCCCGGGGGGATACCTGCAGACTCTTCTCGAAGCCTCTGAGTCATCGAGCACTGCTAACATCACCTATTTCCATCCAGGGCTGCAGAATCCCACCCTTCAGCCAGTCCAGAGCTGTGTTCTCTCTCCTCCCTCTGAATCAGAGCTGCCCCACTCTCCTCCACCTATGAACCACGGGCCCAACCACACAAATTATGCTGAGCCAAACCTTACTGAACCGACCCAGCCCATTTCATGGCCATCCCAACCATCTGCTGAACAGCTGCCCTTCTCCCCAGACATCCCAACCCAGTCGCCTATGATGCCATCGGGCTTTCCCACACCATTGCCTGTGTTAGCAGGGGATGGCACAAATGTCGCAGGGTATGGGCAAGTGTCTCTATCAGGGTGCAGGGTGTCATATGAAGAGTCCCAACCTGATGCTGATTATGGCTTGAGTCCGGCTGGGTCTCGGAGTGACAGTGGTGTAGGGCGACTGGTTAGCTTTAACTCCCTTGGGTCACTTTCTGCCACCTCTAGCAACTACAGCTCGCTCAGCCTAAGAGAGGGTGAAAGAGAGAGGGAAGAAGAGATCAGTGAGATCAACGATGGCTTCTTGCCACATTGCAGTCCACGGCTCATCCTGCAGCAAAGTCTAGAGGAGGTTGCTCCACTTCGAGAGTCCACTGACCTTCTGGATATCTCCAACTTTACCCCTGACAAGTTCCGTCATTCATCGCTCTCTGAGATGTCCCCACCAGACACACCTAATTCTTCCCCACAGCTGCTGGGGAATTGTGGTAAAGTTGGAGAGTTCTCTGAGGCAGCAGAAGCAAATGTACAATGGAACTGTGGAGTTGTCCCGCAACTAAATGAAGATGGAAACCCACACCTCCTTCAGATACAGTCTTTCAACACAGAGGAGGGAGATGTAGGGCTAAGAGACCACAAAGGTTCTACGAAAAAGGGTGGAAAAAATGGACAAGGCACTAAAAAGACCAAAACTCCAAAAACAGTAAAAGGAGAGAAAGTAAAGCTCCCACGTCAGGGTTCTCGTTCTGTGAAGAAGATCAAAGCCTTGCTAGAGGGAAAATCAGCCAAATGTGGTGGAGGGTCAGAAAGTTGCGCTTCATCCCCCACCCCATCGCTTGGCTTGATTGGAGCTCAGGGGGAGTGGCCTATTACCGGAGGACTATCAAACGATGACCAACGAGAATTCCAGGAACCATCAAACATCCTGTCCAATATAGTGTCTGGCATGGCTGAGGTACAGCGTTTTATGAGGGCCTCTGTGGAACCTCTTTGGGGGCCTTGCCTGTCACCAGGTCAACATGCCCTCCAGAGCCAGACACTGAAGATTCTGGGTAGTGCTGCTGACCTTAAAAAGCGGGGTGGTGCCTCAGGCGGAGGTCGAGGGAAGAAAGGGGCTGGGCGGGGTGGTAAAGCACTGCCTAAACTTCTCCCACCAGGCTTCTTTCCTACCCTTGGATTAGACTGCCTCCCACTTCCCCACCGCCCAGCCCACAAAAAAATGTACCGTCACAAAAGCAGTGCTAAGTTTGCCCGTGAGGAACTCTTAGCGGGCAAAAGGGACATAAAAGGAGTAGCATTGACCGCTTTGGTAGAGAAACGGAGGTAATATTTTCTCTCTGCAATGTGCCCCTTCTCTTTCTCCGTTCCCTTCCCTCGCACCCTGCCAAATCCTCCTAAAATCCTTTCACATTTCAGAGCTGCATGGCACCGACTTTACCCACAATCCTTTGCCTAGCCCACTGGAAGGCAGGCACATCCTGCATGTCAGCCCTGCTAAACTACCTACTAGACTGACTGAAGTCTCACTGTCATGGCTGCACCCTACTCACCATTGCTGCTTTGTTGCATTTTTACCTGACAAATTTTCAGTTGTTTTTAGTTGTTTTGTTTGTTTTACAAGAAGAAAAATGCCTTGAAAGTCTTTGGATTCTCTTTTAGTGTGGTGTTTATCTAAATATCAATATTTTGTCTTTTTGTTTTCCGTTGCAGCTATAACACTCTATGTGTTAAATCGGTGTCACAGCACCATGGTTTAAATCGAGCCCAGCGCCCTGCTCTGTCTCTCAGCAAATGGTTGCCTTCTGTTCAGGGGTCAAAGGTCATGTGTAGTATTCTGTGCTAAGAATCGTTTTCCCCTCGTTTCTGTGCCAACCCCTCAGAACATTGGGCTTTGACAAGCTAAAAGAAAGCGTCCTCACCAAGATGTTCGTTTTCTGAGGTTCTGAAATTCCGAAAGAGATTTTTTTCATTATTGTTGTTTGTTTATAAGTTGTGAAAAGGGGGTTCATTCATCTGTTCTCCAGTGAATCTCCTCCTGCCAGTATCAAAATGCTGTTGTACACAAACATATGCACTATTTACAAAACAAGATTATATCAAACATGTTTAAATTAATGTGCCAAACTATGAACAATTAAATGTACAGACATTTTTATCTACATAAATATTTGCTGTTTTATAATGTGGCAGTGATTGAGGTGTGTGTGTGTGTGTGCGTGTGCGCGCGCTTGGGATGGGGGGAGTTGTTAATCTGAGATTCACTCCTGTTGCATCACATCTGTACAAACAGCGAGGAGTCATCTCAACAATCAAAAGAAAAATGTTGGTTTATTTTCTGTTTTACACTCTTGGCTAGTTCCAGTTTAGAGGCATGAAGTGAGAGATGCATGACAAGAATTGGTGGTAGGAAGCCGAAGTGCTATAATGGCAGAGAAATGTATTGGTTGCCTTTCACTCTGATTTATTTCTGGATGGTAAAAGATAACTGTTCGTCTATAACAAGGTAAGAAAATGATCATTCCTTCTCATAACAAGACATATAATGCATTCTAACTGGTTTACATCCCCAAGTTTCTAATTTAGCTTTCAGTAAATATTTTCTCTGTACCTCTAATGAATTTTACACCCTTAAAACCAGATAAGAACAGGACCAAATATTGTTTGAAAGTTTTTCAAATTTGTTGCTAGTGATGTGCATGCATTTAAAACATATGAATATGTGCTGTGAATGCTGATCCCCTGTATTATTACTTTCTCTGACTCGCCTGTTTTTTGTTTTCTTACCTGATCTCAAAACCATTGTTTTTCAATTGCTGTTGGAATGTTATTTGTTGTGTTATAAAAAGAGGGAAAGAAGCCAACTTGGTTACCCCCATGTACTGTTTACTAAATTGCTGCAGGATTGTACAACTCCCTGGATCCCCTCTTTTGTGAATATGTATTTGAAAATATTTTTTTCTTTCTCTCTCTCTCTCTCTCTCTCTCTCTCTCTCTCTCTCTCTCTCTCTCTCTCTCTCTCTCTCTCTCTCTCTCTCTCTCTCTCTCTCTCTCTCTCTCTCTCTCTCTCTCTCTCTCTCTCTCTCTCTCTCTCTTTTTGTCCTTATGTTGACAGAGTGTGAAACACTTTTAAGTTGTTGACTGGGATGATCCTCCTATTTCAGAGTTCAATGGGTATTTGTGCAAATGCTGTTCACATTGCTGTGAATGAATTGAGGTTAAATTATTGGTGAAAATGTTGATGAACACAGGTGCAGATGATGAGTGACATTCCACAGCTGGTGGTGAGATTCAGAAGTGAGCTCCTCTGAAAACTTCTTGATTTTAGGGTGAACTAATTAGAGCCTTCCCAGCCAAATCAGCCTCACCAAGCAAAAAGCCAGGAAATATTAGCTGGGGAAAGTTTGTTGTCCATGTTTTCCCCGTGCTGAGTGAATGGAGATGTGACACAGTTGGTTCAGGTCCGTTGGCTCAGGGAACCCAACTGCATTCACATCTCTCATTCCCTCAGCTGTCCATCTCGACATAAACTCAAGCTGTTCTCAGCGGTGCCCCCTACTGTACTGTTTTTACATAGCCCTATTGTTGCTAAACCTGCAGGACATCTGTGATGCCAGTGCAGGGTGCTCTTGTTCATATTTTGAGAACAGAGTTTTACACCAGTGAAAACTTTATAGCACACATCCCCTGCACTAACTGTTCATATTTTTAAAAGTTCTTAAACAGTGTTATTCCCCTATAAGTGCATCATGTAGTTAAAACAGGAATATCAAAACTTAATTGTGCCCTATTTATGAATGTATTATATTGTCAAGTTGGAAGTATTTTTTTTTCATGATTTATTTGACACTGCATTACTTGTAACTACTTTTGCCTTTTTTCATCATCAAGAAAAAAAAAAAGAAACTCTTTCTACTGCCTGGTCTGTGTTCACCAGGTGGATTCTCAATGAACTTGATGTAGGGAAAAAAATGATGACCTGTATATTTTTCATTGTGCCAATTTGTAACATATTTTCTAAGTGTATATTTTTCTTAGAAAGTGATGTGAGGTCGTTCTTACTGTGGCTTTGTTCTTTTCCCTTTTCAGCAAGTGAAAAGGTTGCTAATTGCCATGTTTTCTTTCTTTCTTTCTTTTTCTTTCTCTCTCTCTTATTTGTTTTTTGTTTGTTTGTTTTAAAACCAAAAATTGAAAATACTATAAAAAATAAATAAAAAACTATTGTAAAGGAGAGAGAAGGAGAGCAAGCTGTGACTCTTTGTTGAGAGTTTTTGTAATTGGACCAATCTTGTTGTAAGAGTGTTGTGCTCTAGTAAAAATATATATTAATTTAAAGATAAAAAAAGAAACCATGAAAACAGACAGTGGAACAATAACACTAATTTGTGATCTCATTGCTGTTTTATAGATTTTCATGTAAATTATTCTAGTATTTTGTTTTTGTTGTATCTGTCACAAAAGTTGAAATATTTGTGATCAAGCCTGTATGGTGACAAATGTAATATTGGTAACTTGCTGAGTTTTGTAATCATGTTTATGGAATAAATATTAATTAAAAGAGCTTTTGATCACTTGTTTCAGTACTGTTTAATTTTTACTTGTAAAATGAACAAATCTGATTTAACCAAATTTGATGTAGCCTTTCTGTTTTCCAACGTTGTTGCTCTGTCGGGTTAGTTCGTGCTCATCTGGTAGGCTAAATCCTAAATATATCTGCATATCTCATTGTAAATCAGCTTTGATTGCAGTTTTTACTACAACAGCAGTTCAAGGAACACACTACTGTTGACTCTTCTACCACAAGAGTGCTCTATTAACTATGAAAACAGATGTTCCGTAGAAATCACAGAACTTAAAAACTAACAGAATTTACAATACATAAATTATTTTCATTCTTGTAAATGTTTGTTTATATTTCATCTGTAAGTAGGCTATGATACACAGGACAGGTTTAATAAAAGCCTGATGACATAAGACTTACGACATTTCTATCTAGGCCAATTAGCTGGTTTCAAACTGTAGGCTATATCTAATTTGTTAAGCTTTATATAGTATAGTTACATTACGCTGAAACTGTAAACTGGAACATCATAAACGTGTGTTGCGCGTATCTGTCTGTTTAGCTGCCAGTCATCTAGACCCTAGAAATGTATCCAATCATATCCCAGAAATTGAGGAGCCACAGTTTATGGGTGTGTTTTTGCTTGAAGGGGGCGGGGCCACAAAGGCACATAGTACATTTGCTGCGCGGACGGACCCGAAATCAGATAAACGGTACCAAGGCCTTCTGCATTCACTTTGTTGAGGTTAACATTGCATCAGAAGAGAATTTCACTTACAGTGTTTTGTAAAAAACACTGTACAGCACCCCGACAATATAGGCACCACGGATCAGCCAAGAATGCCAAATATAAAGATTTTTAGCGGCAGTTCGCATCCGGATCTGTCGCAGAAGATCGCGGATCGACTGGGACTCGAGCTGGGGAAAGTGGTCACCAAAAAATTCAGCAATCAGGAAACCTGGTGAGTTAATTTCAGTCAGATTTAAAACTGAAACTGTGCTTTCCCATAATGTTTTGGCTAGGGTAAACGGAATGGTAAACACATGGGAACCATGTTTTTTTTTTAGTTTGTAGTTTTCTGAATTGGATGATGTCGTCTGGCGCAATGCGCCTCAAACATGCAACAGACTCAGTTTCCCAGCATGCACCTGCATTAAGCATGTGACTCTGGGGCCGCTAATGCTAATTTTAAACGTCCTGTCTGGCCTCCTCTGCCACGTGAGGAGTCATACCGTTAATTAATTGTGCCATTTTGAAATGTAGCTGTATTGTTATTATTCATAATTATTTTAATATTCGTAGTTGTAATACTACTGTACACATTAGACGTAATTAAAAAAAAAAACACAACAACTCTCATATGTAGACATGAAAAATCATGTTGGCTCTGCTGCCAGTGTTTATTATATAATTGACTTTTAGCCCAAGATGAGTGGAAGGCTTGTGACCCCAAGATAAAATGTCTCTTACTCTTTATCTGCTCCTGACTTGTGATAAATGAAGCCAGGTTCTTGACGCAACACTTTCAGTTTGCTTTTTTTAATGGTTAAGTCTGATCCCCAGTGAAGACCAAATATCAGCTCATATCACATACTCTCCTTTAATCAGGCTGACAAATATAGATTTATTGTGTACTGTCTTTAGTGTCTCCGCCTTATCTGTGTGTGTTTTTCACTGTTTTTGTGTGTAGTGTAGAGATAGGAGAGAGTGTGCGTGGAGAAGATGTCTATATTGTCCAGAGTGGCTGTGGCGAAATAAACGACAATCTTATGGAGCTGTTGATCATGATCAATGCATGTAAGATTGCGTCAGCATCCAGAGTCACTGCGGTCATTCCTTGCTTCCCCTACGCTCGGCAGGACAAGAAGGACAAGGTGGGGGTGAGAGAAACAGCTTGTTTATTAACATGTCCTCACAGTTAATCATGCATTAATCGCATCACTGTTGGTGGATCCATGTGGGCTACTTTCTGTAAGTCTTTCTTCTGTGGTGTCAGTGTGTGTTTCTTGTATTCTCCTTTTCTGGCCTCTTGGCAACTTATAAGGCATGGCTAATTATGCTTGCTCTTTTCCTGTTAATGGTCGTGATGATACCTGTTTATGAGTATGTTTAGTTACGAGTGAGAATTTTGTCTGGTAGAGTCGGGCCCCAATCTCAGCCAAGCTGGTCGCCAACATGCTGTCTGTAGCCGGAGCAGACCACATCATCACTATGGACCTACATGCATCTCAAATTCAGGTACACACAGTAAACCTCCTTCCCTCCAAACACAGACTCAAAACAAACCCTTATCTCTCATGAACAGAGATCAGTGACATAACCCTACAGTCAGGCACATATAAAATGCAGAAGAAATGTAATGCCCACCCCGTTTTACAAGTTTTTTTTTAACGTTTTTGCTCAAGGTATGATTTTAAGTCAATGTGTTTGTTTTTTTTGTTAGGGATTCTTTGACATCCCAGTTGATAACTTGTATGCTGAGCCAGCAGTCCTCAAATGGATAAAGGAAAACATCAATGAGTGGAAGAATTGCACCATTGTTTCTCCTGATGCCGGTGGAGCCAAGAGGTGTGTTTTTCTTTTTCCTCTCCTGCCTGTCTCTCAAAAACATAGGGTCTCGTTCAGTGACCCATGTGTATGCAGAAATGAAGACGTGATACCTGCGTACAAAGGTTTTCACAAACAAATAAATCATGATTCATAAATTTTTGTACTAAAAGTTTAGAATAATTTAACAATAAATGTAACATCAACTGAAACCACACATAGGCCAAAATCACATCTCGGTGGTCTTATAAACGTGTTTATATATATATATTAGGGCTGTCAAATGATTAATCGCATCCAAAATAAAAGTTTGTGTTTACATAATATATGTGTGTGTACTGTGTATAATTATTTTGTATATAAATGCACACATGTATATATTTAAGAAAAATGTTATTTATATATAAAATGTTTATATTTATATAAAATATACATTATATATAGGCTACATTCAGTCTATATACAGTATATATACATGCAAATATTTCTTAAATACACATGCATGTGTGGGTATTTATGTATTAAAAATAATTATACACAGTACACACACATATATTGTGTAAACACAAACTTTTATTTTGGATGCGATTAATCGTTTGACAGCCCTAATATATATATATATTATATATATATTTTACATGTTTATATATTTATGCTTTATATATATATGTATAACACCGGTTGTATTTGTCTAAAAGAAGAAGGTCATACACCTAATCATATACTATGTGTATAGTATAGTCTAGTATAGTATAGGAGAGTCATATATATATGGCTTGAGGGTGAGTAAATCATGGGGTAATTTTCATTTTAAAGTGAACGACACTCAGGAAAGTTGACGGGCCAGTGATGCATCATCATGAAAGTTAAAGCATTGTCAATTTATATAATTTATATAATCAAGCAAAAGAAGACGTGAAAGGGAACTCAATTTGTTACTCGAAGCACACGTCTCAGTGAGCGCGCGATACTGAATTGAGCTCTTTCACGTCATCTTGTGCTTGAACAGACCTATTCAAACAAAATTGTCGAAAGGCCCGTCTTGGCAAGTAAACCTAGTCACTTGTTTCTTGGCAAGTAAACCTAGTCACCTGTGTGTCTGTGTATATATACATACACACACACTGGCTTAAGACATATATATATATATATATATATTTATATAATATAAATATGTGTATATATATTTATTTACCTTTTAAATCTTTTTTTCTTTTAAATTAGCATTTTTGAGTTTTTAATGTTTTCTCTGATCAATTTTTTTGCCTGATCAATTTTTTTGCCTGATCAATAAGGCATTTCAATAACTGACAAATAACCCTTTCATTGCCATTAAGGTGAAATTACTGAGACTTCATGCTATATATATATATATATATATATATATATATGTATGTATGTGGAAACACCATATATGGAAATGGTTTGGGTGTGTTTTACACAAATCACTAACCTTGGGCGAGAGGTGGCGAATTCAGGATAATCCAAATTCATTAACATTCCAATAAGGTTAAGAACAAACGAGTGTCTGTATGCACGTGGTCTAAATTTGGACCACCATGTATAAATTTGAATAATTTACACAATTATCATTGAATGAGACCCATTCTCTTCTTTTCTTGTTTCACCGTCATTCTTGTCATTTATTATCCTTTTTAAACCAGTTTGTTTAACAAGTTTTTAAAAAATGTATTTTGTGATCTTTTTAAGTATTGGATTGCAAATAATATGATTTAAAGCAACATAGCCGTTTCAGGTTGTTAAACCTGGAGAATTGTAGTTCATAATGTTGATAAGGCTCTTGAAGACGATGGACATGAATGTGTTTTACTCTTTTTAGGTGTGGAGGGTAAGGAAATGTCAGGTTTTTGGTGTGTTTGTGTGAGTGTGTGATTCTCTGCTAACAGTCGATGGCTTGGCCTAAACCTTTAGCTGTACATTATAGTGGTAGGCACTTTTTTCAAATCTGTTTGAAGCCTTTTAAAGCTTAGCTAATTTAATCATGCTGATTACATCATGTGATTGGTTTCTGGAGAAATGGACTGACTGCAGCGCCCCCTTTTGTAACAATTTAAGGCACTCGAGTGAGTGAGTGATCTTACGCACACTGTGACTGGAGTTTGTACTTGTTTTTACTGACATTTGCGCATGTGGCCTATCTGTGATGTCTGTATATGACACTTGCAGAGAAGCCTGAATGCATCCATTGTCATTTCTCACTGTTGTACAGAATGCTACCTAAGAATTGTGTTCATTTTATCAGAGTAACATCCATCGCTGACCGACTGAACGTGGACTTTGCCCTAATCCACAAGGAGCGGAAGAAGGCCAATGAGGTGGATCGTATGGTACTGGTTGGGGACGTGAAGGACCGAGTGGCGATTTTAGTAGATGACATGGCGGACACATGTGGGACAGTATGTCACGCGGCTGACAAGTGAGGAATCGCATGATACACGATCACTTTCATGCTCAAACACATGCACATTCATGATTATCCTAGTAATCTGTCATGCCTCCATACAGGCCTGTCTGTGTTTTAACTGCATATGTGCGTCTTTGTCCTCTATCAGACTGGTGTCTGCAGGAGCCACTAAAGTCTACGCCATCTTGACTCACGGTATCTTCTCTGGGCCTGCCATTTCTCGGATCAACAATGCCAACTTTGAGGCCGTCGTGGTCACCAACACAATTCCACAGGAGGACAAAATCAAACACTGCAACAAGATTCAGGCACAGACATTTATCTTATAAAAATCAATTTAAATATCGATTCTTCAAGATCTAATTAAAAAATAATAATTCAAACAAATGTTTTCAGTCACACAGTCATCACATGATTATGCAATAATTGTATATGCGTTTCAAAGTCAGAATCGAACCTCAAGCTTGTGAATCTGAATCAAATCAGTGATGATATGGAACTCTATGGTCTCACAATTTTAACATAAATTTGTGATACATGTACACTATTGTTTAAAAGTTAACTGAGGCTAGATTTTATTTGATTAAAAATACAGGAATATTGTGAAATATTATTACAAATTAAAATAAGTGTTTTCTATTTGAATATATTTTCAAATGTAATTTATTCCTGTGACGACAAAGCTGAATTTTCAGCATCATTACTCCAGTCTTCAGTGTCACATGATCCTTCAGAAATCATTCTAATATGCTGACTTGGTATTCAGGAAACATTTCTTATTAATATCCGTATTTTTGCAATAAAGGAATGCTTATTACTATGAATGAATGTTGCCGCTGAATATTTTTAGTGAAAACATTTTTTCAGGATTTTTTTTAATGAATATTAAAGAACAGCAATTTAATGCATCCTTGCTGAATAAAAGTATTAAAGGGTTAGTTCACCCAAAAATGAAAATTATGTCATTAATAACTCACCCTTATGTCGTTGCAAGCCCGTAAGACCTCCGTTCATCTTCGGAACAAGATATTTTAGATTTAGTCCGAGAGCTTTCTGTCCCTCCATTGAAAATGTATGTACGGTATACTGTCCTTGTCCAGAAAGGAAATAAAGACATCATCAAAGTAGTCCATGTGACATCAGTGGGTTAGTTAGACTGTTTTGAAGCATCGAAAATACATTTTGGTCCAAAAATAACAAAAACTATGACTTTATTCAGCATTGTATTCTCTTCCGGTTCTGTTGTCAATCCGCGTTCAGTGCCGCTGATGACGTAAGACGCTGCTGACGTGTATCTGGTGCGTCCATGTATTCGGGTTAAAATAAATATGGCTGGGCAAAAAAATGCAAGTCTTCCTCTGTGTCGAAATCCTTAGACATGTTTGTGAAGATTGTTTTGTTTACAGCGTGCGTCTCCCTCAGACTGAAAACGAAGCTCGGGCGCACAAGATAACACGTCAGCAGCGTCTTACGTCATCAGCATCACTGAACGCGGATTGACAACAGAACCGGAAGAGAATACAATGCTGAATAAAGTCGCAGTTTTTGTTATTTTTGGACCAAACTGTATTTTCGATGCTTCAAAACATTCTAACTAACCCACTGATGTCACATGGACTACTTTGATGATGTCTTTATTTCCTTTCTGGACAAGGACAGTATACAGTACATACATTTTCAATGGAGGGACAGAAAGCTCTCGGACTAAATCTAAAATATCTTAAACTGTGTTCCGAAGATGAACGGAGGTGTTACGGGCTTGCAACGACATGAGGGTGAGTCATTAATGACATCATTTTCATTTTTGGGTGAACTAACCGTTTAAATACTTACCAACAATAACAAACAAACATTTGAACGGTAGTGTAATCTGGTATTAACTTCTGGAATGTTATATCTGATTTGGTTGTTTTACAGATAGTATTTTTTAGTAGTTCTTTACTCTGAGCATTCTGACAGATTTATTTCTCTCTCCCTCTCCAGGTGATCGACATTTCTATGATCCTGGCTGAAGCCATCAGGCGAACTCATAATGGGGAGTCGGTTTCATATTTGTTCAGCCACGTACCTTTGTAACACGCACATACATGCACACACGTCATCTCTTTACACACGTCATCACAGTGTACAGACTCGCATGATGGAGAACCATTGCTGGGTTTGTCACACGTAAGGGTCTCACACGCACCATTTAACTGAAGACATATCCTGGACAGTGAATGAAAAGAATGAAAGCTTTCCCCCTTTCTGCTGCATGTGCTGACTCGCCTTGTTTTCCCCAAGAACATTGTGAAATGTAATAATTTGATACTTCTATCATCTTGATTTCCAACTACTATCCACTCATTGAATTTCACCCGTCACACTGTTATATAAATGTTACTTGCATGTTTGTCTGTCTGTTATTTCCTTAGAAATCATTTAAAAGTAACAATTAGACAAAAACCCCAGCTTATAATGGGAAATCTCCTGTAATACTGGATTTTTTTTGCTGGTATTTTAACTCCAAGTTTACTGTGTAACTTAAAGGTACGATGGACGTTTATGAGTTTTGTATCATCTTATTTTTGTTATAGAATATAATTACTAACATGTGGCAAGATTGGAAAAGAATAGAGATGGGTTAGACCCCTTTAGATTGCCATTGTTATGGCAGCTGGATTTTTTCTTTTTCTTTATCTTTTTTTTCCCTTTTTGTTCCTCTTCTCAGGTTTTAGTTTGTTTTTTGTTTTTTTACTTTATTGATTTGCATCTTTTCAGGGTCTTTTGACAGGGCAAAAGCCAAAATCTGAGTGGACAAATTAGGTCATTTATAAAAAAAAAAAAAAAAAAATTGTGTTAAGATGTTTGTTCATGTTTACAGTTAGGCAGTGTTTTTGTTTGCTTGAACAGAGTTCTGTGAAGTGCCCTTCAGATTGGGCTGAAAACACACACACTCAAGTCCTATTAAGTGGCTACTGTGGAATTGGCCTGAACAATCAGCCTATTGAACCATATTTTTGCTGTTTCTTGCTTATATCTGTGTGGGTTAGTGTGTTTGTTCTTTGAAGTATGTTTCTTTTTTCCCATGCTACAGGGTTAGTTCACCCAAAAATGAAATTTCTGTCGTTAATTACTCATTGTCATGTTGTTCCAAACCCGCAAGACCTTCGTTCATATTCGGAACACAAATTAAGTTATTTTTGATGAAATCTGAGAGCTTTCTGACCCCATAGACTGACAGAAAGCTCTCGGATTTCATCATAAATATCTTAATTTGTGTTCTGAAGATGAACGAAAGTCTTGTGGGTTTGGAACAACATGAGGGTGAGTAATTAACGACAGACATTTTCATTTTTGGGTGAACTAACCCTTTAAGCGAGATCAGAGATAATACACAACTATCCTACAGCTTACACTGGAGAAGTATGTGAGATGGCAGAGTTTGATTTGATAGGTGTATGCCGTTTGCCTTAATGAAGGAAAACAATACTGACGACTGTATCTTGTCTGAATACAGAACAAGTAAAGCATTTCATGTATAAACTGCACACCTGCTTGTTTTTCCAATTATTATATAGGGTTGGGAGGGTCACTTTTAAAATGTATTCTGTTGCAGTTACAAATTACTTCATAAAAAAGTATTCAGTAACGTAATCCAAGCACCACATTATGAAAGTAATGTAATCTGATTACTTTTGGATTCCTTTAAGGTCACATATATAAATAAAGTAAGGTAAAAAGCAATCATCAAAGTAATTTTATTTAAACGTGTATTGACATGATCACCAACTAGATTTTACAGTCCCATATATATATATATATATATATATATATAAGGCTATACAGACATCTGGCTACAGATAGTTTTATTTCTTTAACATGAAAAATACTTATAGTTTATACACAATATTTAAAAAAGTCTGCACCATCTACATATTAGTCTGCTTTAAAATTCATGTTTATCAAGGCTGTTATCTTTCTTAATTTCACTGACTGACCCTGCGCGTTAGTGGTGGGAGTTTTGGTTCATTTTCCTCCAGAAACTTAGATACAACTGCGATCAGAAATAAACTATGGAATTTGAAATCACTAAATTTTAGCTAACGATGTCCGTGCTAGTAGCTACCTTTGAATGTTTAGGTTGGATGTTGAGTCCTTTGATAAAGAAAACGTTTTCATAGCTGGAAGGCATGTTTGCGCTACACACCTATGTTGTTTCCTTTTTCCTCAACAATAACTGTGAAATGTCTAGACATGAAAACGGGTTTCGGGAAGCATCGTAATTAATAACTTAATTGTCTCAACCTGTGTCTTAGGAGAATGGTTGTAGACGTTATTTTAACATAAATATTTCATTGGATATTTAAGCGTCATTTCCGTTGGCTACACGGAGCTCTAAAAGCAGTGCACACTAATATAGACGTTTATAAAAAAAGAAGACGACTTATACACAAGCGGACTAGGTGGCGCATATAGGCAATAGCCTACATTACAATTTCTGTAGGATGTTTATACGTCTACTTATATGTTTGGAAATATTTCCCGATATGAATCATGACCTATATTAATCTATTATCAATAAAATATAAAAAGTGGTCGAGGTCTGGTTTACAGATCATGTCAGGTCGATTATGGCTGACAGCCCACAGCAACCGATGAGATAGGCTATAAATTCACCTATCCCGTCACTCTCAGCAGAAACAACAATGAAAATAATAGTCATCAGTATTGAAGTAATTGTAAGGAAAACCGATTTGCCAAATTATCTTGTTTGTCAACGTCACATTAAACAGAGCCTAATCCAAATACCGACGAGTCACGAGCTCGGCGTCAAACTCGCGCTCTCCGTGGTGTGTCCTCCTGTCGTTATCTCGCCACACGATTGCGAGATACTGTTTTATCTTAACGAGCAATGTTCCCACGGCTCGGGCTCAGTAGTGCAAGCTACCCTGTTATCATCCACTTGTCTTATTTATGGAAGCCTGTTTAGAAATGTGCACGAGTGACAGAGAACGCGCGTGCTTGGACACACTCAGATCAAATAATATATCCAAAGTTATTATTGAGGGGAATTTTGTTTTCTATCATCAACAAGCAAAAACAAGCGGATTCGCAGAGAGAAAGAGAGAGAGAGAGAGGACAGAGCGCTCGCCTTATACCTTTCGACCTCCTAAACTTTTAACCCCGCCGCGCGCGCAACCGTCGCGCGCAGTGATGTTGACTGACAAGCGCCGATTTTTTACCGCACAATTTGCAACCTGAGCATAAATTCTGCACCATAAATGTGAGTATAGTGAATTTCTTACGCTTTTTAGGCTTGTTCCTCAATTTTTTTGTTGTATTTGGGAAGCACATAGGAACAAGCATAGGCTATATCACGGAGGAAAATAGGAGTTCGTGAAATGTGGTGTTTATTTTGTCGCCGTGTGTGAGTTTGGACATGGCGTGTCATGAGTGTGTGAATGAAAAAGGTGTGACGACATAGAAGGCATCCCGCTAATGGGAGACAGAGAAATCAGATGGAGGGAGAAAAGAGAGACACGACAGAAGAAGGGACAGAGCTTGGTAAAGAGGTGTCTGAGAAGAGAAACTCAAAAATGAAAACGTTCTAAACGCTTTTGCCAATATTCTCATTTGTTTTCAAGGAGATAAAAATGCCTATTGGAGAAACTGCCTAACAAATCAGTGGGGACGAATTTTAAATCTGTTTCGGAATTAATTCACCAACGAAAAGCTCCTTATTTTCATAACGATGAGGTAAGAGACGTCAAAGAAAAAAGAAAAAACAAATAGGGCTATGCGCGAGAAAAATACAGGTTGCAGAGAAAATAAATGCAGCTAAGTAGGCTATTTGGATAGAACTAAATGAAGACATTTTTTTCTATAAAGCAGCCTGCAAATTGAGATTTTCCAACAGTCTGTATTTTATCTATTATTTATAGCTAACGTTAAACGTTTGACATTTTCAGCCAAAAAACGTCGCTCTTATTCTGTCCTAAAATTCTAACCTATTTATCATCGAACGCAAACTGAAAACTCGAAACTTTTTTTTTTAATCAAGGCTAAATCATTTGTATTTAGCCTACTTAATCACATTCCACAATAATTTAAATAAATCAGCTGTCTGAACGCATTTTTAAAGAACATTGTGAGTTTGTGTGGATTTATTTATTTGTTTGTTTATTTGTAATTAAGATCTGGAGATCACCTGCTGATTTTTATTTATTTTATTTTTTTACCATTTTCCATTGCGCATCTTTTAGTTCACCGTAGTTAACCTCAAACGGGGATATGGCGGATTTAGAGTTCGGATCTCTACAATCGTGTTCCGGCGGCGATTCCCCAGCGATGGAATTCGAGAACGACAAAGATTCCGGACATCACGGTCGGAGCAAAACCGGGTCGCCGCCACTGCAAACTCAGCCTCCCCAACAGGTCAGCCATGACTGCAAGTGCAGCCTCCCCGAGTATACAAGGCAATAATTCTGCTGTCACATTTTTTGTTTGTACATTTTGTGATTATTATTATTATTGGTGTTTATTTTAAGTGGAAATTGTTTATTGCACGTATTCACTTCCCGGATAAAGCTAAAAGGGAATAAATAATGTTTACAAAACAAATAGACATTTTTGTAGCATCACATTCATTACATGAGTGTATTAGGCCTATTTATATTACGTGTATTTAGTAGGCTACGAAGTGAATTTAGATCGTTTGTTGTTGGGTGTCTTCAAAATTTACACGCATATCTTTTTATTTTGCTTTCAAATTCGATTTTTATTAAATTCATTATTATTAAATGCCGCTCTAGACTATTTTCACAATTATGGTATGGACTAATAAAAACAAAAAAAAAACAAAAACAAAAAACAAGGTGGTTAAAAAAAACGTAAAAATGAATTACCAGACAGGAAACGCTTTATTTTATTTAAATAATATATTAGTATTATTATGTTTGTTATATTTGTCAACATATTCAGACAGAATAAAGAAAATCAGCAGTAATTTCCATTTCCTCCCCCTTTTTTTCTTCAATGATGCAGGGTATGGAGGGAATCAAAGTTTATTTGCACGAGAGAGATCTGTGGGCGAAATTTCATGATGTCTCTACAGAGATGATCATTACCAAAGCTGGCCGGTGAGTGACAAAAGATATGATCTTTGATATGATCAAAAATATGTATTTCTCTTTATGGTATATTCATGGATCAACACAATCTTTTTCAACATAATTCTCAGGCAGGAGCAAAGGGCCCTTGGAGGACAACAGAGTAGACAGAAATAGGGCAAACTTTGTCATCATATTCAAACATGCTGGATGGATACCAGAAAATATTTGGTTTGATTTATTTCCAAATAAATCCATTCCGTTTTTAATTAGAGTGGCCCACATTGAATACAATTGAAATTGATAAACAAATAATGTCTTTAAATATATGTGATAGTTTCAGGGACTTTCAGCTACATACATCTGCAGCTTATTACAATTATTGCATAATTGCAAAAAATAAAAAGCTCTTTCTTTACATGCAATGACTTCATGGACCAGGAAAATGTTTCTGTGCTCAGAGACAATCAAGAAAATGCTCCATTGTAATATTATTGTTGTATGTATGTATGCATGCATGCATTTATGTATTATTATTAATTGTTGTTAGCTCTCTATAATGCATCATTAATCTTTTACAGACGAATGTTTCCCAGCTACAAAGTGAAGGTAACAGGCCTAAATCCCAAAGCAAAATATATCTTACTGATGGACATTATTTCAGCCGACGAGCATCGGTATAAATTTGCAGATAACAAATGGTAAGAACTACAGTGAAATTCATACATTTTAATTGATGTAAATTGTAATATTAATATTCATAAATGAATAGAAGGGTCAACATTTTTATAAAGATGATTCATTCTTTTACACAAATATTAAATGGGCATTTATTAAAAATGTTCAGAGTGGTCAGCATTGTAATTATTGTAGGGTATTGGGCTGTTGAGCATGACTGAATGAAAAGGAGAGATTTAGCTAAATCAATGCGTGCAGGGGGAATGCAAAGAGAAAGGAATGCATAGTGTAAATATGAATGAATAGAAAATGAACTGTGTTGTTGTTGTGAAATGATGCATGACTCATATAATTATGAGCTTTGGTTAGGTTGTATTGTTCAGTGAGTGGAGGATCCACAGTGAGAGAAACTCTGAGACAGAAGCTCATTTTGCACCCTGAACTTTTATCTTAGAGTTGTGGAGCAGACAGAAAGTCCTTATCTTCTTTAATGTTGACTAACCCGTTCCTATCTCCTCTGGAGGTCCATCAGTGGTAAAGCTGAGCCGGCGATTCCAGGCCGACTGTATGTGCACCCAGACTCACCGGCTTCAGGAGCTCACTGGATGAGACAGCTCGTCTCTTTCCAGAAACTCAAACTCACCAACAACCACCTGGACCCTTTCGGACATGTAAGTAATGATGTCAATCAGATTGAAGTGGTTATTTAATTTGCTGATGAATGTGATTCGACTCCCCACAGTTTCTTAACCAGTGGGTTAACCAGGAAATCTCTTCCTGTTATTTGCTGCAGATCATTTTAAATTCCATGCATAAATACCAACCTCGCCTGCACATCGTGAAGGCAGACGAGAGGAACAGCTTTGGCTCCAGCAACACAAGTTTCTGCACACACTCCTTTCCTGAGACGACTTTCATCGCTGTAACTTCCTACCAGAACCACACAGTAAGCAGCAGGAGTCCTATGATCGTAAATAAATGGATAGATTTGCATAAAGCAGCAGTGTTCATCTTTAATCCTCTTTTATTTTCAGATCACTCAGTTGAAGATTGAGAATAATCCATTTGCTAAAGGTTTCCGTGGAAATGACGATGTCGAACTGCATCGCATGTCCCGTACACCAAGGTGGAGCGCACATATTTTAAACATATCAATACGTATGCATGTCCGCACGCAAACATATTTGACTTTAGTAGATCATGTCAGCACCATAACAGTTTGTGATGTGAGTAATGATGAATCACTAATGTTCTGTATTTTTCTTTCTTTCAGTTTTCATGTATGTATGTGCCTGCATGTCATTGTGTGTTGCATCCCGTAGCCACTAATGTTGTTGTTTTAGATACACAGAGAATATGTTGTACTTTAACTAGCAGGGTTTGGGAACAAAAGTCAAAGCTTTCTGTTGAATGTTGACAGTATTGAATGTGACACACAAGAGAGGGATATTTATAGTGTAACAATATTAAGAGCAGAGCGGCACAACACTGTCACACAGAAAGGTCACTGAAGGGCTAATGTGTGTGTGTCTGAATAAATGCGTTTTTGAGAGAGAGAGAGAGAAAACAGAGAGAAAGAGGAATGAGTCAGATTGGAAAGGGGGTATAGAGAAGATTTTTAGCTACTGTAATTGTCTCTTAGCTTAGAAATTTAATTAGAAACGATCAGTATTGTGCAAATGATATCCCTTACCCTCGCCGCCCCACCATGCCAATGCAAATCATGAGACTGCTCTCTCTCTTTTAACACCCTGATCTATCAACCCTAGTGCCAGTGTTTCGAGACTCCTCCCCTAAAAGTACCATAATTCACTTGGATATATCCTGGAAATATAGCTTTTGAGTTTTTCCTTTAATCATAATTTTCTCAAATATTGTCTTGGTCTCTGCTGTAGGAATGTGCAGTGTGTCTGATGCCTTTTTTTGCCTTTTTTTTTGCCATTTTTCCACAGTAAGGAGTATCCACTTGTGCCACGTAGTACTGCAAGGCAGCATGTAGCTCCACCCTCTCCTGACTGTCTCTCTCGGTCAGAATACACTGTGACACAAAAACCCAGTCCAGGCTACACCTGCTCCGACACTTCAGGTACATAGTCCAAAACAAAGAGTTTGAATTTTTGTGTTATAATATTTTGATTAAAGGTACGTTTTATTTACTCAAATAAAACTCAAGTTACTCAAGTTTTGTTATAGTGGCTCCAAGGTATGTGGCATTTAAAAATAAATAAATAATTTTAGCAGCTTAAAAAGATGAGTGCCTTAAACCTCTCTAAATGACTTTAAACTTACTAATTTAATAAGTCATAATTTGATTTTGTACATTTTTTTATATTTATTATTTGTACTTATTATTTGTTACTTATACTTAATAATTATTATTTGTACTTATTCTGTTATTTTGTACGTTCTTGTGCTGCTTCGGAATTATTGTGGTTTTTTTTAAACAGTCAAGTCCCCTTTATTTAGCGCTTTATACAGAATAAAATTCTGCTGTAAAGCAGCTCTAAAGAGACAATAGCAAACAGTCACCATTCAGGTCAAATAACTTCAGTGTTGATTCAGTTCGGTTCAATAACTGTAAAGTTCATCAATTATGGAATGAATTCAATTCATCTATAAAGCAGCTCTGGAGAACATCCAGCTCAGTTCGGTTCTCGTCCGATAGAGTCAGTACAGTCAAGTCAATAATATTGCAGAATATTAAGTGGCTAAAAGTAACCATTATAAAATGTTACGACTGCATGATTTGTGAGGTGTAAATGACTGTAATTTCCTTTATACTTTGTAATTTGATGTATGTGACCTACCGAGGGCTTAGCCTTCGAAATGAGAAAGCAATTATTTTCTGCACGCAAAAAAACAAAAAACCAGCCTGTGCTGTGATGTCTGATTCAAACAGGTTCTTTTTAACGAGTCAGTCAAAAATGTTCACGAAGCAGCCTCGATCTTGCTTGTGAATGCAATGTGCTAATTTCTGCTAATTTAATTTCTTAAATTATTATGGGATCTCCTTCAAAGCTTTTAGAATCTTTGCTTTTTTTATTTCTGTATTTATCAAATGAACATATTTTAATGACAGTATATTTTTTAACAAAAATAAATGTTTATTACATTTATTTAAACAAAACCCCTTTTATTATTTATTTTACTTACAGTGTAATTGAGCTCCAAAATATTTTATTTTAGGAGCCAACATCGTCCTTGTCATTTTTGCTGTTCAGACTCTATTCTGTATGCAGCAGAGAGCACTCTGTAGACTTTTTTGCCATCCTGGATGCATGTTATTATTAATTCAAAAGGTCAGTGGCCGTCTTCTAAGCAAGCAGCAACAAACTATATAAACCCAAAACAATGAGCTACTCTTTTAAAGCAGAAATCCACATTCTTATTTGCCATGTCTTTACTGGAATGATTGAAAAATGTTTGTTTTTTCTGCAGGTGATCACACCCTCACTGAAGCCACACACACTCATGACCCCACCTACCAGCTCTTCACCCACCAGCTCTCCCCCTGCAGTATGGACACCGCACAGCACCAGCCTTGCATGTACGGAAGCTCTCAGGTGGGCATGGAGGACCTCAGGTGGGCGTCTTATACAGACAGTACAACTTACCAAAGCTTTTCTTCTGCTAAAGAAATGAGTGGGACTTTTGATCCCACCACTGACCTCTCTCAGGAACTGTATCCACAATACACCTGTGAGGTGGGTGTCCAGTCACACTGCATGATGACTGATTTATCGCTTTATGCTTGCAGTCGATCATTCAGCCAAAACCAACAACCAAACAGCTGGTGTGGGGGCAGTTGAGCAAGTGTGGCAGTTGAGCAAGTGTGTGTGTGTGTGTGTGTGTGTGTAAGAGGGGGAAAAAGTCTGTGAATAATTGTGATAACTTGCTCATAACTTCATCCTGAAATCACAAATTTGCATCTGTTTTGCTCCACAGATTCTATGTTGTTGTGAATCAGGTCTGGCAGATTAAAATTGGTACATATTTCAGTTCTGCTATATCATCAAAATAAATATTAACAATAAAATTTGACATCAAAATTAATATTATCTCCAGTGTAGTAGCAAGCAACTATTTAATTTGTTGTTATAAATATTTGTATATATATTATATATACTGTTTTATAATATTTAATTCTTTCTCATGATTTCTGAGATAAAAGTAAAATAAATAAATTAAAAATTAAGTTTCCAATTATAACAAAACAGGGCATTATAGCATGCATAGTATATATATATATATATATATATATATATATATATATATATATATACTGTATATACTAACAGTTTTTCATGTTCACATTCACTGTGGAGCAAGTGGAAACTAATGGGATTTCAGGATAAAAATGAGAAATTTTCATTTAATACTGAAAAAAAAAAACCTTTTCATTTCCTCTTATTCCGAACACAGTGATGGATGTTTGCATGTTCCTTGCAACTTCAGTGATGTGTGTGAGATTTTGTGTACCTTTGTATCTCATCAAATATCTCTTCTGGTAAAGATGTGTGAATCTCTGTTACCATTACCGCAGAAATAAATTCATCAAGATACATCTACACCAGGAATTAAAAAAGAAAAAAAGGTAAGGAGGTACCGGTAGGTTGTTTCACTGTGGCCAGTATTTGTGAAGATTTAGAGTGAATCCTCTCTTTTATTCTTTCATTTGGGAAATGCTGATGTACAAGCCCAAATGCAAAAGACTCTTAAATATCCACTTGAACACGCTCATGTGCTAGCTTCAGATGGGGGTCCTTTATTTTGTTTATTCTAACTCTATAATGAAGAGAAAAGGGAATGCTGGGTACTGCACGTGTCACAGTCCGTTAAGGGAGCAGTGATGTTACCAATCCTGTCATGGCCCAAGGCAAGAGAGACAGAGAGGAGGGGCATCAGCTGGACATTTATTTATAGACACACCATGCAATAAGAATTTCATAAGTGAAATATGGTAATTTAAAATAGTTTTTAATGTTGTGAAATTCATGTTCCAATTATTTATAATGATAAACTATTTATTGATTTTGAGTTCACAATTTGTGTTTGCTGATATTTATTTGTAAAGCGTTTTTTAAATTCATTGAGAGTGGTTAACCCAGAAAAAAATAGAGTTTCTGTGTTTTGTGAAAGTGTTTTCTGAAACTTGTTTGAATATGAGGCTGAAATAAAATGGTAATCCACAACCATGTATTTTGTGTTTAATCTAGAGCCTATGTCTTGAAATGTAGGCTACTTCATTCATAGATTTTGATGTCTTTTGTGTATGTTTGCATGCATGTATGACAACAGCAATGTGTGTGTGTGTGTGTGTGTGTGTGTGTGTGTCATCTTATAAATCATATTAAGTGATGTTTTTTCAACATGTAAAACTGCACAAGTTGTCTGTGATGGGTAGATTTAGGGGTACGGTGAGGGTTGGGGGATAAAATATACAGTACAATATAAAAATCATGGAAAGTTCCCATAAAACATGGAAACCCAATGTGTGTGTGTTTGTGTGCCTTATAGGTGTAGTTTCACACCTCATGTAAGGAGAGAGAGAGAGAGAGAGAGAGAGAGAGAGAGAGAGAGAGAGAGAGAGAGAGAGAGAGAGAGAGAGAGAGGCTGGACTAATCAGAAGTTTGTCTTCACTGGAATGACTGGAAAGTTCTTTAGGGCAAAACAGTTTATCATGTAAAGACCAGGCAATGTCTTGTGCATTTCAACAACAAATTCTACTTGGAGGAAAATAATTCAGCCCTTTTCTGTCCCCTTTTCCAGTTTTTATGTCATTGGATTACATGTTTGACATTTGGAAGACCTATTATTATTATTATAGGTTTTGTGAAAAAACAACACTTCAGAGAGCAATGTGTCTTTTTGCCATTTATAACTAAATCTCAGATCAAATTTGGAACATCCCAACAAATGTTTAGGGATGTAAAGCAATGTTTAAAAGTAACCTACACAGAAAATAAGAATATGAACTGAATAATATGCCTGCTATCATTAAATCCCCCTGTCTCATCTCAGCAGAAATGTTTAGGGTGGCAGATGTAAAATCTGAACTCAAATCAAGTCTTTGAAAAGCCTCTGACCCTGACTGGATTTCCTGGCCCAGCTAAGCACTTATTTACTGCTAATTAAGTGATCTGAGCTCATTTTCCCAATCCTAATGGCATCATCCAGCTCCTCCAGGAAACACGCCGCTGCCCCCAGTACACTCTGGCACACGCACACGCTCCAATAAGGGCCCTTTTACCTCCCTGACATTAGCTTGTAATGCTATTAACCCATTCATCGTTAAGATGCCCACTTAAGCAAAATGCGAAAGATACCCATTTAACCGAATTTATTGCGGAGTGGGAAGAGATCGAAAAGCGTACATCTTCATGTTAATGCAGAGTTGTTAGGAATGCAGCTCACAACTAATGTATTCATAATTGTGTATTCTTGTTCCTCATTTCCAGCTTTCAATTCAATTCAATTCACATTTATTCAGTAAGTTTGATTAAGTTAAGTTGATGATAGCGGAAGATAAGTAGGCACTGTGACTTAATTTTTTTTTTTTTAATTGTCTTTAACCTCAGGATTATACAGTGAAAATATAGAAAACTATTTTTTGAAATAAAGTCTTAAGTCTTAAATATTTAAAGATGTTTTATAGCATCAAATTGTATGAACAAATATTTGACATTAATTCTTTATTTAAACTAAAATATTCCTCTAGATTTTTTAACACTGTACTTCAATATTTACGCCAATAAACCTGTACTAATCTTGATAGAGAGGCAGAATGTAGTCAGCAGTTGTCAATAATCAGTAAATACCAGCAGCCAAGAGATTCAGAGTGGGTCAGTGCATCCATGTCTGATGCTTAGTGGACCAGAAATCACTCATATGGAAGCCCCTCCCCCAACAGTTCATCCCAAGAAGACTGTTCCCTATGGAGACCTCATAATCCTCAATGTCAAAGCCTTTAGCCAAACACAGACAGAAAAGACCCGAGCAGACTCCTCAAAAACATTACATCGTTAATAGAGATTTTCTGTAAATCAAAAACTAACACAAAAAGCAGTATGTACTCATTTTACCTGCTCAACTAATAGAATTTCTGTAGTGCGCTATTGATAATGTATAGAATCATTTCGATTTTTAAGAAGTTAATAATTAAAGTATATATTTAATCCTCCAAAGAATTGTCCATTTGACCACTATTTTTTTCTCATTTATTGTTTTTTATTTATTTACTGATACTGTGTTTGATTTATGCAATGATCATTATGATCGCACAAATGATCGCTTGGCAAACAAGAGTGAGTAAAAAGAGTTGGACTGAACTAATGACGCAGAACACACTGGCGATGTGGGGGTTAATACCCCCAGCGCACCCCACCTCCGAATGTTCTGGGGCAGTGTGCTTCGGCAGCAAGGAGCCACTGTCACTCTCCATTAGCAAGAAAGCCCTAATACCTCCCATCCAAAACTGCCATAATGATATCACTAACCACGAGTGGCACCGCCGGTCATGCAGTGTCTGCGTATGTGTGTATATGTGAGCGAGACCTAATGTCCACAGCTTGACCTTTCACAAACACTTGTTTCACTAATCTGAACCTTTTTTTAAATGCCTTCCTACATCTTTTGTGTCTACTTGAATATGGTTTGAGCAAAATGAGAGGTTTGGTCTTCTACTTGACCTCAAAGAGAATATTGTTTTTGAATGTATAATATATATATATATATATATATATATATATATATATATACGTATATAGTATACAGTATGTATGAATATATTGTAGCCTATATATATATAGTATACAGTATGTATGAAGATATCGTATAAATATATATATATATATATATATATATAAATATATAAATATATATATACTCACTCACTCACTAGGTAAACCCTGCAGTCCCGGGAATCCAGGATGGACCCCCTTTTGTCTTTGGAACTGCTTTAATTTTTGTGGCACATATTCAACAAGGTGCTGGAAACATTCCTCAGAGATTTTGGTCCATATTAACATGATAGCATCACACATTTGCTGGAGATTTGTCGGCTGCACATCCATGATGCAAATCTCTCGTTCCACCACATCACAAAGGTGCTCTAATGGATTGAGATCTGGTGACTGTGGAGGCCATTTGACAATAGTGAACTCATTGTCATCTTCAAGAAACCAGTTTGAGATGATTTTATCTTTGTCACATGGTGCGTTATCCTGCTGGAAGTAGCCATCAGGAGATGGGTACACTGTGGTCAGAAAGGGATGGACATGGTCTGCAACAATATGACGACTGGCATTTAAACAATGCGTAATTGGTACTAAGTCTAAGAGGCCTAAGTGTACTAAGAAAATATCCCAGAAACCATTACACCACCACCAGCAGCCTGAACCATTGATACATTGATACAATTCATGTTATGTACGCCAAATTCTGACCCCACCATCTGAATGACACGGCAGAAATCAAGTCTCATCAGACTATAGGCAATGTTTTTCCAATATTCTTGTCCAATTTTGGTGAGCCTGTGCGATTGTAGCCCCAGATTCCTGTTCTTTGCTGACATGAGTGGCACCTGGTTTGGTCTTCTGCTGCTGCATCCAATGGGTTGGACGTGTTGTCCGTTCAGAGATCCTCTTCTGTAGACCTCAGTTGTAACGAGTGGTTATTTGAGTTGCTGTTGCCTTTCTATCAGCTCAAACCAGTCTGGCCAGTGTCCTGATAAATGATAAATACATTTATGATTAATAAAATATTTTTTTAACTCACCCCAAGTTTTTGAATTGTATTGTAATTCGAATTGTATTGTATCACAGTTTTCACAATATTAAGCAAAAAAAAGTTTTCAAGATTGATAATAATACGAATTTTTTTAGCCCCAAATCTGCATATTAGAATGATTTCTGAAGGATCATGTGACACTGAAGACTGGAGTAATGATGCTGAAAATTTAACTTTGCCATCACAGGAATAAACTAGCCTACGTTTTAAAATATATTAAAATGTTTCAATTGTAATAGTATTCAAGTGTTTTTACTTTATTTCTGATCAAATAAATGCAGCCTTGGTGAGCATAAGAGACTTCTTTCAAAAAAACATAAAACCAAAAATCCAAAAGGTTTGAAATAACACAAGGGCCTGTATATGATGACAGAATTACATTTTTTGGCTAAACTATCGCTTTAATTCAAGCACTGAATCCTGTATAGCTGTTCGGTCTTTATGAACATTAGTCTCCCCCTCTCCTCTTTCTCCCTCTCTCTCTCTCCCTCTCTCTCTCACCCCAGTGTTCTTGTTCGATATTGTTTACTACCCATAAGCAAGTCTCTTTTTGCAACACTAAACGGTGCATTACAACTATCAAACAAACAAACAAATGCTCCCTGACCCCGGCTCAGCGGGACAGCTGTGGTGCCTCATCACTTATCCCAAATGCTAAGTGAGGGTAAACATCATCCTGAACATTGAGTGGCTCTCCTGCTCAGTCACTAACCTCTGTTATGCTTTTGAATAATGAATTTCGCCTGCGCTTGTTCAGTGTTCGATCATGTGTGAACACAATAAAGAGACACACAGAGACCTGATGCCTCCTTAATTTACTGAACAGCATGCTGACATGTGGGGTTGTGTGTTTTTTTCTTTCTGCGATTTGAGGTCAGGGATAGGGTCAAATAATGGGCTAAATATGGGATCCCTGGCTTCAGTCCATAGCAGATTTTGATCATGAGGGTGATGGAGGACTGTTCAGGGGACCCCACTGTTTAACGTCTTCCAAAAATAATTTTGTTTTTGTTCTAAAGCTAAGAAACATAAGCCAAATAAAGTGAAATAAATAAATGCCTGCTGTGAGGAAAAAATTGTTTCTTGTCTTTTCAGCATTTGGACATTTACATGGGTGTTAAAATCATTTCCTCTAATTCCACACTAAGACAACAGAAGCATTCGAGGCCTTAATGCATTAGGAGAGAAGGTGACAGGAGACAGAAGCATATTTATTAAAGATAAATGAAGGTCTGGACACACGCACGAAAACAAAAGGAATAAAGAAACACATAAAAACACTTAACGTATTTGAATTTATCTTATCAAGTCCATTAAGCATAGTAAAAAAGAGGGAATTTTCATGTTCTCGCATTGTTATTCTAGTAGAATTATTCATTAAATAGCGAAAAAATATATTAAATTCTAATGATGTAGACAAAAAAGTGCATTTTGGCAAGCCTTGAACCAAAGAAGACATTTAACAGGCTTGTGTATAAAAATTCCTCATAAATGTTTATGGCTTATACATTTGATAGCGCTTCAGTGCGTAGGGGGAGACCGGGGGCAATTGTAACACACTTAATTCCTCCAATCAGAAACAAGCTATGTGATGACACTTAATCTGTACATGATCAGTAGGATTTTCTCTCTGCCTGTGGAAAAGGATCACGATCATTTCAACATATAGCCTACATAATTTTGAGTTATGAAAGTTACTTTTTGGATGTACACTATTTTTTGCTATTGTATTTTTCCAAAGTTTAGATGACTACATTTTATGTATGTAAAAGTAAAAAAAAAAAAGTATAAAAAATTTAAATGTGAACAACTTATGCTAATACCCAGCAAACATGCCAGTGCGTGGGTGGTGGGGGTTGCGGGGCCCATAGCAGTTTTGCCCGTTTCGGCTCCCACAAGGATTTACTGTGGGCAACCCTCTATATATAGGTGTAGCACACAAGATTTCATCATTGCTGTAACATTGGGGGCAAATGTAACATTGTGTTACAGTTGCCCCCAAGTTACATGGCCCAATGGAAGCACCTTCTTTGTCTGTGTTGACATACTTTTCTGTTAGAAAATGAACATATTTATACAGTCGGTATAAATATAATATTACTTTGTTACAATTGCCCCCAAACTGTTACAATCGCCCCCACCAAGGCGGAAACTGTAACACTCTGACTTCTTGCATTTAATTTAATATAGTCTTGTCCTTATTAATGAGATACCTGTGAGAAATTTCTCAAATTTTTTACTAACAAAATTGAGAACATTAGATCATTGTTTACCCCCACTTCATCTATTACTCCGCCTGACTGCTCAGGTGTACCAGCTATTTTTAACCAATTTCAGCCCATCTCTCTCACTGAATTGAGGGATTTAGTATCACATATGAAACCTACTATATCATCTCATGATGCTATTCCCTCCTCTATTATAAAGGATGCTTTTGATGCAGTTGAGTTGGCCCCTCCATTCAGATCATTTTAAATTCATGCCTTGCATCCGGCACTGTCCCTACATGTTTTAAGCATGCGGTTGTCCAACCCTTGCTTAAAAAACGTCTCGGTTACATATGGTAACCCTCGTTCCCTGAGGGAGGGAACGGAGACGTAGGTCAGACTGACCAATAGGAATCTCGCTAGAGAGGCCAATCTACTTCGAGTGAAACTAAAACAAGCCAATGCACATTGGCATGCAATCATTTGCATCAGCTGCGCGTCCTCGTCAGCGCGGGTATTTAACAGCAGCTGTTATGATTGCACACTAGTTTTTTGCTGAGGAGCCAAACCTGAAAAAGCTGGCCGCCCCAGCGGGCGGCAGCAGATGTGGCGACGGGACCTACGTCTCCGTTCCCTCCCTCAGGGAACGAGGGTTACCATATGTAACCGAGACGTTCCCTATCGGTCAGTCACTACAACGTAGGTCAGACTGACCAATAGGAATCCCTACCAAAGCGCCACAGCTGCTGCACCCCATCCAGCGCCCCATGCAAGCCTCTACACCTTCTTGCCTAGAAGGATGATAGGAGGAGGCTACACACAGAGTGTATCTGTCACTGTTGTTCCGTAATAACCCATACAGTGAGATTATTGGATAACACTGGGAAAGCGTGCCCTTCAGTTAGGAAGGAGGACGCTGCGGAAGCCACTTACTTCAAGGAGTTATGTGGGGAATACATATGGACTAGCCCGAAGGCTGTACTACATATGAGATAGTGGGTGACTTAGCCCAAGGGAAAGACACGGGCTTCCGTTAGGAGCAGCCGTGGAAAATATACACATATGGGATCCCCGTAGGGTCACACATATGGAACCCAGCCCAGATCCGGTTCTCAAGGATTCAGCGGATAAAGGCCTGGCACCTGGACGCTCCGCCATGTCCGGGCCGAGGGGTTTTTGGAGGACTCAACAGGTTTTTCACTCTGGAGCAATAAGGGTGCACAGTAGGGTGCAGCAAGCCGACAGAGCCGGGCCTCTCGGTGCTTCTACCCGTTTAGGGTGAGAACACGGGAGGAGACCGGCTCTACACGTAGGCTATAATATCTAGCGAACGTGTTAGGTGTCGCCCAGCCCGCAGCTCTACAGATATCTGTTAGCGAGGAGCCACGTGCCAGCGCCCAGGAGGATGCAACGCCTCTCGTGGAGTGTGCATGCAACCTGAGCGGGCAGGGCACGCCTTGAGCTTGGTAAGCCAAGGCGATGGCATCCACTATCCAGTGGGCCATCCTCTGCTTGGAGACAGCCTTTCCCCTCTGCTGGCCTCCGTAACAGACAAAGAGCTGGTCTGAGGTCCTGATGCTTTGAGTTCTGTCCACGTACATACGCAGAGCGCGAACGGGACAGAGCAAAGCCAGGGCTGGGTCTGCCTCCTCCAAAGGCAGCGCTTGCAGGTTCACTACCTGGTCTTTGAAGGGAGTGGTAGGAACCTTGGGCACATAGCCAGGCCGGGGTCTTAGTACCACATGGTTGTCACCCGGCCCGAACTCTAGGCACGATTCGTCGACCGAAAATGCGTGCAGGTCTCCTACCCTCTTGACAGAGGCCAGTGCAACCAGTAGCAAAGTCTTCATGGAAAGAAGCTTTAAGTCTACTGACTGCAGAGGCTCAAAGGGAACATCCTGAAGTGCTCGAAGCACCAGGGAAAGATCCCAAGAGGGTATGGAGGGGGGTCGAGGAGGATTTAATCGTCTCGCCCCCCTAAGACACCTGACGACCAGGTCGTGCTTCCCCACTGTTTTGCCATCTATGTGGTCGTGATAAGCTGAAATAGCGGCAGCATGTACTTTGAGGGTGGAGGGAGACAGCCTTCGCTCCAACCCTTGCTGCAAGAAGGAAAGCACAGACCCTATCGAACATCTCCGGGGGTCTTCTCGGCGAGAAGAACACCACTCGACGAACAGGTTCCACTTCAGGGCGTAAACACGTCTCGTGGACGGCGCCCGTGCTGAAGTGATGGTGTTAAGTACCTCAGGGGGTAAGTCACCTAGAACCTCCGCGTCCCGTCCAGGGACCAGACATGGAGTTTCCAGAGGTCTGGACGCGGGTGCCATAGGGTGCCCCGTCTCTGAGTCAGAAGATCCTTCCTCAGAGGAATGGGCCAGGGAGGGACTGTCCCAAGGAGCATGAGTTCTGGGAACCAAGTCCGGGTGGGCCAATAGGGAGCCACCAGAAGGACCTGCTCCTCGTCCTCCCTGACTTTGCACAGTGTCTGTGCAAGTAGGCTCACTGGGGGAAACGCATATTTGCGGAGGCCCCGGGGCCAGCTGTGTGCCAGTGCGTCCGAGCCGAGTGTTCCCTCGGTCAGGGAGTAAAACAGCTGGCAATGGGAGGTCTCTGAAGAGGCAAACAGGTCTACCTGAGCCTCTCCGAACTCTCTCCAGATCAGCTGAACCACCTGGGGGTGGAGTCGCCATTCTCCCGGAAGCACAGCTCGTGATAGCTCGTCGGCCACACGGTTGAGCACGCCAGGGACATACATGGCTCGAAGCGACCTCAGATGCTTCTGACTCCAGAGGAGGAGATGGCGGGCGAGTTGCGACATGCGACGGGAGCGTAGACCACCTTGTCGGTTGATGTACGCCACGGTCGCAGTGTTGTCCGTACGGACCAGCACGTCCCTGCCCCGTAGCGGCCTTTTCAGGCGGCTCAGAGCGAGATGTACTGCTAGCAACTCGAGGCAATTGATGTGCCAATGCAGTTGGGGAGCCGTCCACACCCCTGACACTGCATGCCCGTTGTACGTGGCACCCCAGCCGGTGGCAGAGGCATCTGTGAAAACCACAGCATGCCTGGAGACCTGTTCCAAGGGGACTCCTGCCCGAAGGAACGAGAGGTCTGACCACGGGCTGAAGGTCTGGCGGCAGGCCGGTGTGATTGCCACCCGGTGAGTGCCATGATGCCACGCCCATCTCGGGACTCGGCCGTGAAGCCAGTGCTGAAGCGGTCTCATATGAAGCAAGCCGAGCGGAGTTACCGCTGCTGCCGCTGCCATATGCCCCAGGAGCCTCTGAAAAAATTTCAGTGGGACCGCTGTCCTGCCTTTGAACGTGTTCAAGCAGTTCAGCACCGACTGAGCGCGCTGCTCTGTGAGGCGCGCTGTCTGTGCGACCGAATCCAACTCCATACCGAGAAAAGAGATCCTCTGCACAGGGGCGAGTTTGCTCTTTTCCCAGTTGACCTGAAGGCCCAACTGGCTGAGGTGCGTGAGCACGAGGTCCCTGTGTTCGCATAACTGATCTCGAGAGTGTGCTAGTATAAGCCAGTCGTCGAGATAGTTGAGGAGGCGAACGCCCTGTTCTCTCATGGGAACAAGGGCCCCCTCCGTGACTTTCGTGAAGACACGGGGAGACAGGGACAGCCCGAAGGGCAGGACCTTGTACTGATATGCTCGACCCTCGAACGCAAAGCGCAGAAACGGCCTGTGTCGAGGAAGAATCGAGACATGAAAGTACGCGTCCTTCAGGTCGATCGCTGCAAACCAATCTTGGGGACGGATGCATCCGAAAATGCGTCTCTGCGTGAGCATTTTGAACGGTAGCTTGTGGAGGCTCCGATTCAAAACTCGCAGATCCAAGATCGGTCGTAACCCACCACCTTTCTTGGGTACAATGAAGTAGGGACTGTAGTGCCCTGACCTCATATCGGCTGGAGGGACCGGCTCTATCGCGTCCTTCGCCAGTAGGACTGCGATCTCCGCACGCAAGACATGGGCATCGGCTGCTCTCACTGTAGTGGAGTGGATGGCCCGAAACTTGGGGGGACGCCGGGCGAACTGAATCGCATAGCCGAGCCTGATGGTCCGAATGAGCCAGCGAGACGGACTGGGGAGCGCTAACCAGGCTCTCAGAGACCGTGCAAGCGGGACCAAAGGGACTGTAGGCGTACCCGGAGTGGGGCAGCGAGGTGGAACACAGGGACGTGGCTCGGGAGGCTCTCTCTGGGAGGCGGCCCGTAGCAGGGTCTGTGTGTGCTGTGCAGCACTTACCTGGTTCCACGGGGCAGGAGGTGCAGGAGGCGGCTCGGTGGCGTTCTCGAACTGCACACTGCTGCTCACTCTGGCTTTGCCACCCTTCTTGGCGGGGGCCTGGACGGGCGGGGCGGCCTGCCTGCGACTGGCTCCACGGCGCCGTTTAGGTGGAGGCTGCTGCTGCAGCGCGGGAGCAGGGGCAGACGCAGGAGGACGCCCCCGGCGACGAGCAGACTGAGGAGCCGCAGGCGGTGGGTTGGAGGCAGCAGCTGACCGCCGCGGCAGGATATGCTTGATGGCCTCAGTCTGCTTTTGTACAGCCGAGAACTGCTGGGCGAAGTTCTCGACCGCGTCGCCGAAGAGGCCGGTCTGGGACACGGGGGAGTTGAGGAACCGGAGCTTCTCAGCCTCACTCATGTCTGCCAGACACAGCCAGAGATGGCGCTCCTGGACCACCAAGGTGGACATCGCATGACCCACTGACCGCGCGGTGACCTTCGTCGCACGAAGCGCGAGGTCCGTTGCGGCACGAAGTTCCTGGAGAACTTGTGGATCATGACCACCCTCGTGCAGGTCCTTCAGTGCCTTGGCCTGATGGACCTGCAGCAACGCCATGGCGTGCATGGCAGAGGCAGCTTCCCCACAGGCCTTGTAAGCCTCGTCGAATAGGTCCGACGAGTACCTACAGGCCCGGGAAGGAAGACACGGTTCTCCGCGCCGAGTGGAGTTAGGGCACAGCTGCATTGCAGCGGCCCGCTCCACTGGCGGGATGCGCGTGTATCCCTTAGCTGCCCCGCCATCAAGGGTGGTGAGGGAGGAGGAGCCACCGGAACGGTTTCTGGCAGTAAAAGGTGCCGTCCACATTCCCGTAAGCTCCTCATGCACTTCCGGGAAGAAAGGCACTGGGGTGGGTTGCTGAGAACCAGCACGCGCCACCCCGAGATACCAATCATCCAACCTCGAGGGTTCGGGACACGGTGGAGGATTCCACACGAGCCCGACCCCGTTGGCGGCCCAGGAGAGCATGGCCATCATCTCCGGGTCCGTCTCAGGCACCGCTGGCACCCCCGAAGGAGGCAGCGGTGCCGAGTCGTCGTCCGCAGAGAAGTCTGACCCACCCTCCGATGCAGCGATCGACATCTGGTCACTGGGAGCCCCAAAGGAGACAACCGGTACACACCTCGAGGATGGTCCAGCTTTCTCCAATGGAAGCTCAACTGGCTGCGGAGCATGAGAGGGGTGAGGGCTCCTAGGGGGTTGGTTCCCCGAAGGAGACGCGCTCACCGTGATCCTCAGGTCACCCGTGCCCCCGCCCGAAGCAACCCTCCGAGGAGGATTGGAACGAGGCAGAGGCACGGGGACTCCGCCCCTTTGCAGGAACAGGAGTCTCGACCGTAGCTCCGCGATGGTCATCTTCCCACAATGGGTACATGACTCATCCACAAACGCTGCCTCAGCGTGTTCAATGCCCAGACACACGAGGCAGCGCTTGTGACCATCCTGTGAGCCCAGGTAACGACCGCATCCAGAAACACACAGATAGAAAGTCATCTTTTTTTTTTTTTTTTTTTTTAAAGACGCTGTCTATCTGTGTAAGCTCTTTTAGGGACTACTCTCACTGGTGCTGAAGCACGCAGGGGAACAGCCACTGCGAACACAGACGGGAATGTGCACCCGTCTGCGCGCTGTCTCTCTCTCTCGCTGGCAGGTCTTACCGGCTGTGAGAACAGCCTTTGAGCGCTGAACTGCGCACCTTACCAGCTGTTAAAACAGCTTTTTTGAATTTGCTCAAAAAAACAAAACAAAAAAGACAGACAGAAGAGAGAGGACACAAGACTGCTCGCGCTGCCGTGCTGTAACGCCCGCACCGAACAAGGAGAGATCCAACGAAGGCTTGCCAAGTTTCACACTCTGTAGGATTACCATGAAGCGTTTGGCTCCGAAGCAAAAAGCTAGTGTGCAATCATAACAGCTGCTGTTAAATACCCGCGCTGACGAGGACGCGCAGCTGATGCAAATGATTGCATGCCAATGTGCATTGGCTTGTTTTAGTTTCACTCGAAGTAGATTGGCCTCTCTAGCGAGATTCCTATTGGTCAGTCTGACCTACGTTGTAGTGACTGACCGATAGGGAACACAACCTCGATGTCAAATGCCTAGAAAACTACCGCCCCATTTCTAAGCTTCCTTTTATTTCTTAAGTTCTGGAAAAAGCTGTTCTGTCACAGCTGTTTCCCTTTCTGACCACTCACAACATACTATAACCTTTTCAGTCAGGTTTCAGACCCTTTCATAGCACTGAAACAGCCCTGCTCAAAGTAACCAATGATGTTCTTCTCACACTAGACTCAGGTGATAATGCCTTCCTGATATTATTGGATATCATAATGCCTTCGACACCATTGATCACAATATTCTCCTCACCTGCCTTGATCAGCAGGTGGGCATTAGGGAGACTGCACTACTTTGGTTCCGCTCCTATCTCAAACATAGGACTTTCTCAGTGTCTAATGGCCAGTTCTCCTCATCATCTGCTCCCGCTTCATATGGGGTCCCTCAGGGGTCCATCTTGGGTCCTATGCTCTTCAGTCTGTATGCTCCCACTGGGTGATTATCATACGAAAGCATAACATCTCTTTTCACCTCTATGCGGATGACTCACAACTGTACTTGCCTCTAAAATCTAAGGGACTCCATACAATCTCTCCTGGTCTGTCTCGAAGACATCAAAATGTGGATGGCTAACAACTTTCTCCAGTTAAATGGTGACAAGACAGAAGTCATAAATTTTGGTCCTCCAAGGCAAGATGCACTGTAGTGCAAAATAGGTCACCTCACCCCTTGTGTCAAACCCTATGCCAGAAACCTGGGTGTCATCATCGACTCCGAACTCTGCCTTGATAAACAGATAGCTCTGTTGTCAAAAATAATTTTCACCTGCTCAGAATGATCTCCCGCTTGAAATCATTCCTATCTCACAACGACCTTGAGAAAGTTATCCATGCCTTTATTACAGCACGGCTGGGTTATTGCAATTCCCTCTACCTTGGCCTACCCCAATCCTCACTTAGACGTTTGCAGTTGGTCCAAAACGCAGCTGCGTGTCTTTTAACTGGCACCATGAGGCGTGAGCACATCACCCCCATTCTGGCCTCCTTGCACTGGCTCCCAGTTCTTTTTAGGATTCCGTTCAAAGTTTTATTGTTTGTTTTTAAGGCACTAAATGGGCTGGCCCCAACCTATATTACTGACCTTGTACAGCCGTACTCAGTTCAAAGGTCACTGAGATCCTCAAACAAAGGGCTCCTGCATTTGCCGCGCTGACGGCTCAAACAGAGGGGTGATAGAGCTTTTGCAGTTGCTGCTCCATGTCTGTGGAACCAGCTCCCCCTGGATATTAGATCTGCCCCCTCCATTTCTGCCTTCAAATCCAGGCTAAAAACCCACTTTTATTCCCTGGCCTCCCTTGTTCCATAACCCTGTACTCCTGCTCATTTCTTTATATCTCTGTGTTGTGTACCTTGTTATTGAAGGTTTCCTTTTTATTCTTGTTTTGTATAATTATGACAATTGATCCCATGTGTTTTTTGTATTATTTGTCTTTTTAGTTATTCACTGTACAGCACTTTGGTCAGTTTTATGCTGTGTGTAAATGTGCTTTATAAATTAAATTAATTTATTTATTAAATTTGTATTGTTAATTGGTGCACCTATATTTGTTTCTTGTATCAAAAGGTGATTAGTGAAGTATTCTGAGATATAAAGGAAAATGTAAAAAATGGTAGAATAACCCCTGGTCTCCCCAGGGGAATGAAGATGATTATGATCCATACACCAAAACCGTTGTAGGAGATATATGGTGTACAGTTAGTGTTACAGGCTAAATGATAATAATAACATGATTCACTCAGCAACTGCAACATTATTCATAACCACATTATTATTCACACCAACGAAGTAGCCTATTATGAACGCCATTTTTATCACAGGCATTTTTTTTAATGCCTGTTTAAAAATAATCTAATGTCTAATCACGACGTTAGATAATATTTATTTTGGTAAGGAAAAACATCAGTCTTCTTCAGTAATAACAAAGTTGGAATAATAATCTGCCACTGGAGGGCAATAGAGGAAAACGCTTTCCTTTTTGTTGCTGTGGAAACGACACACGCGCAAAAAGTTTGTCCAGAAAGCTTTTTGTGGGACTTAAAAGATGAATTTGGAGGATTACTTTCAGTCGGTTTTCAAAGAACGACTCTCATTGTAAGTATATGTAATTTATTACACCACATCTTGTTTTTGTATCCGTTAATCCGTTATGGCCACTCAGATTCATAGTCGTTGAAGTGAAAAACTGTAGTCAAAGCTTTGTTCGGGCGGATAAAGATGGTGAATTGCGTGTACTCAAGAGATTGTTCAACCCTATAGAAATAAGGCCGTGCAGAAGGATTTGACGGATATGAGTACAAGCGTAATGCAACTTTTGGAGGTGCGCGAGGAGTGCACGAGCGTGACCACAGCACTGGAAGCGCAGAAAGAGGTGGTCGTATGAAAAACAAAAACCTACTGTATTTACATTTTCGCTGTTTCAGTTTGAATGAGTGTAATGTTTCCGTGCTCCGACATGTGTGTGCTTTTGTCAGGAGATGCAGATGAAGCGGGAGAGTTTAAGAGAGAGAGACGAAAACATGAAGAAAGAGGAGGAGAAACTGAAGAAATCCATACTGAAATATAACAAGTTTTTGCAAGTAAAACAATATTCTAAAACAACTACTTGCATAGGAATGAATAATATGTAAAATTACTTTTTGGACACCTTTTTTTTGTGTTTTTCTTTCCCTTTAGGAAAATGATGCCAGGCGTTTGCGTGCCATAAAGATAGCAGAGGCAGAGAGAGCTCAAGTAAGACTGAAAGAACTGGAGATTCAGAAGCTAAAGACAGAGAATGACGCCCTGCAGGCACGTAAAGAGCTTCTGGAGGAACGTGTAGGAAAAGCCATATGCTACCAAGAGTTCCTGGAAAGAGCTGCAAAAATGTCCGGAAAGGTAGGCATTAAATAACTAGGTCTTGCTGTTGTTGTGTCTGGAATGGGGAGAGGTACTGACACAACTCAGAGAAACTGTCAAGCTGTCTGGACTCACCTGCCTCATTTGACTGAAGAGTGAGACTTTCCACACTTTGAGAGTCTGAACTAAAGACTGTGTAGGGCAGAGAGATACATATAAATTGCACCGCCAACTCCAAGGTTCCTGCGGGGCATTTTAACACAACGGCAAACACAACTGCAAAGGTGCAAGTTTTGCACCAGCAGAAAAACTGAAGGGTGTGGGTTCTTCACACTAGTCGGCACCTCCACCTGAGATGTTGGGCTACTGATAAAACAGGCCCTTATGTTAACTCCCACTATAAAAAGGAAGAATACTGCTCTAGTGTGGAATTATTACTTTGTTTTTTGAAATGCCAGAAGGATGGTTGATGAACAGTAGAATGAAAAACATAATGACCATCTGTCATGTGATCAGTCACATTACATCCAGTTATGCATGTTAGATTTGAACTTTTATTAATCACTGTTACATGTTTTAAGATGTTACATGTTATGTGTTTAGTATTTATATATTTGCTTAGCCTACATAATATTATGTATTTTGATAATGGGTAAGTTTGTTCTTTATGTGCACACAGTATTAATTTTCATTTTTTCAGGTCTTAAAAAATCTTACATTTGATTTTAAAAAATGTGCAGCAGCCCTGAATGCTCAAACACTGGAGGAATGATAACTCTTTGTTTATTCCTCCTAAGCGCGCCCAGAAGCTTTGTCTTAAAATGTTTTTATCACTCATCAGTTGGAAAAAACGTTCTGAAAGTGATTCCAACGATATTGTTTCTCTGTGCCTTTATTATTATAGTTGTGGTGTGGACTCTGCTATTCTTTTATATTTAGAACAATGTTTAGAACTAAATCTTTATCATTATCATTATAGTTATCGTCCTTGGTGTGAATGGGCCTTTATTCTGTGTGGTTGGATTTTCTGTTTTCTGAATGAGGCAGACGGGGTAACAAGAAAATATCTGCATAAAGATACCGAGTTATTTTTTAATGTTTGAAGACAAAACGGATGCATTTTTGAAAGTTTTACATTATATTTAAATATCTAAAATATTAATGTTACACTTTTTCTTTCTCTTCCCCCCCTCTCCCAATTTTTCTCATGACATTTGAGTTTGAGAATATTGGTCAAGTCATTGACCGTCTTCAAGCACTCCGGTCCATTCACAAGGAACTTCTAGAAAACCAGACTGCGTTAGAGAAAGAGAGAGAGAGGACAAAGCGGGAACTGACACAGTACATAAATAAGCAGCGAACTGTTCTCCTGCACTGTAACAACCAACTACACCAGCAACAGACGCAGCTAGACAGCATACGCTTAGAAGCATACAAATGGGTAAAAACATACACACACACACACACATATTTACAGAGGGTGAGTGTGTTAATGTACAAACACAAAAAGACACACAGATGTCACTGTGGCACCTCTGTCTTTTGTACTGTTCTGTCTCCCAAGATTACAGAATCTTCATGTATTCTACAGGAATTAAAACTGAAGCACTTCTGTTCCACTGCAGCAAAAGAGATTCTCTATTTTGCTCAGCTAAAGACCACGATCCATAACATTTATCAAATGATCACACATTACAACAGAAGAGTCTCTGTGGACTCTGAGGACACCTTCAAGCAGTTGGAAATGGTGAATAATGTTTTGTTTGTCAAGTATTTGTTGTTGATGTGTTTTTTATTAAAACGAGGTACAGTAAAGTTCTTAAAAGTCATCACAGCAATGTGTGATCAAATGCAGCATGCAAGCTGATGTTTCACAACTGCTGTGGTGAATAACTCTCTTTTTTTTTCCAGATTCAGAAATATTTTCAGCTTATGGGAGCTCTAGTGGATGATGATCTAAAGTTCAACATTATGACAATGCCGAATCGAACTGATGAAAATGACTGAGGAGATTAAGACCCGAGCTCTGAGGATGTACAGTATATCAACTGAAAATCACCAGATGTCTAAGCTAAATAAAAATCATCATCTGACCACCCTTTTGACAGGATTATGCAATGGGGTGGGGAGGGGCAACAGGGATACTGTATGTATTACAAGGATGATTCATTTGAAGGGTTTTCCCTTTTAATTAATCAGTGAAATATTATCAAAGCATGTTGCCTTTCTATTTCTATGGAAGCTTGTTTCTGCCACTGAATAAAAAAAAAGGTAATTGTGACTTTTTATCTCCCGTTCTGACTTTTTTTCTCAGAATTGGACTTTATAATTATAATGATGACAAATGAAAACAATAGGTGTTTTCATTCTGAAATCAAACATATCTGAGTGGCCTACATACAAAAATCTGGGTAAAAGTATTAACAAAAGATGAATGTGAACACTTCTGAATGCTTCATGAGTCTCAGTCACAGTGGGCTTTATTGATTTTATTTATCTAATAACATAAGAGTAATAACGGTGATTATCTTGCGCTGTGCTTTCGTTTCTAGTTCTCTTTCATTTTTGTTTTTTACCCTTTCCTTTCTTTCCTTTCTTGGGCTTTGCGCTGGCCTTCGTGGCTTTGCGCACACAAAAGCCTCTCCAGTGGGCCTGAATGATAGTGGCCGCTTGGCTCTGCATCTCTCTTTCTTTTTCTTGCTGTTTCCTCTTCTCCTGAGCCTCCTGTCGCTCCTTCATAATCTGGGAGTACTCCAGGTTCATAACTGCAAAAAGTTCCTCCAGCCCTGTCAGCTCTGTCTCATCTTTCTCGTGCATGCAAGTAATTTCCTCCAACTCTGTCTAGACACACATATACACGTATAAAATCAAATACATGTATGCATAAAGACAACATACATTTAAATATTAAAATACATTCACACTGATACATTGTATTTTTTAAATGCAATGTATATACTGTTCAAAAGTTTGGAGTCGGTAAGATTTTTGTATGTTTTTGAAACTTATGCTCACCAAGGCTGCATTTATTTGATCAAAATACAGTAAAAACAGTCATATTGTGATATATTACTACAATTTAAAATAACTATTCTCTATTTTATTATATTTTTTATGTATTTTATTCCTGTGATGGCAAAGCTGAATTTTCAGCATCATTACTCCAGTCTTCAGTGTCCCATGATCCTTCAGAAATCATTTTAATATGCTGATTTGATGCTCATTTCATCTTATTATTACAGTTGAAAATGGTTGTTCTGCTTTACATTTTTTGTGGAAACTATAAAAAATATTTTTTTGAGGGGGGGGGGGGGGGGGGGGGGGGGGTTGATTCTTTGATGAATAAAGAACAGCATTTATTTGAAAATATTTTTTTTTGTAACAATGTAAAAGTCACATGAATGCTGAATAAAATTCATTTCGAGACATATAACCTACAATAAATCTTGTAAAAAGCCCACACTTTTGAACGGTATCTGCAAATACATCCGAAAATGATATTGCATCAAACATCAGTAAAGGCCATGTTAGATTAATGTCTACCTGTTTCTCTCCCATTTCAGCATCGTATTTCTGGATCAAGTTCTCTATCTCTGTTTCTTCCTTGTATTTTTTCTGCAAATCATAAATCAGTAACATTACAAAATAATCACTATACGCATGCTTCCTGTTTCATTAACTGGATGAGCCCTGAGTGTGCACACACCTTTCGTAGTTTCAGTTCGCCCTCTCTGTTTTCTGAAATCACATTATTGAACTGAGCTCTCAGTTGATTGGCCTCCTGCTGCATACGAGCTCTCTTCCCCTCTGAAGTTTTCTTTTCTGATTGGCTCTGTTTCTCAGCGTCCTGCTGAGTTCGGATAACAGACTCTTCCAAACCCTTTTCCATCTGATGCAGTGAGCTCCTCAGCTGGTGCACTTTATTATTCAACATGGAGATCTAATTAGGCGTGAAAACCAGACAGACAGAGAAAGAAAAGGGGAGAAAAATAAAGAAGGAGAGCACGTAGTTTGGAGAACTCATTCATCTGTCAACATTCTGTCATCTAACTAATCACAACTGTCAACTTTATAAACATTGTTTGCTCCTTATGGTGCTTCTCACCTCTGTATCCTTGGCTTTTATTGCCATTGCAACCTCTTTGTCCAGTGAGTCCATCACTGCCTGGTTGGCAGAGTGACGTAGACTGACTTCCAGCATCATCTCTCTGCGATCTCTCTCCTCCGTAGGGGTTGTGAGGAGCCTCTCCAAAACGACCTCCCTCAACTCGCACAGGCCATCTCTCAAATTCTGAGACCCCATCTCTCCCCCTGTGTTAGGTTCTATCCGTTTTAGCACCTCTCTTGCCCTAAATAGCCGCACAATGTTACGAAAGGAATCCTGAATTGCTTTTGCTGATTTGGCTAGTTGTTCCTTTTGTTCAAGACTCCCATCAAGCACCATAGCTTGGTACTTTTCTTCAAGTCTATGATGCTCTTTCAGGGCCCTCACCACCTCCTCTCCCAGGCTCGGGGAAAGAGCTTCTGGACAGTTCAGCAAAGTGCGTAAAAGAGAGGCTATCTCCATCTGATTAATGCACTCATCTAGTACCCCTAAAATGAGCTTTGCTTCCCGAGATGATAAAGTCTTCCTGGAGGGGTTGATGGTCTTTAAGAGGTCTGCCTTAGTTTTGTTTGGAATGCTGGCTGCATCTGATAGTCTCTCTTCAAGGGGGAGATCATCTAATTTTGAGCTCATCATTAGAGGTCTCTTCTTTGATTGAGTAAGGGAGAGAAAACTATTCACACACACCAAATAAACAGACAATAGATAATCTTTGGTGAAGCATTACTAACAATATAGATTTTAAAAACATTTAAAACAAGATTTTGAAAGACATTTAAATACAGAAGGTGCAAGTCTCCACAAAGCTATTTAAAATGCATTAAAATGCAATTCATACAAAACAATACCTAAGTACACAAATGTTTTCATTTGAATGATAAAAACAGTTCTGCATTAAAATTCATTTTAATATGTAATACGTCACCGTGCTATTCTTTTTGGTCAAAATCCGTATTCACTTGATCACAGTCAAACTCAAACTCTGTTGTTGTTGTTTATACCAGTTGCCGTGACAACCGGCGTTGGCATGACATTCTTATCTTTAACCCCTCCACTCCATTCAGTGACTTCCCACTCGACTCCAGCAAAGAACAAAATTAGAAATCTCACTCATCGCTTAATTATATACGTGTATGAAAAAAAACATAAACCTCATATTATCAATGAATGAATTAAAATGTTTGGCACAAGGAACATTTTTCAAATCGTGACTTTTATTGTGACATTTCAGCTGTTTTATCTCTGCGATCAAAAACGACACTGTCGTAAAAAGACGTAACGTCAGATCCTCCTGCTTGACGGCGTCGGTTCTTTTATTTATAATGTTAAAAACGCGATTAAATCGCATTTTTCTGCGTTATAAAGCTAAATTAGTTTATTACTAACATAGAAAGCAGCTATATACCTTGCGCTTGCGATGGTATTTTTTATAACAGCCGACGATAATGACGTAAACAGACAGGCTCTGTTAGTTTTTAATTCTGATTTGTTTAACTTGGACGTCTGTTAAAGTTCAGTTAAAACACATTTTAGCATAGACGCGCTCAGTTTGGTGTTTGGGGACAATAAAGCGGTTTCTGTAACTCGTGTCGTGTAGCCCAAGTTTCTCTGCAGCAGTGAAAGGTTAGTTTATTGAACATAGAGACTCCGTGTCCCCTAAAACCTACGGTCCTCTCGCCGTTCTGCGGGATGGCGGACGGGGACGACGATGTGCCGCTGATTCTGACCTGGGACGATGCGACCAGCGGGCTGCTGGAGGAAGACGAGAGTGAGTATATGTGTCCTTACTACACCTCATTCAGCTGACGCTTCTTGTGCAGTATTGTTCGGTCACCTGTATTTACCTGAGCTTTGCTGGTGGTAGAGCGGACTGCGTACAGATCTTTAACCGGCTTTCAGCCCTCTTGTAAAGATCTGTCACCGGTTTGGTGTGCAGCATCCTTCATGAATTCTGTCAATGGCCTCTCTCTCTCCTTGGTTTTGTCTGAGCTGTCAGATACTGTAGAGCAGGGAGTTTGAAACTTTTCATTCCAAGGTCCAAGGGCCGCAAATATAATGTAAATACAAATCCTGGCGAAGTAGCTGTATATTTTCTTGTATGCTATAAAGAGAAGTATTTTAAGCGTGATATTATAAAGACAACATCAATCGCTTTGATATCTCACTGGTAACAAGTAGTGGAATCAATAGACCAATAGCCCTATAAACACCATTTATAAAATTCTCTGAATTGTCTACAGACTCCCTATAGTTCCCTGGTGTTCCAAGCAGAACCGACATTTGAAAACTTCTGCTGTTGGGTGTCAGTTAACAGTGATTAACAGTGATACTCTTACAGAACTGTTGATTATTAGACTTTGCTGAGATAAGTTACTGCAGGCTCTTTAACCCCCAGACTTCCATCATGTGACAGTGGATAGCAAAGATGGCCATTTATATAGTGTGAGTTCCAAACACTGACTCTAGAGGGCTTGGCAGTCAAACCTTTTCGTCATTGTTGACTGCATTATTGACATTGCTAATGCGCTGGGAGATGATTTGTAGGCCTTCTGCATAGGCACAATTTACGGTTTTAGTAGAGCTAAAGCATGGCTGTTTCCCCCCACATCGCTTTATATAAGCTTTTCTAATGTTGAATTTAATTTCATCAGTGTGTGCCAGCTGTCATCAGTGGTGGATCTTGTTATTGAGGGGCGTGAGATTGCTAGACTTAATCATGATGCCATCACACAATATATCTTTGATGTTCATGTGAAAATAATAATTGCACCCGCAACTTACAAAAAACTCATATTTTCATATTGTTGACAATCCAGTTTTTACTTGGAAGTGAACAAATTATCTGCTACATTCAGATATACATATCAGTAGTTCATCAAAACACACAAAAAATAAGTTTATGAAGTACGTCATGTTGGCTTGACGGCCATACATCGGTAGATAGTTTTATTGAACTGTGTTACGTGTGGCATCTTTCACTCTAAAAAACAGATTCGCCATTGGATATTGCTTATAGTGCTATTTGGCTTATGTTGTACTTAAGGCGTCTTTACACAGCTGAGTTAAGGCTACTATGTGCCTGCTCAAAATTCAGTCTAAAGAAGCAATTTAGCATAAAAGCCAGACTAAATTATGCCTGCTCTCACCCACCTCAGCCCCTAGAATCAAAGTTGTAATTTTGGTGTTAAGCCATTTATGCCACCTCTGATCAGCATTAAACCTTAGACTTAGGCCACTTTGAAAGTGCTTCTGTGACACATTTGCACTTTGCAGTGTAAATTTAAGGAAAATAATCTAATTAAAAGGCTACTTTACACAGCAGAGTTAAATAGGCTATGCTCTGTGCCTGCTCAATTCTGTGTAAAGACCAGACATCATGCTGGATAAGTATACAGTTGAAATTGCTTTGTAAATGCATTTATGCCACTTCTGAGCAGCATTAAAAAGTCTGTAAAGACACCTAAATGCCACTTCAGAAGCGCATCTGTGACACCTTCGCAGTGTACATTTGGTATAAGTGCTGTGTTCAGAACTGTGAGACCTTTGGTGTAAGTGGTTTAAAAATCACTGGAGAGATGCTGCGCTCTAGTGCTATTGTGTGGTATAGCATTTTGGTGAAAACATTAACAAACATTATGTGAATCAATTACTAATAGACTATTTCTGTTTGGTCATTTTTTGGGGGCAGGACACTGTGAAGTACTTTCACTTTAAGAGTGAAGTGTTCCCAACCCAAACGATCATGTGTTCAAGTGTCCAATCCAGCAGCATACCAGCTTTTGTACCACACACACACACACACACACACACACACACACACACACACACACACACACACACACACACACACACACACACACACACACACACACACACACACACACACACACACACACACACATGTTGGTGCAACAGCATTATGAGGACTCTCCATAGGCGTAATGGTTTTTATACCGTAAAAACTATATATTCTATCCCCCTACACTGCCCCTATCCCTAAACCTACCCATCACAGGAGACATGCAGCATTTTTAATTTTTTAATAAAACATTGTTTTTTATGTTTTTTAAGCCATTTGATTTATGAGGACTTTTGAAATGTCCTCATAAACCACCCATAAGTTGTAATACCAGTGTAATACACATGTCATTATACAAATTTGTGTCCTCATAAATCACATAAACCAACTCACACACACACACACACACACACACAGACACACACACACACACACACACACACAGACAGACAGAGGAGTTAAAATGCTGTGTCAGCCTATGGCAAATACAACAGTGTTTGTGGCCCCCTCTCCACTCCCATCCGGCACACACACAGTCCATGGCCTTGTGTCAAAACTGATGAGAGCTGGACGCGTGAATATTTTGAGGACCTGAATGGAAATTGTAGCGCTCTTTTGGGATTTGACATGTTCATTTAGTTAGCCAAGAAAATTCTTCATTAAAAAAAACAACGTAAGGACACAGTCTGTCTTTTTGGTTCCTGGACAGCTGTCTCTTAATTTATGAGGAAAGAAGCTGACGGGAATATCAGATGCCTTAACTTCCTCATTCTGCCTCAAGCTGCTATCTCAAAATGTTTGTCATTGTCATGGTGAAGATTGTTTGGATATTTTAAATCTCTGATCATTAGTTCCGCTTTGTTTCTTCGTGTTTGAAGGAAATCTGGAACTAGACTGAAAAGAAAACTGCTATCAGTGCTGTCTCTCTTGTTCGCTCTTGCTCTGATATGGCAGAGACATTTCATGACAGATCTCCACATCTCATTTTATGATCAGACAGACACAGAGCAAAACCCACACTGTTGTTGTCATGTGCGTACTCAATAAGAGCTGTTTGCAATGAACTGATCGGCAATGGAGTAACTCATTCAATCAGCTTGTGTTTGGTCAAACTAAAAGCTCTTACTGTTTGTGATTTAATCGGTAAGGCATTCATTTACCAGGCTTTGCCCTGACAGATCGTTTAAAAGGGTGTTAGTGGATTAATGTTATATTCATTGCTTACAGAGAAGCAATGGTAAGTATAAATCGAAAAAATGAATTGAAACTTTTTACTTCCCTCTGAGTCAAACGAGGCTCTCAGCTTGGTAGATTTGTTCAGTACTCAAAGGACAGCTGCGTTTTTGAGCTTGGAGAAAAAAAGGACTAAAATGGACACTGTATATAGAGGATATAGCACTGGAAACAGAAGATGACACGGAAGAGAGGAGGCTATGACAGAGAGACTGAAACCGAGCTGATGGGGATGGCTGGGAAAGGGACTAGTGTCAGACAAAGCAACTCCAAGATTCCGAAGGACATTCTCACTGTGTGGGACTGATGCTTAAGAAAATCCACTGGACTATCTATTCAACTGCTGGGTTACACTGTGATCTCGGAACCATCAACAGCGTTTCCTTCCCACATATCCTCTGAAATAGAGGGGAAAAGTGCAGAAAGTGGAATCCTTTTGGAATATCGAGCTATTTGGGATTCAACAGTCCAGTCAGTGTTTTGGGAAGCAGCTCTGAAGTGCATTTTGTTCGCATTTGATTTTTTTCAGTATTTAATTGTCTTTGAATGTCTAAATCTTGTTGATGTTATTGAAAGCAGCCCTAATCTAATTCTTCACTTTTCTATAAAATTGTCTAATCAATTTTTTTTATAAGCAAAACTTTGTGGGATCCTCTTTTGTGGACATTTCTTATGTTTTTGCCAGCGAAAGAGACATTTTTTGTAATTTATTTAGTTATTTTTAGCATGGAAACACATTATTAGCAATTGTTTTTTGTCTTTCTTAACAAACGTTACAATCAAATGAATGTATGAAGGTGCAGAGAGAGATATTTAGAGTTTTAAAGTAGCGTTTGGCCTGATTTGACTTGAGTTTTCCTGGAAACTGTGTCGTGTTTGGAGGAATCGTGAGCATAACCACAGGATTCTGTTCTGCTTTCGGACCGTTGGCCACAGCAGCTGGCACAATGAAACTCACATGTTCGAGTCCATTGTTTATAATTAACCCTTACAGCGCTAAAACTGCTTGACCAGTCACAGACCAGTCTGCTCTCTGTCTGACTACTGGGACGTGGGGCCGATCACAGCGGCTGCTATGGAAATCAGTAGTACGGTTGACAACATGACTGGACTAACACATGATAGGCCAGTCCAAACATCCTCGTTCTGCCAGCAGTTTCCGTCAGTCGGTATGCTATTGAAATGTGTTGATCAACTGGCTCAAAACCTCTACCTACCTAGAAGTTAATGCTTATTTTATATCGAGAAATAATGTTTACTATATATTTTTTTCTTTCTCTACACAGATGCGGCAGGAAATTATGATGTTGTGAATAATGTTGTCATACCGACCCCAGGAGCACCAGACCCAAGAGCCCAGAATTCTTTGCGGCAGAGTTGGGAAATGAACTACCAGGAAGCGGCAATATATCTGCAGGTCATCTTTTGAACTCCCAATGAAGCACCTAAATAGATGATCACAAACACACACTCAGGGCTAATAATAATTCTTCCTTTCCCATTTGTCTGTGTTTGTCCTCAGGAGGGAGAGAATAATGACAAGTTTTTCACTCATCCGCGAAGTGCCCACGCGCTCAGCGCCTACCTGTTTGCTCACAATCACCTTTTCTATGTGATGGAGCTGCTGACTGCGCTGTTACTCATGCTACTGTCCCTCTCAGAGGCCCCTGCCGTCCCCTTCCTGCGCTTGGACGTCTATGTATGTGACTTCTATTTGCACTGTGTGCATACACTACCATTTCAAAGTTTGGGGTCGGTAAAGGCCCTTGCACACTGAGTCCGTAATTCGCGTCCGAAATTTTCGCACGTTAAAAAATAAATACGACCTCACGTCATGTCAATCACGCTTGCACACTGCCTCCGAAACTTTCGTCCGTCATAAAATAAATCGTATCGGGTTTGATTTTCTGCGTTTTTCGCATTTGTAGCAAGCAGTTTGAATGGTATTTGAATGGTGTTTTGACAATTCAGAGCCACTGAATCACGAATACGAAAAAAAGCATACGAAAATTTCGGACTCAGTGTGCAAGGGCTACTTGAGAAGAGAAATGAATTCGTTATTCAGCAAGGATGCATTAAATTGATCAGAAGGGGCAGTAAAGACTTCTAAATTGTTACAAAATGATTCTATTTCAAATAAATGCTTTTATTTAGAAATTTATATTAATTGAAGAATCCTGAATTGTTTTTCGTTTTCTACTGAAATATTAAACGGCACAACCGTTTTCAAAACTGATACTAATAAGAAATGTTTCTTGACCACCAAATCAGCAGACTGGAGTAATAACTGCTGAAAAATCAGCTTTGCCCTCACAGGAATACAGAAAGGACATTTTGAAATGTATTAAAGCAGGAAACAGATATTTTAAGTTATAATAATAATAAATTGTAATAATATTTCACAATATTATGTTTTTTTTTACTGTATTTCAAATAAATGCAGCCTTGGTAAGCATAAGACACTTATTTGGAAAAACATTCAAAAATCTTACAGAGTACCGACCCCAAACTTTTGAAAGGTAGTGTATGTGTGTAAAGCCATACTGAGACAGGACTTGTTTCTCATTTGGACATCTATAGATTTGCATGGCACCTCATTGATAAAAGTCATGCATTCGGATGGCGTTTTTTTTCCTATTCTGTGAACCAACTCACATGGTCGTATGATTGACTGCTGTAAATAAAATGTCATATGCTTGGAATAAGAATAAATTCATATTTATTTGAATAATAGTAATATCCTATTTGGTTATTTAAATATGTTTAAAAATAGGAAAATAGACGCTAAAATAGATAGTTGGATTGCTTTTCTGTAATGCATTTTATCTCTCAAAATGATGGATGTAATTTTAAAAAACAGCAGTTAATTTTGGCCGAGGATTTTTACGCGGGTTTTGGAAGAGAAACAGACATTCTGGATTCGGACGGCAATAAAATCACCGACTAGTCCCTGCAAATGTTGAACATACGTTACGTCCCCATCAGAAACAATTACCGTCCAGACAGGGCTTATGCCTTTGTAAAACAAATTTGTATGCTTGTGGATTTCGATTATATGAATAAGACTTTGTACTTGTACACAAACACTTACAAGTGTGTATTTTTGTTCCTGTCAGATTCATGCGACACTGGAGTTATTGGCATTGGCGTTGGTGGCATTTGAGTTGGGTATGAAGCTCCGATGGCTTGGCTTTTACACCTTTATACAGCATAAAAGGACCATGGTGAAGGTGTGTGGATTTTGTAATAGACTATGTTCATTTAAAATGGTTTATGTTTTCCTCTCTGTGTCGGGGTGCATCATAGATTCATATTCACAGAAGTTCAGCTCAAGAATCCTGTTATCCTCTCTTGATTTGTGTGCTTTTCAGACGTGTGTCCTGTTTCTTCAATTCATCGAGGCGATTGTGGTCTTAATCCGGCAGACATCTCACCTGCGTGTGACGAGAGCCCTGCGACCGATCTTTTTGGTGGACTGCCGTTACTGTGGAGCCGTTCGCAGGCATATTATTATTATGTTTTATAATAATTTCTAAATTATTATTATTATTATTAAATTAAAAGTTTTTTATTCTGTTGCTGTTTCTGAGATCTTATAAAAGCAATAAGCTGCTTGAGGTTGTGCGTTACACCGATTTTGCCTAAAATCCACTTTAACATGGGGAAATTTCTGTATAGCATGTCCTTGACACATTGGATACATTGTAGTGATATTCTGACGCTCTATCTCTGTTTCTGTCCTCCCTCAGAAACCTGAGGCAGATATTTCAGTCTCTTCCTCCCTTCATTGATATTCTTCTGCTGTTGCTTTTCTTCATGGTCATCTTTGCCATCCTGGGATTTTGCTTGTTCTCAGGCAACTCAGCTGACCCGGTTAGTGCATCACAGTCACACACTCACCTTTATGTTCCACATGTTTCTCTATCTCTCACACACATACAAACTCAGGAAGACTTCTCTTTCTTTCTACAGTATTTTAGCACACTTGAGAACAGCATTGTGAGTCTGTTCGTCCTTCTGACCACTGCAAAGTAAGTATGTAGCCTCACTGTGGGGCACACATCCTGGCTAAGATAACATGACTCTGAGTCTCAGTGGGGTTGTTTCATGTCTTCCTGTAACTGAGCTAGTAATACAAATGTTATCAGTTCAAAAACCCCTGGAGTTTTTTTAACTAGAGATTTTCTCAGATCCTCTGTTATCATTATGCCCTTGAGCAACGTAATTAACCCCAGGTTGCTACAGTCACTGTTGAAAATGTAGTAATAGTCCATTTCAATAAGAAGGTGTTTGCTAAATGATTCATAGTAAACTATCCATCTATAAAGACCTCAGAGTCTTTAGTAGATTTACAAGTTTTTCCATCTTTTTTCTTCACTAGTTTTCCAGATGTGATGATGCCAGCATATTCAAAGAATCGTTGGTCATGCATTTTCTTCATTGTGTATCTGTCCATCGAGCTCTACTTCATCATGAATCTGGTCTGTAATGAACAACATCAGATCTGTTTGTTATAATGTATTCATTTTTGGAAATGGTCTTTTGGGGCAGTGTGAACTAGCCTTTACCTTGAGTTTGCTATTCTTTTTTGCCTCTCAGCTCCTGGCAGTAGTTTTTGACACCTTTAATGGAGTCGAGAAGATGAAATTCAAATCTCTGCTTTTACACAAGCGATCTGCCATCGAGCACGCCTTCCAGCTGCTGCTTAGTCGGCAGGTGAGATTTATACAGATAACAATCTTTCCCATCTCTTGGTTTTTTATGACTGTTTTTTAGCCTTGTGTACTTTGTGAATAAAAGTGAATGTGATAAATCTGCATGTGTGTCTTTTATTTAGAGGCCAGATGGAGTGTCTTTGAAGCAGTTTGATGGACTGATGCGATTCTATCGTCCACGAATGACTGCACGGGATCGTTTTCTCACCTTCAAAGCCCTTAACTATTCAGACGCAACCATGCTGAGGTACACACACATGCTCACAAGTGCATATGCTCACATTCTTTTGATTATTTTAATAGATGATGAGTTTTTAAGGTGTATTTGTGCTTGTGTTTTAGTCTCCAGGACTTTTATAAGTTTTATGAAGTGATTGGGCTAAAATGGAAGGTCAGATTTCACACACCGTCACATGATGATTATACTCCCAGCGTGTATGTTAAACCCTCTTGAGCCAGAACATCTGGTGTGTGTGTGTGTTGCAGGCTCGACGGAGTGGGGAGTACTGGTTTGATGATCTTCCTCGCACAGCATTCCTCATTTTCAAAGGTTTTTAAGGCTTCCTTGTCATTTTAATTCAATTGTATTAGTTACAGTATTTTACACTTTAATGATCTGCTCAGAATGACCAGGTACATTTATGATTAGTTGGCATCAAATATTTTTCTTCCATAATACTTTATGATCATTATTCTTTCTTTTTTTTAACAGGAATGAATTTACTTGTGAAATCCAAAGCTTTTCAATATGCAATGTGTAAGTTATGTTTCTTACATACCTGGTTGTATGCTCTACCCCTTTAGATATTAACATGCAATACCTGATCAGAATATATACTCCTTGAAACCCATTAGCTTCTGGGTTAATAGAAAAATGGGTATTCATATTTGTCTGATATTCTCTTAGTACCTCTTAGTACCTCCCAAAGACACAGTAAAACAGTATTGTGAAAAATTTATATATTGTGAAATTTAAAATTTATTTAAAGCTGCAGTCCGGAACTTTTCCTCTTTGTCGCCATCTCTCTGTTCGAAATCTGTAACTGCAGTGATTCGCGGAATTATTATCTTTACGTGGGTTGTAAATCGGCATGAAACAGCGCGGATGAACACAGTGCTTTGAGGCGAGTGCTGCTGTCAGTCACCGCACTGTGTGGATACTGTCATACAGAATCACAGATTCACTTTTTGAAAGTTTGACCAACATAAGAATTTTCATAAGAAAATGTCTTCTGAACAAGTAAGTAAAATCCATTTTTGTTCTGACCAACTAAGGGGGAAAAAGCATTCGACATGATAAGCTTCGTTAGATTTAATCAACATGATTTACAGCAACCGTGCAAATTATAGCCTACTTTGTTCTCAAATTGTTCATGTTAACAACATCAGCATTGCGTGACTAATGTTAAATTTAATGTGTTTTATGGTTACCTGCGTAGTTCAGAATTCATATTCTCCATAATAGCAAAACGAGAAAGGCACAACAAAGGAAACTCCATAACTGTGTGAATTAAGAAAACGTACTGTTACACGATTGAACTATTGAAATGTCTTACTTGTTCAGCAGAAAAAAGCCGTCTCTTCTTCCGTTTTGAACCCCTTCAAAACACGGAGTTCACGCACTTTTCAAAAGCCCCGCCGATGTTTAAATCCTTGTGTTCGCATGAGACGGTTTCTTTCTCTTTCTCTAGCCACCTTAAATCCGAAGTACGAAGTCTTTTGGGTTTTATAACTGCTGAATCTCCAGTTGACACTGATGATTGTTGTTTGGATCTTTCTGGATGCCATAAGTTTAATTATGTAAAGTGCTGCGAGAAAAGCCTATACATCTAAACATCTCGTCACGCGCAGTATAGCCGGCTAGCCGAAACTCCTTCTTTATGTGTACGGGTGTGACGTCATGACGCAAAGACATGCTCGAATTTCCCGCGGAAACCCACCAGTACCACTGGAATTAAAATCATTATTACAAGCTAACCGTTTTGAATCTAGCTATGGCAAGCAGATAGTTTTGACCACTGGCAGAATAAGTTTTTTTTAAAATAATTATTTTGGATTATTTTTAACTTAAAAAAGTTACGGACTGGAGCTTTAATAAATTTAAATGTAATTTATTCCTTTGATGGCAATGCTGTATTTGTATGTTGATTTGATTTGTTAAAGTTTGGTGTTACAGACACCAAACTTTAAAATTGTAGTAGTTTCTTGCGCTTGCACTATATTCATTCCAATATTTCTAATAATACTGTCTGTTTTTCATTATTGACCTGTAACAGATCTGGTAGTAGCAATTAATGGCATCTGGATCCTAGTGGAGACAAACATGGTAAATGGTAAGATCTGCTTGAGTAATGTAATGTAACAGTAGGACATGCAGTGCAGCTGTGTTGCAGTTCTAGATAATTCTATGAATTCACCATTCAGAAACGCTTGTAAACAGAGGAAACAGTTTTCTCTGTGTGAACCCAATTGAATTTGGCTCTCAGGGAGCTCTTCTCTCCTCACAGATGGTGTCTCATGGACTCACGTTGTCCCCTTGAGTTACATTATTTTCCTCACAAGTAAGTGGAAATTGTTTAAAATGAAATCATTAGTAAATCCAAATGTAAATGTCTTAATGAATATGCGTACCATTTACATTTTTTTTTATCCCCTGCTGATGTGTTTGTGGAATGAAGTTTATGGAATTGAGGTCTTGTTGAAGATCACAGGCCTTGGTCCAATGACATATTTCAGCTCAGGATGGAACCTGTAGGTACACACACATACACTCATATAAGCACTAACACACACACAAACATTCAAACTGCCTCATTGTTGGGTGTGTGCTTCTTTTTCCAGCTTTGATTTCTCAGTAACAGTATTTGCCTTTCTGGGATTGATTGCTCTGGCCTTTGACATGGAGCCGTTCTACTTCATTGTGGTGTTGAGACCTCTTCAGCTCCTCCGGTGTGTGTGTACTCATTTTTGTGTTTTGACGTCTTTTGGTTTGCATATAGTTGTAGTTATTCATTTGATTTTTGTTCTCCCAGAAGTGTTAGACTGAATTGAAAACCTAATTCAAACCTCTCAATAAACAAACAGATTTTAGGCTTGACATTTTTTATTTATTCAACTTTCACTCAAATTGTTATCCTGGTAATGTAATTTATTGCATTATATTAAAAACCAATCAGTTTAGAATTTTTTTTACCCCACTGTAGATAACATCTGCAGTGTAATAACTTTTTTAAGATGTGTCTTTAACTCTGTCATTTTGTGTGAATCATTAAATATCTTTTTTATAATTTATATTTTCATCAGTCATAGCTGATATAGATAGAAACAGACATTTCAAACAGACATTTCATGAACTTGTTGAAAGTTTTTTTTTTCTTATTTCTTGTCAAGGTTGTTTAAAATTAAACAGCGCTATCGGAATGTTCTGGACACAATGTTTGAACTGTTCCCGCGTATGGCCAGGTACAGAAATAATAATCCATTTCAGCTCATTACTCACAGATGAAGGATCTTCTCTCACTCATAACACTCTCTCTGTCTCTATAGTCTAGGTCTGACTCTGATTATCTTCTATTATTCTTTTGCCATCGTTGGAATGGAGTTTTTTGCTGGGGTTGTTTATCCGAACTGCTGCAAGTAAGTCCCTTTAATCATCATAAATGTATTTCTTTTGCAAAAATCAAAACTGACTGAACATCACCTTGAACTTATGCAGTTTATAAATGTAAGATGATCTACTACTGCTGTCCTGTTAGATAATGAATGAATAGTTCACCTCGAAATGAAATCATTTACTCACCCTCGTGTTATTTCAAGTGCGGTGTGTGCAACACTAAAGATGATATTTTAAAGAATGTTTATGAAAGTACAACGTGATCAGTAGATGCCAAGCTACAAAAACGATTCTCATTGAATAGTGTGGTGTGTTTAATGTATGTTCTCTGTCTCTCAAAGGAATAGCACAGTTGCTGACTCGTATCGCCAGATAAATGTGACCATTGGCAACCGAACCGTGCTGGAAGAGGGATATTACTATCTCAATAACTTCAATAACATCCTAAGCAGCTTTGGTATGTGCAACACTACACACTCCTCTCACTTCAGTGTATAGCTTTGTGTAATTTGTAACTGAGTTTTTTTTCTCTTCCATGTTTCAGTCACTCTTTTTGAGCTAACAGTGGTGAACAACTGGTACATCACAATGGTGAGTGTAAACGCACAAAAACACCTGCTGTTTATTGGAATTAAATGTCAGTCAGCAGATTGTTGTGTATCTACCCATGTCATTGTAAACAATGAACATTACATTGTTTAAAAGTGTTGTTTTAAATGTGAAGTAATGCTAACATCTCTAAGTGTTTGTGCAGTGTGTGTGTTTGTAGCAGAAGCCTATGGATCCTATGAGCCAGTCAGTAAATGAGCATCTGTCTGTCATTTGTAGTTCTTGAACACTTTGATCCCTGTTTTCACAGGAAGGTTTGACATCAGAAACTTCTCACTGGACTCGCCTTTATTTCATGACCTTTTACATTGTCACCATGGTAAGGGAATGTGTATGTCGGTAAATCAGGGTTATTATTCCTAACTAAAACTAACAAATTTCAAATAAACTTTCAAATAACAAAAATTATTTTCATATTTTTAGTTAAAATAAAATAGAAGAAAAACTAAACGAAAATTAGAATAGTTATGTAGTTGCTTAATTAATATTAGACAAATAGAGATGTTTAATACTTGTACAATTATAGAATGATGTTGTTTAAAATGGTTTTAGAATGTTATTAAACTATAGAATGTCACACTACTGTTATCAGCAACCCATTTATCTATGTGTTTATAAACCCGATTTAGTGATATTGTTATTTTCTCACAGCTCCGTGTTGTTTTGAGTGTAAATGGCGGTGTGATTATGTGATGCAGGTAGTCATGACGATAATCGTGGCCTTCATACTGGATGCATTTGTCTTCAGGATGAACTACAGTCGGAAGAACAGAGAGCCGCTGGACGACCCAAAAGGTTCTGAATGAGTCCTGTTCATCCAATGACAATGAGTGTGACTGGGACCTATTCCACTGAGATCTAATACTGAGAATGTGTGTGTGTGTGTGTAATAGATGAAAAGGGGATTGTATTTGAGACAGAGGTGTCTCAGACTGAAGCTCTACAGACTCTGGACTTGTATAAACACACACTGGGCGTCACCAACTTAAGCTCACTGCAGGACATGTGTGTGGCTCTGGAGCGTAGCGGGGTGAGTACATGCACATATGTACACGCAGTCTATGTTCAGAGCATCGAATTTTGTTTTTTTAGTAGATTAATTGAACTCTAATGGATCATTTTTGTCTTTGCTCACAGCACTCCTCATTAGTATTTCAGGGTCGAAGGTCACGTACCAAGAGTGACCTCAGCATGAAGATGTACGAGGAGGAGATTCAGGTACTAAAAACCACACATTTAGAAACACATGGAAAAACCAGACTTTTGAATTTGCAAAAATGTAGCATTGTGGTCATAAAAAGTGATGTGTTAACCAGATTTCTTACGTTAATTTGAACCTTTTATTGGAAGTTTTAAGTAAAGCACTCGCAAACGGTTCTCTTATTGGATCAGAAAATTAAATCACGAAAGTCTGAAATTGTAATATATCAGACAGCTATTTATAGAAGGATATGCCCAAGTGGAAACTTGGAAAATTTTGCAAAAGAAAAATAAATGCTACCTAAATTTATTTGAATGAAATCATGTTATGTTGTGCTAAGCTATACTGTGATGTGTTTGGATCAGAATGACCCCCCCTTTTTTAAAACAGAAATTTCCAGATAGGCAATGGTATGTTTGTGTAAAGTGGTTGTTTCTTTTTGTCTGCAGGAATGGTACGAGGAATATTCCAGAACAAACCTTCAGCCTGATGAGACATTCCACAGAGAACTGGACAGCCCTGAAGCCAATGCCTCAAACAGCATTAACTAGCACACCCTCTGAACACTGCATCAGCGTTACCTAACACACTCACTCATACCTCTGAGGGATCGTAAGACCGTCTTCCTCCCATCGATGGAAAGCACAGGTGTTCCCCATGACCACTACATTCTCCCTCCTTCCACATGGAGACCCACAGAACTCCTTTACTGAAAGCCTTATTCCCCAAAAAACCTTAAGGTTCCATGGCCAATCAGGGAAGCTTGCAGGCCAATCATGTGACATGCACTAGGTCCAGGAACCTTCTTTTTTTCTTCCATAAAAATGCACCTCATGACATTTGCCTTTTGGTGGGTGGATCCTGAATGATTCAGACTCTCTCATGGATTTGACAAATGGAGCACAGTGATTGAATGTTTCTGTGGGAGATGAATCAGAACTGAATGTGAGGATTTTAGCACTAAGTGTCTTTCTTCACAGTCTGAGGTATTGCTTAACCAACAGATAAAAGATTATAGTAATAAACTAATGGTGTTTTTAAACTAAAGCTGCTTTTTGCTGGAACCTTTGGACCTATAGAGAGGCTTATTTTGTTATTATTTATAAATATATACAAGCAGATTAAACGTATGTCAGATGCAGTTAAAGGGATAGTTCTCCCAAAATTGAAAATTCTGTCATTAATTACTCACCCGTGTCGTTCCAAAACCCGTAAGACCTTCGTTCATCTTACAAATGAAGATCTTTTTGATGAAATCTGAGGCTGTCCCTCCATTGACAGCTACACAACTGACAGTTTGACGCTTCAAAAAGTTCATAAAGAGGTCGTAAAACTTTGAGTGGTTTAGTCCAAATTTTCTGAAGAGACTCGATTTCTTTATATTTTGACTAAACCGCTCAATTGGCTTTATGCACAGCTGCACTACTTCCTGAACTTCAGCCAGCTCCTTTGTTTCCTGTCTGCCATTATTGGACAAACTGATTAATCCAGGTGTGCCTGGCCTCAGTAACAATAATCAGGCACACCTGGATTAATCAGTTTGTCCAATAATGGCAGACAGGAAACAAAGGAGCTGGCTGAAGTTCAGGAAGTAGTGAAGCTGTGCATAAAGCCTATTCATATGGATTAGTTTTACGATCTCTTAATGAACTTTTTTAAGCGTCAAAGTGGTAGCTAGGTAGCTGTCTATTGAGGGACAGAAATTGTTCAGATTTCATCAAAAAGATCTTCATTTGTATTCAGAAGATGAACGAAGGTCTTACAGGTTTTGGAACGACACGGGGGTGACAGAATTTTCAATTTTGGGTGAACTAAACCTTTAAGAGTCAAGTATTTAAAAAAAAATGTTTTAATACATTCACTTATTCACTCAATATGGGCTGGTTTCCCAGAAGTGTTAATTTTGGACTGATAAATGTTAGAAAACCAGCCCTGGACCTTTCAGTACATTCAAACTACCGTCTTGTCACATATAACAAATATTTTATTTCCTTTGTTTGGAGTCAGTATTGTTTTAGGCATGAATGAGAGTAATTTTACAGACCAGTTCAGATAAAATCTAGTCAAAATCACACATTTTATTCCACCTACAGTCTGATTCTTTCGGCTATCCAGAGTAAATACAAATGTTTCGAAAACCAAATTTTCTTTTGTGTAAAACCATAGGTGACAAAGGGAAACCATTTAGCCTTGCTTATGGTTTTTTGCACAGTTCTTCAAAACTGTTATTTATTTATTTACATTGACTTAAACATATTTTCATGTACATCTCTCTTGTTTGCTGTACTATTTTATGTTTTATTAGTTATTTTCTTGATGCTTTTAACAGGGTGAATGCATGCAAATCCTCATATATCATTGTTTACTATAATGTCTAGAGCATCTGACCTGGAGTAAATCATAAATGTGTTCAGGAGGGTCAGTGATTTCATCCCAGTTGGTTGTTTTTCACTGTAGGATGTGCAGCCTTGATGTTCCAAACACAAGGGAACATGATGCATGTGTGACATCAAACCGAAACCACACCAGCTCCTCTAATCCTGTAGGATTTACCTGTGTTTCAGTTCTCTGTTCTTGTACCTTTGTAAATGTATAATAGCCTAATGACAGGTCTAGTAAATGATACATTTTAATGAAACTTTTTTTTTTCTTTTTCTGCTATTTGTTTGTTACTAGTTGGTTTTTATATGTATTATGTGAGTTGGCTCGTCTTTGTAATTATTACCATGTTTAATTTCATTCGGACTAAAACAATGTACCTTTTTAGATTTCCAGGTAAATGCTTTAGTCCAATGAAATCGTACCAATCCGATTTTTTTTGTTGTTTTTTTTGCTGCGAAATTGAACATTTTCATGGGCAATTATAGGATATAGTAATTTCGCGTAAGGGCGAATATTCCCCCCACGGAGATTTCGCAACAAATGGGTTCGAGTTAGTCACGCGAATTCATAGCGTGGAAGTTACTTGAGTGAGCTTAGCGAAAATAATTGCCCTGGGCGTTTTGCACATGCTTCATGTATATTTCTATTTATATATTTCGACAGGCATGTAGGCCTATACTGTAGCTTGACTAAGCAAAACTCGCTGCAATATATTTCAGTAGCACCTCAATGCAGTACATGAGATCCACGGGGAGGAGTCGGATCCAGATCCAAGGGGTGGAGATGGGTAGGATTAGGGGTGGGTTTAGGGATTAGGGGTGGGTTTAGGGATCAGGGGGCGGAGATGGGTAGGTTTAGGTATATGTAAGGTGGGAGGAGTTGGATCTGGATCCGACTCCTCCCCGTGGATTTCATGTTCTGCAGTGAGGACCATCTCATATATTTTGCGCTTGTAAATAGGCTTGAGTCTATCTCTCTGCTTCTTCCCTGAGAGTGTAACAACAGCAGGTAACTTACAGCTTTCTTCTATTAATACAGTAGGCCTACACGCAGTTAAAAGTTTATCACGATTGTCTCAGAGTAGGCCTACTGATACTGAGGCAACTGACAGTTATTCCCGTCATTTAATCAACAAATTTGACATTGACAGTTGCAGTCTTGCACAATGACTTGCTTTTCTATAGCTTTTGTCGTACGCATTTCTCTACCCGACAGAATGATTTATGAATGTTTGTATGTTAGGACAGCAGGAGGCAGTACAGAGTCCGGGCCATCATCATAGAGCAGGGAACTTGAGTCGTCCTGTTTAATTACCGGTCTCTGTCTCCGTGTGATGATGTGATGTGTGTAGTATAATTATCTTATTTTTCATTTTCCTTCGGTTGTCATCACCTTTGAACCATTTACTCCCCCCCTTCCCTGTTGTTCCAGTGATAGTAAGGTGATACTCTCAACTGAATGTCTGACATCACAGAACTTCCAGAAAACGGGTATCAAATGTTGTAATTGACTTCCACCATAATTATTGTTCTACATTTCAATTAATTTACGCTTACGTACCCCATAAAGCGATAAAAAATCAATATATTACTTCAAATTTATCCATAAAAGAATGTCATGGTCCTTGTTTTAATGTTGGCAGTTATTTCCCGACGTGTTTTTCAGCCGGGGGTCTCTATAGGCCTACATGAAGATTAAAGGGATAGTTCACTTTAAAATTAATTTTTGATATGTTTTAGCTTACCTCAAGGGCATCCAAGATCTAGGTGTCTTTGTGTCCACAGTATTTTCAATTTTGATATTTTTAGGTCAAACCGTTCTTGTCTGTCAGTCACCACCTCAAAGAGCATGCACAGAGAAGTCCAAATTAAACATGATTTAATGACTCGTAAATGTAAGTACACATTGATGGCCTAAGACACGAAACGAGCGGTTTGTGTGAGAAAACGAACAGTATTTATATCGTTTTTACCTCTTGTAAACACAGCCAGGTCCAAGTGATCTGAGGTCGCCGGCGCTTCGGTCTTTTCCGGAAAGCACCGGAAGTGATCTCTCGCGCGTGTACGTCACTCATACAATTGTTTTATTTTTTGGGAATTGTTTTCTTTTACGACGGTTTAAACATCCCGGATAAGCGCAAATTAGTACCCTTTTAACCCTTGTGTTCTGTTCGATTTCTGTGTACACCCCTTATGGACCGGGTCAAATTGACCCTAATTGGATTCAATGCAATTCCTCAAAAATCACACTATGAAAAACAACAAAGATTTAGATACAAACTGTAAACTTTTAATATCAACATTTGTCAAACATTACAAAAACATTATATCTGACAATATGATTAATGAAAATGTTTTTTAAACGTTTTTTTAAACAGTTTTGTTTTGACAAAATTGGAAAATAAACAGTATACTGATTTTTTTTGCATATATTTTTTTTTTTTACTTTTTTTTTTTTTTTTTTTACATTTTATGCTTTGAACATTGTAACTGAACAAAAAAAAATTCCTGTATAATGAACATTTTTCATTTTCCTAAGTTAACTTTCCCTAGTTTCCTAAGACCTATTTTCCTATTTTCATTATTCACTCACTGGGAAGTGAGAAACCAAACATAACAAAAACATACATCAAATAAATGTTTTTTATTTATTTTTTGGCTCTGTGAAGCTGCCTTTGAAAATCCTACACAAAAGTTTTGGTTAAAAGCTAGGTATATAGATATTTTGAATATTGAAATGAGAGCTTATTTTACTATCTGTGTCTGACAAAGATTTTCATCTGTAATTTGCAAATAATTCTGAACACTGTAATTTTAGCTTTTTCAAGTGTGTTTGGTTAGGGTTAGAGCACTTTTAGATGCAATTGCACGTTAGAACTGGAGTTGAAGTGCCCTGACATACAGAAAATAAATGTTTTTTATTTTGTGTCTGTACAGTTGCTTTTGAATGGCTGTCTATGAGGGTCAAATTGACCCGCGAACATCACGAACGTAACAGTAATTTTGTTTGTATATGTCAAAACACATCAGCATGTTGAAACTTTGCATGCATGTTCATCATGATAAATGAGAAAAAGTCACAAAATATCGAGAAAAAAAACAAAGGTTAACCAGTATTTCCAACAACTTGAAAATCGAAACGGGTCAAATTGACCCGCAACATAACACAAGGGTTAATTAGCCGTCTTACCTACACGCGCGAGGTTTCACTTCCGGTGCTTTCCGGAAAAGACCGAAGCGCCGGCGACCTCAGAATGATCACTTGGACCTGGCTCGCTCGTTTCGTGTCTTAGGCCATCAATGTGTACTTACATTTACGAGTCATTAAATCATGTTTAATTTGGACTTCTCTGTGCATGCTCTTTGAGGTGGTGACCAGAGACCTGCATTATATGACTGACAGACAAGAACGGTTTGACCTAAAAATATCAAAATTGAAAATACTGTGGACACAAAGACACCTACATCTTGGATGCCCTTGAGGTAAGCTAAAACATATCAAAAATTAATTTCAAAGTGAACTATCCCTTTAAATTGTTTTTCCTTTGTTTAGTATTAGAAGATGTGTATTCATTTTGTTCAATATTTTATATTATAAAATGTGTGGTTAAAAGAAACAACTTCTTTTTAAAAATCTTTTGTTGACCATATAGTTTTATAAAACCATCATAAAACATCAATTTCTCTTTCTGTAGGCTATAGAATGTTACTGTGGTGGAGATAGGAATCTAAGATATGCAAAGGATTAAAAGGTAGGCAAATGAATTGAAAAACCTGGTCAGCACTTGTTAAGTAATTTAAACCGATTTAAAATGTTACTAAAATCTCACATTTTTATGTTGGGGTTCCTGACAACACATTATTTATAGTGTTAAAATAACTCGATTAAAATCAGTGATATGCCACAAAAAGCCTTTAAATAATCTATCTTTTATAGTATTTTAAACAATAGACACACAAATACAGAGAACCAGTCTGTAGCCTTACCTGGCCATTCTAAGATGAGAAATGAACAGAGAAAGGCTAATTCAAATATGTATATATGTTTATTAGTTGTGGTTTAGTCAGATAAAATAAAATCAAGTGTTTGTCAAATTAGTTAAATGAGAAGTGAGCACTGTGGGTGTTTTCTCCACAACAATGTGCTTTTGGCTGTTTGTTTTTTGCTTACAACACAATCAATCACTGAATCACATGCAGGATTGCACACATTCTCACACAGTGAAGTCTATTATTACTGTTTAGGGTGAGCCCTGAGCCTGGGATGGTTTGTGATTCATTCTTTGTACATTGAGGCTGGCTCCCAATTTAGCCCTTCAAACTCTCCCCCAAACCAGCATCCTGTCTCCTCTGTGACCCTTCCTCTTCCTCCCTCTCTCTTCCTCTCTCTCTTGAGTTCTTCTGTCAGTCACTAGGGAGAGCTGCTGATGCTCTTTGACAGGGAACAGAATGTGTTCAGGACTTTATGTCTGTCCTTTTTTTTTATATAGACACATTGGACAAGCTACATTTTATGATTATGCTGAATCATGACATTGCGCAGTTGTAAAACTTTTACAGGTTTCTCGTAGTGCTGTTCTCACACATATTTCATTGTCCATCAGGGAGAAGAAACGCAGCTTGGGATTTTGAGTGTTTTGTTCCGAACGTAAATATCCTGTATATTCTCAGCCCCCCTTCTTACTTCCTCTGTTAAGAATTATAGTAGCATAACAGACATTTATTTTTAAGATTTAATTTGATTTTGAATGTTTCACAGCATTATTTTAATCATTTCTTCAGATATATTTTTAGTACTGTGACTGCAGTCATTTTACTTTTTAAGTGTAAACATATTCAAATAATCTTTTCAAATAATGTATGCCCAAAACGTTTTATAATCGTTTATTTTTTTATTTTGAATTTAAAAATGTGTACTTTTATTACAAAAAATTAAAACGTTCTCACTTAATGCTTTTACAGCCAGAGTAAAACCCATTGCTCATTTAAGTAAGTCAAGATGTGTTTTCACATTTAATAAGCTTCAGTGGCTCACTAAAATGAGTTGACATGATCAAATCATACTGTCTATATAATATTCATTTTATGAGTATTTAGCAGGAATTCTCATGGTTACTGTGAGCCTGAGAATACTACTCTTTCTCAGCCCAATATAATTTGTGCATGTGTAATTCTCTAGAAGAGTTATTCTGCAGTTGCAGTCACAAGTGATGTCTCTCACATTTAGATAGAACAAAGTCAAACTGCAATGTACACAATTCTTATACAAAACGGTAACACTTTACTTGAAGGGGTGTGCATAAGACTAACATGACACCTTCATAATCATGACATGACACATGTTATGAATATGAAGGAAGTTGTATGCATGTTTATGACAACTGTCATAAAGTGTCATTCACTCAGTTATGACATTTTTAACGCAAATATGACATTGTTTGAGATGTCTTTGTTATGACACCTTGACATAAACAAATACATCATAACCTGTCAGTGTCTTTGTCATGACAACTTGACATTACTAAGACAACACAACCTGTCATAAACATAACATAGCAGATTAATTATCATACTTAAGAAACCACTTAGCTTTACTGGTTAACATTACATTAAACTGTCAGGTGGTTGGTTTTGACATTGGCTGTCATGAGGCCATTATAACATTTTAATGACAAATTCAATTTGTACCACTGTAGTTGAGGTCACAAAAATATTCATGACACAGTTATAATGGCCCCATGACAGCCAGTGTCAAAACCAACCACATGACAGTTTAATTTAATTTAATGTCAAGTTGTCATGACAAAGACACTGACAGGTTATGATGTATTGGTTTATGTCAAGATGTCATAACAAAGACATCTTAAACAATGTCATATTTGCATTCAAAAGACACTTAATGACAGTTGTCATAAACATGCATAAACCCTACTTCATATTCATGACATATGTCATGTCATGGTTATGAAGGTGTCATGTCAGTCTTATGCACACCCCTTCAAGTAAAGTGTTACCTCGAAGACTATACAACTTTTTCTTTAACAATCAAACATTCTCATTAACTGCAATCCAATGTTAAATTGATGAGTGATAAGTTTTGTCTTTTGAACTTTTTTAGATGGACAAGCCACTGTAATTGTAGAATGATGCAGAGACAAATGAACCAGTGCTCCGGAAATATCCATAGTGATCCCAAATTTTGGAGCTTAATTTACTAAAAATCTACACAACAAGACTCAGTGTCAGGTCAGTGTCTGTCAGGTCCAGATTACTATATGTGCCATACAGCTAATTTCAATGAGCCATGATACAAAATCATAAAGCTCCCAATTAAAACAAGTTTTACAAGTGTCAACCATGAACACAAAGGCGGCTCAAAAGAGTGCAGTTTACAAAAGAATAAATAATGGCAGAGCTGCATTTCCTGTCAGAATTAATATATTTCAGTGAAATCCTTTTGAAAGATTCTTCAAATAAATAAAAAGGACATCTGAAGATATTGACAATTGACCAAACAGAAAGAACTGCAGCTCAATAATTGTATTTGTTTGTTGTATTGTGTGAGTCGTGCATGTAATCCTTTCACCTGAAAATCTGTCCTTCAGATCAGAGTGAAGTGAATCAAAGACTTAGAGCTTCTCAGACAAGTTATTTTGTTCAGTCAAAATCATCTCTGTATAACATTTGTGATCATTTACAATGATGTTCCCTTTCCCAATGGTCACATAAAACCATTTCTTTCATGTTTCTCAGTTAGAACAAAGTAATTTACAAGTTTTACATTTTGTAAAATGCAATAAAATCAATTTTGTTCATTCTCTTTTAAATTTATTTAACTGACAAAAGTACAAATAAAAGATTTCCTATTGTTTTCACTGAACAACTTCAGGCAAAATAAACGTGAAACGCTTATATCTTTAACGCCAAGCATATCTGCTGACTCTGTTGATTTTCTCCCTGATTTTTTTAACTCAAAAGTTAAAAGTGTAATTGATGATTTACACCAGTGAAAGTCAGGAAGAAGAGTGGTAGACAAAAAGCAACTTGGAGAAACTCAACAGCAGTGCAAAATATGAAAACACAATGCAGAAAAGCAGAGCGCATGTGGCGGAAGACAAAACTTGTAGTCCATTATAACATCTGCAAAGACAGCATCCATGCTTTAAATGAACTAGGCAAAGTTAGACAGACTTTCTTCTCGAATATTATAAACAGCAACTTAAACAACACACGCACTCTTTTTGCTACTGTAGAAAGACTGACTAACCCCCCAAGCCAGATTCCCAGTGAAATGCTCTCAGACAGCAAGTGCAGTGAGTTTGCTTCTTTCTTCTCTGAGAAAATCAATAATATCAGAAAGGTGATCAGCACATCCTTGAGTTCCACTGCGGTCAGACAGATCAGACCACAACCGGAGAAAGTAGTTACTATGTCGGATTTCGAAGAAATTGATGGCAAAGTTTTTGAAGAAACTGTACAGCACCTTAAAACATCCACCTGCGCCCTTGACGCACTTCCCACATCTTTTTTCAAAAGTGTGTTAAACAGTTTAGAAGCAGATCTCCTAGAAGTGGTAAATGCCTCACTTCTCTCTGGGAGTTTTCCAAACTCCCTGAAAACTGCAGTTGTCAAGCCCCTCCTGAAAAAGAGCAATCTGGATAAGACCATATTAAGCAACTATAGACTGATCTCAAATCTTCCTTTCATAGGCAAGATCATTGAAAAAGTTGTCCTCAATCAGCTGAACAAATTCTTAAGCTTGAATGGATACTTTGACAATTTTCAATCTGGTTTCCGATCGCATCACAGCACAGAGACAGCGCTCATAAAGATAATAAATGATATTTGATTAAATACTGATACAGGCAAATTATCAGTATCTGGTACTACTCGACCTCAGTGCTGCATTTGACAATCTCGATCACAACATACTTCTTGACAGGCTGGAAAACTGGTTGGGGCTTTCTGGGATAGTCCTAAAATGGTTCAGGTCATACTTAGAAGGGAGAGGTTATTATGTGAGTATAGATGTCTGAGGACATCTTATGGAGACCATAATGTCTGAGTGGACATCCATGACATGCGGAGTCCCTCAAGGCTCAATTCTTGCGCCACTCCTATTCAACCTGTATATGCTCCCAATGAACCAAATAACGAGAAAGAACCAAATTGCTTACCACAGCTATGCAGACGACACACAGCTCTACTTAGCCCTATCGCCTAACGACTACAGCCCCATTGACTCCCTGTGCCAATGCATTGATGAAGTAAACAGTTGGATGTGCCAAAACTTTCTTCAGTTAAACAAAGACAAAACTGAAGTCATTGCGTTTGGAAACAAAGATGAAGTTCTCAAGGTGAACGCATACCTTCACTCTAGGGGTCAAACAACTAAAAATCAAGTCAGAAATCTTGGTGTGTCTAGAGTCAGAACTTAGTTTCAGTAGTCATGTCAAAGCAATAACTAAATCAGCATACTATCATCTGAAAAATATTGCAAGAATTAGATGCTTTGTTTCCAGTCAAGACTTAGAGAAACTTGTGCATGCTTTTATCACCAGCAGGGTGGGTTATTGTAATGGACTCCTCACTGGCCTTCCTAAAAAGACCATAAGACAGTTGCAGCTCATACAGAACGCAGCTGCCAGGATTCTGAGGAGAACCAGAAAATATGAACATATCACACCAGTCCTCAGGTCTTTACACTGGCTCCCAGTTACATTTAGGATTGATTTTAAAGTATTATTACTGGTATTTAAATCATTAAATGGGCTAGGACCTCAATATATTGCAGATATGCTCACTAAATATAAACCCAACAGATCACTCAGATCATTAGGATCACATCAGCTAGAAATACCAAGGGTTCACTCTAAGCATGGAGAGTCTGCTTTTAGCTATTATGCCAGCCGCAGCTGGAACCAGCTTCCAGAGGAGATCAGGTGTGCTCCTACAGTTGTCACATTCAAAGCCAGACTCAACACATCTGTTTAGCTGTGCATTTACTGAATGAGCACTGTGCCACTGTTCGTCCGACTGTTTGTACTGTATTTTATTTTATTTTTATCTAAACTGGAATTCTCATGGTTCTTAGCAGGAATTTTTATCTAAACAGTTTAGAATATTTTTATTTTTTTCTAAACTGTTTTAATTATTCTTATTTCTTTTGATTATTTTAATTTCCTCTATGTAAAGCACTTTGAATTACCATTGTGTGTTAAATGTGCTATATAAATAAACTTGCCTCGCCTATAAATTATCAGAGTTAAACTCTTTTGAAACAGCCCACAATAGGTAAATTGGTAAGCTGAGGGTATCGTGATTGAGAGTAAAAGGAGCTCATGGGTCATGGGTCACCACTTTGTGCCGAGTTAATTGTCAAAATATTTAAAAATCACATTTCTCAATGCAGGATTGCAAAGATTTTTGGTCTTTCTACTGTGTGCCCAATAATGAATGTCAGGAGGGGAGTTTAACTGGCCAATGTTTATGCAGCTTTAGACTTACATCAAAGGTGTATGTAATACAAATTCCATTTTCTCTATAAAACAGCTGCTGGTTTGCCTATGATGTCAGTTACTTGAGTTATGCTTCTACTGTTAAATGTTGTTATTTTAAGTAGCCACAGCTGTACATTGTTTCACCCTTCAGCCTTCAATTATGTTAAGTTAAAGATGTAGCAATGCTCAGTATGTCCAGACCAAACGAATCAACTCAGCTGGAATTCCAGAGTTTACTGGTAACAGCAGAATTCCGGAGTCCCTTTCGAATCAATCGCTGCCTAGTTCTAGTGTTTGAGAATGAGCACCCTGATTTCAGAAGTAACCCCCCCAACCCCCCAAAAAAGGCCCTCTGTTGCAACATTGTTTTCTTTTGATCAAAGTTTTATTAAAGAAAGTGTTTTCAGACACTGGGTTTGACAGCCACTGAGAAACTCAAAAGCGTGTTCGGCAGTATGAGAAACAGTATGTTCTGTTCCTTCTGTTGTTTGGACATACTAATTTGTAAACACACGCACGCTTCTGTGTAATGTCATCTGTAATTGGCCATTTCGGTTATCTCAGCTCTCCTCGTTTGAGACATCATTATCTGCCTCGTTATGAGATTGTTAGAACACATCTGACCGTGACCTCTGAGGGGTCTCTCTTTGGGTCGTCGCCATGGTAACCAGAGTCCAGAGTGAATGGAGAGGCTCTGACGTCTCTCAATTTCCTGTGTTTTAAGAAGCTTATCTGGTTTCACACTCTGGGTAAAAGTGTTTGAAAGAGGACACGATTTTACCCAACAGTTAAGAGGCAGAACCTCAAAACTTTCGTGAGACCAGCGACCAGCACTTTCATTAGCAGGAATGCAGAAAATTTACATTAGAAAGAACAGATCTACTGACATTTGCATGTTTATTCACTGCAAAAGATGGTGAAACATTACTGCAGCACATATAAACACTACATATAACACTATGCACATCTGTCTTTAATTTTTCAGGTCATTATATTTGTGTGCGTACTGCTGGAGTGTTTCTTCCTGGTTATGTTTGCCGTCTTCCTTCTCTCTCTCTCTCTCTTTCTGCATTTACCAAAAAGAAGAAAAAAAAACACTTCTTCGTCTTCATCTTCTTCTTGTTCTTGTTCTTATTCTCTCTCTCTCTCTCTCTCTCTCTCTCTCTCTCTCTCTCTCTCTCTCTCTCTCTCTCTCTCTCTCTCTCTCTCTCTCTCTCTCTCTCTCTCTCTCTCTCTCTCTCTCTCTCTCTCTCTCTCTCTCTCTCTCCCTCCCCCTCTCTCCCCCTACAACATCCTTCTCCACCCTCCTTTTCCCAGTGGACAAATGTGGACGTAAAAACTATTTGAATAAATCCTACATCTGGTTGGCTGTTTACTCCCTCATATACTTACACACCCAGAGAATCAACTCCACTTCCAAAATGGAAAAGTCTGCTGGGGGCTAAGCTTATTTTGGCTCGTTTTTCAGCGTGAAACGTGTGCCAGGAGTTTATCGACACCTCGGAGGGACTGAAGACTTCTCTAACTTTGCACCGGAAACTGAGAGGTATGTTAAGCTGCAGAGTGCTGTGGTCATTTCTCAAGTCATCTTGCAAGAAAAATGACTAAATTACCTTAAGTTAACTTCTTAAGATCCTGAATGTAAAATTAGAAGTATATCTGGAAAATATGTAAGGAGATGCATTAGCCAGTGGGATGAATTTCATAGGTGCTATTGCTATTATGATTATGTCAGATTATTATCAAACTGTTAATCTCATTATCTCTTTCATAATTCCAATTCCAGCCTACAAACTATCAAATCAGTTAATGAAAACGATATGATGTTAGCGCAGTCTAAAGTATTTATCTTGGTACATGTTTTGCACTGTGGCGTCACTATATTTCCTTTTCTTTACTGTAATGTATTAGAAATTAGGAAGTCTCATTTTACTTATAAATTGTGAGTTTGAATGTCATTTTTTCAAGGGAGCAGAATCACTCTAGGCAAACGTGGACTTTGCAGTTCTTCTAAAGCTATATGACGTGTAATATGAACCAAATATGAGGGAAATACTTTAGATCGTTTGAGTGGTTAATCTATTACTGCATCATTCTGAAAGAATTTACATTTTTCATTTATTATATTAGATAACTAAGCTTTCCAACGACTTAAACAGAATTAGTGTGTGAACTTGACAGGCGTAGCTTTCTGATTAAGAACATGTGCACCATTTGAAATATGACTGGAATTATTTTCAACAGCTGTGAACATTATTTAGAGCTTAGAGTGTGTAATGTTAATCTTCATAAATGAATTCTTATGACAGGGGTGAGCGGATATAAATGATGAGAAACTTGTTCGCTTAGTATATCCTACAACACAGGCAGATTCCTAATATATTCAACATATTAAAACTTGAAGATATTTTCAATATAAGAAATCATTTATTTACATTTTTAGATCTAATCATAGTTAAAATAACTTGCATTACCTTTAAAAAAACTTCAATCTGCAAAATATGTCAGCAGTTGCTAGAGGATTTGATCCTGTTACTTGATTGTGATTGCGATTTTTTTTTTTTTTTTTTTTGGCTGGTGTGTGATTATGTTGTGCAATTATGCATTCATTACTTGAGCTCATTGGTAAAATATGAAAAGAATGACCGGACACCTACTTTGTGTTATACAGTACATACTATTAGGGAGCAGGACTGAATCTTGTTCGTACACCCCCCAAACTCCACAACTGATTTCCTAGCCAATCAAATATCTTCATGTGCCCCCCGCCTATGTTAACAGTAACCAGATGTATTGTGAGCAGCCTACTGAGAGCTATAAAACACATCTGTGCTGGACACAAACTCACCAGAGCTATGGTTACACACATTCACACACTCGCTTTCTCACGTTTCTTTCTTTCTCTCACTCACAGATTCTCTTTCTCACACTGACAAGATGTAAAGGAGAGGATGCTGCAACATCAGTCCCAGTGGACTGTCGATGGTCAGTATATGGTGGGATTTCTTCCCTCTGGTTTATAGCTCTAATCACGTAACAGACAGACAATGAAGCTGTCCACAACCGTGGGACCAGTGCTTGAAATAGGACTCGAAGTGTTTTCTGTGTCCGTGAAGGGTTTGAATGTTTTTATGCATAGTCACTCACAAGAGACATTTTTCTCACTTTTATTTAGTTAGTTTTTCTTTATTCTGGCAACCTGTGAAATTCAGCCTGTGACTTATAGCTGTTTTATGACTTTTTCTTTGCTTTTGGGCGAAACGTTCAGGAGTTTCACAATCTTGTATTTTCTACTTGAGGGGATCAAGAAGTTTTAGTGAAGGAGTATGATAGATGATTTTGCATTTTATCACAAGGCTACAATAACATGTTTCATCATTTCTGCTTCACATGAGAACTTTCTTTTCATTACAGAACTTCAGAATCACCTGTATAATCAGCAGTGACGCCATGGAGACAGACTCCGCTCATAACCTGACTTCACCCGATGTGTCATTGCTGCAGCATAATATGACGAATTCATGTGACTACATGTCTTCCTCAACTTCGCAGTACCAGAAGAAAGTGATCCCCGCCTTCTACAGCCTCATCTTCTTACTGGGTTTTTTTGGTAACATGCTGGTGTTGTGCGTGCTATATCACAGTTCAGGCCGAAGAACCGTAGCCAACACGTATCTGATGAATCTAGCCATGTCGGACTTGCTGTTCCTGAGCTCTTTGCCATTCTGGGCTGTGTATTATTCGCTGGATTACAACTGGGTTTTTGGGAAGATTATGTGTAAGCTGTGTGGGGGTTTGGTCACTATAAACGTCTACGCTAGTATCTTTTTCATCACCTGTATGAGTGTGGATCGATATCACGCCATTGTCTACCCCCTGCACTCTCAGAGCAGTAGGAGCATCAACCGGGCCAGATGCGTCAGCGCCATCATTTGGGTCGTTGCGGCTCTGACCACGCTGCCAACAGTTGTGTTCCGTGACATACACACTCTTCCCAGTTACAACGTCACGGCTTGTGTCATTTATTACCCCAGCTCCATCTGGCAAACTGGGTTAACTCTTGCAAAGAACATCCTTGGATTCTTCTTGCCGTTTGTTGTCATAGCTACTTGCTACAGCCTAATAGCCGTGCACCTTTTGGCCACCCCGAACCACCTGGAGCAAGACTCTGGCCGATTGGTCCACGTGTTGCGTTTGGTGGCTGCCGTGGTATTGGCGTTTTTCTTTTGCTGGTTCCCATTCCACGTGCTGGCGTTTCTCGGAGCTCTGGTAGAGCTGGGGGTGGAGTGGGATTGTTGGATGCTCCAAGTAATGCATAAACTCCTGCCATTCTTCCTCTGCCTCGGCTTTTCCAACTCTGCCATAAACCCTTTCCTGTACTGTTTTGTGGGAAATCACTTCCGGGAGAAGCTGTGGCAGCTTTACGGGGGTATGCTGACACAGAAAAGAGATTCTATCAGCACAAGACTGTCTTCCTTCTCCAGGAAACTGAGTGACTTCAAAGAGACCGTGCCTATGGAGATTCTTGAGCAGCAGAGCAGCCCATAGTGAAATCTCGTGAAGCTGTAACCTTTACATGCTATCATTACAAACTACTGAGGACCATGGCCCTGTACCAAATGGCACACTTCATATCATGAGCACCCCCTTTGTGGTCGATATGCGCCCTCGATGAGCACTTTTGCCAAGCCCACACTGAAGCGGGCTCCGCAGCAAACTTCTTCCCAACAGTCAAAGCGGCGTTACGTCACGAAAGTTTTTAGGGTGCCATTTGGGACAGGGCCTATGTCAACAGTCAGCATCAGTCAAGTCTATTTCCATGGCCTGCCACTTGTTCAGGATAATCAGTTCAGATGATATTGGTGGTTGATTACCTTATTTCTAATTATGCAGGGGTTGTGATTAGCCCCACCATCTACAAATAACATTTGGTTACATAATAAAATGTAAAAATATAGCCCAAATTTTATTCTTGTGTTGTTCAGACTCTATCCAGGATGAGGAACTTCCTGATTTTTCTGCACAAATCATAGATGATAAAAAATGTTTTTGAATACAGTCTGTACATTCAGAGTTCTAAATAACACTCAAATGTTAGACAGTGTTATACGTGTCTTTCATTATATGGGCAATATCTGCCAGAAAGACCCAACTTCTATCTTTAAGCTGTAATATAAAAATTCACTGTAATGTCACATGAGCTGTTTAAATTATAAATCATTGTAAATTGAATTATAATTATATTATAATGGAGCATCGTTAATAAATGATCTATCTATCTATCTATCTATCTATCTATCTATCTATCTATCTATCTATCTATCTATCTATCTATCTATCTATCTATCTATCTATCTATCTTATCTATCTTATCTATCTTATCTATCTTATCTATCTATCTATCTTATCTATCTATCTATCTATGCTTAGGCCTACTGTATCAATGGCTTGTCTGTCACTTATCTTAAAAGTAGATGCTTGAGTTAACAGACTAAAACAGATGTAGATCGACACACCTTTCAAGTCATGTTGGGTCATCTGAAACACATGCTGGAGTAATGAACATACTTACAGTAACAGCAGTTCTTCTGGGAGGAATCTGGAAGAACCCACTTAGCATTTAGTGATAGTATTCCTTCTGTCTCTGAGAGTTTTAGCAGTAGTTCAGTAGGAATTTGTAGCGTACATATTTCTCATATTTTACTTAATTAATTCAGTTTTTAATTAAGTCTGTCATTCATTGTAGACACCCTTGCTGCACACATTTCCTTTAACGTCTTTTTCTCACATTTCAGGAATCCTGTTGTCTTGGTTATTTGAATACTTGTCATTCGTTGTTTTCTAAACCTCCCGTCAATTAAATATTCAGACATCAGTTCTCCTCTGTCAGTACTTATTTCAATTTCAATTTATTTATAAAGACAAAATCAAGATTCTGGAACTTTTTAGTTAAAGTTAAATGGATGAAAATGTTTGTATATCAAGCTCCTTCCTACCAAACAGATGCACTTCTGAGATGTAATGAGATGCCTTATGTCTGAAAGCAGTGAAACAGGCTTGAAACTATTGACTCATCATTCATAAGAAACACGAGGAGGATGTTTTAGACAGATAAAAATGTGGATAGATAAGAGAAACCATAATAGTTAAGAATCTGGACCGTTTGGTGCAGAGGTTTCAGGTACAGATTTCCAACCTCTAAAATCTCAAATGTTGTGAGTGTGACTCACTAGACCCACTGCAACATGTAAAATATCCACCTATAGATATATTGTTCTTGTAAATGTGTAAAGATTCACTCAAATATATTTTATATATTATTATTGTTTTAACATCTGACTGTGGTATATGTGACTGTTAATCAAATATATACTTTTGAAAATCTGAGAATAAAAACCAGAATCTACCAGAATCTTGTTTTTTCTTTCCGTTGAATTTAGGCTTATAAGCCACAAAATACAGATACTTTCTAGCCAGTGATTGTAAGTTTGTTGTGTTGATGAACAGAATTTATTAATACATTTATTACTGCAGGTATATACTGTTCCAGCCAACATACATGTTGCACACTGTACATCTGTGCAAATAGATGTCTGTAAACTTAAGAGGTTAGATGGTCTTTGGTGCACCCCATTTGTCTCACGTTGTCATTGTTTCATAACACAGTGTCTTGGAACATTCAAACTGTAACTGGACTGCAGACAAAACCCACGCGCACACACAAATATGAACACAGACATACATCAAGGAAATAAATTCAAAGGTGTGTGAATGTGAGTTCCCAGCAAGCAGTTTTACGTTTAAAAGACGTTTAATAGCCGTCAAAACACAGCCCTGGCGTCTAGGCTTAAACAAGGCAAAATTTGGGCTGTCAGTGAAAATTTAATTGACTTTGCTTACATGATGGAATATCATACATCTCACAAGTTATTTTGGCAAAAACGACATGTAATCAAATTCAAGGTTATTTTGGCTAGAAGTGGGTTACTCATACTATATCGGGTCTAGATGGTGAAATGACGGCTATTGCTTGCTGAGTTATGTCTAGTTTTTTGTATTATTATTATTTGGTTTGCTTTTTTGGAGGTGTGTGCAGGTGCATGGGAGGTGTGTGTTGTGTGTGTCTGTGTGCATATGTAGTGGTTGCAGTCCACTACAGACTAACTTTTTTACAGACTAAACTGCACAGATTTCCACACACAGGTAAGACACCATATCAGAGAAATGCACTGTCTTGTATGTTTAAACACATTTAGGGGGTGTGTACAGTTTTGGCTGTAGGCTATCTGAGGGCCATTTTGTAAATGTCCTCTAAGATATAGTGAAGCATGTCTGAAACCATGCTACTTAAAGTGCTCCTTGTGAAAATGATTGCGTATATGAGAGGTCCTTAATAATATAGGCTTAGCTCTTAATGTCTTGGTGTAAGGGTGTAAAAGCTTTTCTGTGTGTCTTCAAGAGTTTTTGTTTGAGTGGGTTTGGATTATGTCGTAGGGGGTTCTTCCTCTGACTGTGATCAATGAAATTTCAACAAAACAAGCATTGAAGATGATTTCACTGTTCTGGGAAGTGAGGAGGACATCCTGCCATTATGTTTGAGACTTAACCAATAGTGTGTGTGTGATGTTGTACTTTTTATCCTGAAATGTTTTAAGAAGAGGACATGGCTTTTATGAATGAATTAACTAATCTTGTGATGGCAAGAAATTAAAATATCACATATAGTGAAGCATTGCAACAACAACAAAAAAAAAAAGACATTTGAAGTGCAGAGACACAATTTGAAAGGCTTTTTTCTTTTTTTGGTTTAAATCTAATAATGTCAACAGTTTTGTAAGAGATTTCGGATTAGCGATAAAGGTAATTATCTTACCTTTGCACGCGCAGTTATAATGGAGAAACAGCTTGCAGCTGTATGTACAAATAATATAGGCCTACATGAGACAAATGATTGTTCATCGCGCTTCACCGCTGTCTTTCGAACCATACACAACGTCGAGGACTCGAGGCCAAATTACATTGACATCGCAAAAGGCGGACTGCTACAATTTAGCCGAGATAAAGCGTTTACATTATATTTAATAAGACGTTGTTTTAGTCCGACTTACGTCAAACCTTTAAAGTGCATGCACGCACATTATTCAAACTGTAAACTGTAGTAAATAGTAAACTGAAATCCAAACACCAATGAGGTAAATGCAATACGTGGAATATATCTAGCTTCATATTACTTTAATATCATGTAGGATAATTAGCTAAAACAAAGCAAAAAGACAAAGCATTCCACAAGCATATGAGCAAATAAACACACACAAGGTGACTAAATATTCATCACTTTTGTTTGTGTTGCTGTGTGTTTTATGACCTGCTCTTCCTCTTCGCCATTGTCCTTAACGTCTTCCAGCTCGTTTATTTTTGGCAACTTATGTCTTCACTACTTAAGTGCTAAAGGACTAATACATCATCACAACACAATGCAATTACTATGTCAAGTGAAATTCTACGGAGTCCCTAAAGGGACCTTTGCAAAAATAAAAATATACAGACTTTGCAAAAGAAAAAAAGATATAGCCTACAGAAACTAATCGCGTGCGCACAGTGCATGAGGAAGACAAAAAATATTCACAACACATTTTACTGCGACAGCACCAGAGTTTCTGTTGTAGATGGTATGCGAGATAATGCAAAAACAAATGTGGTTGTGCAGCATTTTTGTATGTGCATGCGTTTCTGTGTACTGTGTAGTACAGAAATTGGCTTTATGCCACAGCTTCACTACTTCCTGAACTTCAGCCAGCCCTTTGTTTCCTGTCTGTCATTATTGGACAAACTGATTAATCCAGGTGTGCCTGATTATTGTTACTGAGGCCAGGCACACCTGGATTAATCAGTTTGTCCAATAATGACAGACAGGAAACAAAGGGCTGGCTGAAGTTCAGGAAGTAGTGAAGCTGTGGCATAAAGCCTATTGGCACCAAAAAGAAAGAGAACACATCAAACAATGTATGGATTATACTAAAATGGGATATAGAGAAACTGAGGAATACTGTAAAATCTGATATCTTTTACTTCATGTGTTTCTAATATAGGCCTGACTGAGGAAGAGGATCTCACCATGTCCAGTGGTAATAACATGCACAAACACAAACAATAAAAAATATACTTGTGAACAAAATACACTCTAACAGAGGTTTTCTGTGATTGTAGATGTTAACCGGCAGGCTGTGTTCCAGACAACAAAAGTTCGAACCCATTTGAAAAAAGATGGAAGTTGGATTCACGGATCTCAAGAGGTTCTGGACACTCAGTCAGATGTAAAATGGTAAATGCACACTTATGCTGTCACCTGCTGGCTGAGAGTGGTAGTACCAACCAGTAAAAGGTCTTTCCTGTGATTCTATGAACACTGAAAAATGGATCAATGTTAACATCATTGTCTCTTTCCCTCTCACTCTTAGTTCATCTCACTCTTTTTTTCTGTTCACTCTCTAACAGTAAACCAGCAAAGCTTGTAAAGCCTAAGAATGAATCATCACCTGAGAGCAATCGGGTCACTTCCTCCATCATACCATGTTCAAAGAGTGGCGCCACCACCTCCTCCAGCCTGGACACGTCCACAACCCCTCAAAGCTCTTATGTCATGTCAGCCGTAAGGAAGTTTGAGTGAGAGCTGTTCTTATTTTCCTTGTGTGTTATTTATGTATTCAATGTTTCTACATTCTATACATGTTTCCATCCAAATAACTCCAGCTATCTGCACTCCCTTAGGTCTGTAAGCTCAACAAAAAACACACCAGTCAAGAGAGGGTCCCATCTGGCCAAAAGGTTTGGTGGCGCTCTCTGTACTGGATAGAGCCTTTTATCCTTTAATTTCCTCATTTGCAAGTTAGAATGTCTTAGATGTTCACACTTATTTATTCATAACAGACTATATTTAATATTTCATGAGGTGTAGAAGAACAATCAGATGCTTCATAATTATTCTGAATGTGTTCCAGTCCATATCCTGTCCTTGAGGAGTCCAAGAGAGCACATGCAGAGGATGTAACAGTCAAACCTGTAGAAGAACCACCAAAGACACCAGCAGATGCTCCTGTAAATGTAGTGGAGAAACCTATAGTCAAACTTCTAGAGGAACCATTGAAGACACCTGCAGATGCTTATAAAAAGGATGTAGTAGAGAAACCTGTAGTCAAACCTGCAGAGGAACCGTTGAAGACACCTGCAGATGCTCTTAAAAAGGACGTAGTGGAGAAACTGTTAAAGACACCTGCAGATGCTCTTAAAAATGACGTAGTGGAGAAACATATAGTCAAATCTGTAGAGGAACCGTTGAAGACACCTGCAGATGCTCTTAACAAGGACGTAGTGGAGAAACCTATAGTCAAACCTGTAGAGGAACCGTTGAAGACACCTGCAGATGCTCTTAAAAAGGACGTGGTGGAGAAACCTATAGTCAAACTTGTAGAGGAACCGTTGAAGACACCTGCGGATGCTCTTAAAAAGGACGTAGTGGAGAAACCTATAGTCAAACCTGTAGAGGAACCGTTGAGGACACCTGCAGATGCTCTTAAAAAGGACGTAGTGGAGAAACCTAGAGTCAAACCTGTAGAGGAACCGTTGAAGACACCTGCATATGCTATTAAAAACGACGAAGTAGATAAACCTATAGTCAAACCTGTAGAGGAACTGTTGAAGACACCTGCGGATGCTCTTAAAAAGGACGTAGTGGAGAAACCTATAGTCAAACCTGTAGAGGAACCGTTGAGGACACCTGCGGATGCTCTTAAAAAGGACGTAGTGGAGAAACCTATAGTCAAACCTGTAGAGGAACCGTTGAAGACACCTGCAGATGCTCTTAAAAAGGATGTAGTGGAGAAACCTATAGTCAAACCTGTAGAGGAACCGTTGAAGACACCTGCAGATGCTCTTAAAAAGGACATAGTGGAGAAACCTATAGTCAAACCTGTAGCGGAACCGTTGAAGACACCTGCAGATGCTATTAAAAAGGACGAAGTAGATAAACCTATAGTCAAACTTGTAGAGGAACCGTTGAAGACACCTGCGGATGCTCTTAAAAAGGACGTAGTGGAGAAACCTATAGTCAAACCTGTAGAGGAACCGTTGAAGACACCTGCAGATCCTATTAAAAAGGACGAAGTAGATAAACCTATAGTCAAACTGGTAGAGGAACCGTTGAAGACACCTGCGGATGCTCTTAAAAAGGACGTAGTGGAGAAACCTATAGTCAAACCTTTAGAGGAACCGTTGAAGACACCTGCAGATGCTCTTAAAAAGGACGTAGTGGAGAAACCTATAGTCAAACTTGTAGAGGAACCGTTGAAGACACCTGCGGATGCTCTTAAAAAGGACGTAGTGGAGAAACCCATAGTCAAACCTGTAGAGGAACCGTTGAAGACACCTGCAGATGCTCTTAAAAAGGACGTAGTGGAGAAACCTATCGTCAAACCTGTAGAGGAACCGTTGAAGACACCTGCAGATGCTCTTAAAAAGGACGTAGTGAAGAAACCTATGGTCAAACCTGTAGAGGAACCGTTGAAGACACCTGCGGATGCTCTTAAAAAGGACGAAGTAGAGAAACCTATAGTCAAACCTGTAGAGGAACCGTTGAAGACACCTGCAGATGCTATTAAAAAGGACGAAGTAGATAAACCTACAGTCAAACCTGTAGAGGAACCGTTGAAGACACCAGCGGATGCTCTTAAAAAGGACGTAGTGGAGAAACCTGTAGAGAAACCGTTGAAGACACCTGCAGATGCTCTTAAAAAGGACGTAGTGCAGAAACCTATAGTCAAACCTGTAGAGGAACCATTGAAGACACCTGCAGATGCTCTTAAAAAGGACGTAGTGGAGAAACCTATAGTCAAACCTGTAGAGGAACCGTTGAAGACACCTGCAGATTCTCTTAAAAAGGACGTGGTGGAGAAACCTGTGGAGAAACCGTTGAAGACACCTGAAGATGCTCTTAAAAAGGACGTAGTGGAAAAACCTATAGTCAAACCTGTAGAGGAACCGTTGAAGACACCTGCAGATGCTCTTAAAAAGGACGTAGTGGAGAAACCTATAGTCAAACCTGTAGAGGAACCATTGAAGACACCTGCAGATGCTCTTAAAAAGGACGTAGTGGAGAAACCTATAGTCAAACTTGTAGAGGAACCGTTGAAGACACCTGCAGATGCTATTAAAAAGGACGAAGTAGATAAACCTATAGTCAAACCTGTAGAGGAACCGTTGAAGACACCTGCAGATGCTATTAAAAAGGATGAAGTAGATAAACCTACAGTCAAACCTGTAGAGGAACCGTTGAAGACACCTGCGGATGCTCTTAAAAAGGACGTAGTGCAGAAACCTATAGTCAAACCTGTAGAGGAACCGTTGAAGACACCTGCAGATGCTCTTAAAAAGGACGTAGTGGAGAAACCTATAGTCAAACCTGTAGAGGAACCGTTGAAGACACCTGCAGATGCTCTTAAAAAGGACGTAGTGGAGAAACCTGTAGAGGAACCATTGAAGACACCTGCAGATGCTCTTAAAAAGGACGTAGTGGAGAAACCTATAGTCAAACCTGTAGAGGAACCGTTGAAGACACCTGCAGATGCTCTTAAAAAGGACGTAGTGGAGAAACCTATGGTCAAACCTGTAGAGGAACCGTTGAAGACACCTGCGGATGCTCTTAAAAAGGACGAAGTAGAGAAACCTATAGTCAAACCTATAGAGGAACCGTTGAAGACACCTGCAGATGCTATTAAAAAGGACGAAGTAGATAAACCTATAGTCAAACCTGTAGAGGAACCGTTGAAGACACCTGCAGATGCTATTAAAAAGGATGAAGTAGATAAACCTACAGTCAAACCTGTAGAGGAACCGTTGAAGACACCTACGGATGCTCTTAAAAAGGACGTAGTGCAGAAACCTATAGTCAAACCTGTAGAGGAACCGTTGAAGACACCTGCAGATGCTCTTAAAAAGGACGTAGTGGAGAAACCTATAGTCAAACCTGTAGAGGAACCGTTGAAGACACCTGCAGATGCTCTTAAAAAGGACGTAGTGGAGAAACCTGTAGAGGAACCATTGAAGACACCTGCAGATGCTCTTAAAAAGGACGTAGTGGAGAAACCTATAGTCAAACCTGTAGAGGAACCGTTGAAGACACCTGCAGATGCTCTTAAAAAGGACGTAGTGGAGAAACCTATGGTCAAACCTGTAGAGGAACCGTTGAAGACACCTGCGGATGCTCTTAAAAAGGACGAAGTAGAGAAACCTATAGTCAAACCTATAGAGGAACCGTTGAAGACACCTGCAGATGCTATTAAAAAGGACGAAGTAGATAAACCTATAGTCAAACCGGTAGAAGAACCGTTGAAGACACCTGCAGATGCTATTAAAAAGGACGAAGTAGATAAACCTACAGTCAAACCTGTAGAGGAACCGTTGAAGACACCTGCGGATGCTCTTAAAAAGGACGTAGTGGAGAAACCTGTAGAGGAACCGTTGAAGACACCTGCTGATGCTTTTAAAAAGGACGTAGTGCAGAAACCTATAGTCAAACCAGTAGAGGAACCGTTGAAGACACCTGCTGATGCTTTTAAAAAGGACGTAGTGCAGAAACCTATAGTCAAACTTGTAGAGGAACCGTTGAAGACACCTGTGGATGCTCCTAAAAAGGACGTAGTGGAGAAACCTATAGTCAAACCTGTAGAGGAACCGTTGAAGACACCTGCAGATCCTATTAAAAAGGACGAAGTAGATAAACCTATTGTCAAACTTGTAGAGGAACCGTTGAAGACACCTGTGGATGCTCTTAAAAAGGACGTAGTGGAGAAACCTATAGTCAAACCTGTAGAGGAACCGTTGAAGACACCTCCAGATGCTATTAAAAAGGATGAAGTAGATAAACCTACAGTCAAACCTGTAGAGGAACCGTTTAAGACACCTGCGGATGCTCTTAAAAAGGACGTAGTGCAGAAACCTATAGTCAAACCTGTAGAGGAACCGTTGAAGACACCTGCAGATGCTCTTAAAAAGGACGTAGTGGAGAAACCTATAGTCAAACCTGTAGAGGAACCATTGAAGACACCTGCGGATGCTCTTAAAAAGGACGTAGTGGAGAAACCTATAGTCAAACCTGTAGAGGAACCGTTGAAGACACCTGCAGATCCTATTAAAAAGGACGAAGTAGATAAACCTATTGTCAAACTTGTAGAGGAACCGTTGAAGACACCTGTGGATGCTCTTAAAAAGGACGTAGTGGAGAAACCTATAGTCAAACCTGTAGAGGAACCGTTGAAGACACCTCCAGATGCTATTAAAAAGGATGAAGTAGATAAACCTACAGTCAAACCTGTAGAGGAACCGTTTAAGACACCTGCGGATGCTCTTAAAAAGGACGTAGTGCAGAAACCTATAGTCAAACCTGTAGAGGAACCGTTGAAGACACCTGCAGATGCTCTTAAAAAGGACGTAGTGGAGAAACCTATAGTCAAACCTGTAGAGGAACCGTTGAAGACACCTGCAGATGCTCTTAAAAAGGACGTAGTGGAGAAACCTGTAGAGGAACCATTGAAGACACCTGCAGATGCTCTTAAAAAGGACGTAGTGGAGAAACCTATAGTCAAACCTGTAGAGGAACCGTTGAAGACACCTGCAGATGCTCTTAAAAAGGACGTAGTGGAGAAACCTGTAGAGGAACCATTGAAGACACCTGCAGATGCTCTTAAAAAGGACGTAGTGGAGAAACCTATAGTCAAACCTGTAGAGGAACCGTTGAGGACACCTGCGGATGCTCTTAAAAAGGACGTAGTGGAGAAACCTATAGTCAAACCTGTAGAGAAACCGTTGATGACACCTGCAGATGCTCTTAAAAAGGACGTAGTGGAGAAACCTATAGTCAAACCTGTAGAGGAACCGTTGAAGACACCTGCAGATGCTCTTAAAAAGGACGTAGTGGAGAAACCTATAGTCAAACCTGTAGAGGAACCGTTGAGGACACCTGCGGATGCTCTTAAAAAGGACGTAGTGGAGAAACCTCTAGTCAAACCTGTAGAGGAACCGTTGAAGACACCTGCAGATGCTCTTAAAAATGACCTAGTGGAGAAACCTGTTGTCAAACCTGTAGAGGAACCGTTGAAGACACCTGCAGATGCTCTTAAAAATGACGTAGTGGAGAAACCTGTAGTCAAACTTGTAGAAGAACCGTTGAAGACACCTGCAGACACTACTGTAGAGGTAACAGGGAAGAAAACAGTAGAAGAAGTTTCAACAGATCAAAGGCAATCCAGTGGAGCACTGCATGAGAAAACAGTCAAAACTCTACATGAGAATCCATCAAAACCTTCAGGTGTGCTGACCACAGAGAAAAAAGAAGACAGTCCAGTGGAACAACTCATAACAGCACATGCACCTGTAGTAGAGACTCCACTCAAACCCAGACAAGCAGAAAACCAGCCTCCAAGTAATCATGGGGAACTTTCACTAGTATCTGCTCTGAAAACTCCAACTACAGAACCAACAGAAGAGCCTCTTGTGGAAGCCCCAGCAGAGCACCACAGACTGAACAGTGAAGCTGGATTGAAGTAAGTCAGTCGTTTATGCAACACCTTCATTTTGATATGACATTTGTTGACCTATATTGACTCATAGGCAGTGCCTAGAAAATTGTAAGATACATTTTTTTTTTAAACGCCATTTTTAGTTTAATGTATGCTTAAGTAAGTCAATTAAATCAGTGTCCATTAAATTAAATAAGTGGCTCTAGAGAATCAGAAAGAGGAATCACAAATGAAAACTTCTAGAAAAAGGTCTTGGCAACTTTATGCTAGAGTATGTGTTGTATTATATTTTTATTTAATTGATTTCTATAGCAGTGATATTAAATTATATAATTAGACATTAGTTACACAAACTATAACACTGTAAGTATATCGTTTATCAGTATAAATCAGTACTTATGTAAGCACATCAACACTGTCAAATTAAGTGTGACCTGTCTCACTAAATAATTGCATTTATTTTTCAATAAAGTTTAATGTATTAGTAAAACAGTATTCAACACAGTTTTATTCTTAATAAGACGTCTGCGTATCTGTGTATGTCTCCCTTAGCAGTGTGAAAGGTAAAACCATGTGTTCCTTCTGCAAGCTGCCCTTAAATGGAAGTGTGAAAATTATCATCAACATTCCTGACATTAGCTGCCATCCGGATTGTTTCAAGGTTTGCTTTTTAAATCTCTTCTTCCTCTGTACTGAACCAGGCTCAGAAGTCAGTGTCTCAACCTTCCTCAAAGTTGTTTTCATCTGAGCCTTGTCTATATATTTCCACCTGGTATTAAAGGTGCAGTAAGCAATTTCTGAGTTGAAAGTGGATCGTAACGAGCTCCAAAACACACTTGTAGCCAATCAGCAGTATAGGCGTAAACAGACACTCATGATGGGGGAGGACAGAGAGTGAGCAAGAGGGAGATTTGAAGAAAGACTGTAGAAAAAGAGATAGCTGAGGGACATTACAAAAGAGAAAAGGTCACTGAAAATATAAAGAGTTATTATCAGGCAAGAGCTTTAGAACCCACGTTCCTAAGCACTAGAGACCTAAATGAGAAGGCCTGAAAACGGACGCTGAGGTTGAGTTGTTTCTGCACCACGAAATAAGAGAGGAGTCTCTGCAAAATCCGAACACAAGTGGTCATAGGAGACACGTTAAAGGGTTAGTTCACCCAAAAATAAAAATTCTGTCATTAATTACTCACCCTCATGTCGTTCCAAACCCATAAGACCTTCGTTCATCTTCAGACCACCAAATGAAGATATTTTTTATGAAATTCGAGAGCTTTCTGACCCCCCATAGACTGCAACTTTATAACAACTTTCAAGGCCCAGAAAGGTAGTGATGACATTTTTAAAATAGTCCATGTGACTACTCTATAAAAAAAATATTTTACTCAACTTCATGCTGTCCCAGACTTTCTTCAGATGAACAAACAAATATTTTTAGAAAAATAATCCATCTCTATGAATCCATTTAATGAAAGTGTATGGGACCTCCAAAGTTGACACTTCAAAAACCACACAAAGTGAACATGATGGTAATCTACACAACCACAGTGGATTAATAAATGTATTCTGAAGCAGAACGAGATTTGTTAAACTATAAACTCTTGCTTCCAGCCAAGTGTCATATTCTGGTTCGAGTTTACGCTTGCCATAAATGGCCGTTGACAATTTAATTGATCAACTGTGGTTGTGTAGATTAGGCCTACCTTCGTGGTTTTTAAAGAGTCAACTTTATAGGTCCTGTACACTTGCTTTATATAGACACAGAGATGGAATTTTTATTTGTTTGTGTTTGTCTGAAGAAAGAAAGTCATATACATCTGGGACAGCATGAGGGTGAGTAAATGATGAGAATTTTCATCAAGTATCCCTTTCATTTATTTTTCCTTCGACCATCCCCAGCAATAAGATGTGCTGCAGTGTGATCAGTAATGCTTTGTCTCTCTGTGTGTGTTTTAGTGTAATGGCTGCCGCAGTCCTCTGGGTGATCTCTCCTCATCTATATACCACTATGCTGGGAAAATCCTCTGCGAGAGATGCTTTGATCAAGTCTTCCAGCTCTGATGATTCATCCCCACAGCCACCTACTGGACTACAACTTACAACTAAGCTCATCTCAGAGTCTGCCACCAAGTTTACTTTAATTCAGCACTTATTTAAAATAAACTTTATCAGCGACGGAATGCTGTCGTAGGTTTAGTGCACATGAATACAACAACATTTTCTGTAAATGATCATTGCTGTGTGTGCATGTCTTCATATATATATAGTATATCCAATTTCCCCTTGGGGGTTAATGAAGTATCTCTCTCTGTGTCTGATCAACATAATCCTCATCTTCTTCTAACAATTCAGTTTCAATTGAATTTTAATATCCTCTTTAGATGTGATCTGTAGCTGTAAGAAGAATTGACAACACTGATCGTCATCTTTCATTAAAGTTTATTGCATGAGTTTCTATGAAGTCAACACACAATTTTATGTAAATTCATTTTAGTTTGCATTATTTTTATGAATCATTTACAGTTATCAATCTGACTAGAAATATTTGTAGTTTTCTAAAATGAGCTAGAACAATAAAAAAACATTAGTTCCTTTGATCGAGCACCATCATTGAACAGGTTCAGCATATTGCCACAGTTAGTCAAAATATACAACAAATACACACTGACACTAAGAGTGTCTTTAAATACTGAATTCAAATTGACAGAAAGAAATCTGCTCACTTCAGTGCTGTTTCTCTGTGCGTCTCAGAATATAAACCAACAACTGACTGAGGAAACAAGTCAAACTCTCTCAAAAAGATGAAAAGTGAGAAAGAGAGAAGCTAAAATCCTAGCAAACTGCAAGGCATTAATATGACCATGAAGTGACAATGAATACAATCATTAAAATGAATAAATGGCCGTGAGAGAAAGGAGAGAGCGGTATGATAATGTGTGTGTGACAAAGACAGAGAGAAAATACAAATGAAGAAATAGAGAAGCTAGATTCCACTCCTCCAGAGATCTACAGTACAGTAGTTTGTGGTTTAATGTGTAGGGCTTCAATGTATTTTTTCCCATTAATCAGTGTTCTTTAGTGAGGTTTGTACTTATTTGTCTCACTAGTGTGTGTGTGTGTGTTGTACTCTGTATGATAGACCTCTGCAGGGGCTTCATGGCACTCTCTTGCGTTTCCTCACGGGCCACAGTGATGACACCACTGATACCGCTGCAACAGGCAACAGGAAAGCGGGCCTAGCAACACCGAACCTAGCAACGGATTCCCTTCCTTCCGAGAAACCTTAGAATAGCGTAGTTGTAGGTGGTGGCAACCACATAAATGAACTAGAAAAATAAAAAAGGAAAGAACAAACCATTTGTCTGATCAGAAGGTGTCACTGACCTGTTCCTCTGCAAAAGAGGAAATCTGAAGTTTTGTGACATTAGTGTTTATATCCCTTTGACACTCACTGGATGATAAACATCAGACAAGGCATGTGATTCTAATAATACCACATCATTTATTTACAATCTTGTCTGTAGCAGTGTGTATACTAATATTTTAGAGGAACAATCACTTTGGAGCAACTGGGGTTTAAGTTCCTTGCTCAAGATAAATTCAGGACTTGATTCTTTGAAAAGGTTGTGAACATTTGTTAATGCAGTTATTATTTTTTACCATATGGCATATGTGCATTTGTTTGCAGATGGCACATATCTAATGGAGATAAATACTTTTGGGGGCCATTGAAACTGCAATTTTCTACTTATTACATTATTATTACATGTTTGCATCAATCTCACTGTGATCCTCAGCAGGACAGAGGGCTGTCCCGATAGTTAGTGCTCTATGATTCTCATTAGATAAAGCCTGAGAAATAACTGTTGCCAAATACACACAGGAAAGGGAGTAGAGACGCTGGGGATCTGTCAGTAGCAGAGAGGACAGTTACTGATTGTAAACTAAACATTCCCTTGCTGCACTTCCGTTATGAACTTCATGCTGTTTGACAGCTCTGCACTCTGACCTCAAAGAATCCAGTCCAAATTCAATGCCAATGGAAGTTTGTCAATAGACATATATACATTTGTAAATATAATAATCAAAATATGTGTAAATTACCTGTTTCTGTTCTCAGTAATTGTCAATATTGACCAATCATTGTCGTTTGAAATTCTTAATCATTACATAAAGATTTCTGAGGTGTATCTATTTACCAATTAATAATGGATGCTTTCCTGAATGCAAAGCAAGGAGGCCCTTGAAGTAGGAACCAGTTCACCACTATGACTTTGCACAAAACATCTTCTACAGTAAATATAAACGACTTTAAAGTTCACATGTGTAGAATATGAGATCACTAACCAGGGCAAGAAGGGTGATTACTGCTCCAGCAAATGCACAGATGTAAAGGTCATGGGTCATGTGGAACTGGAAACATGAAAAGGGATATAAGTGATATGATCTCTTGAAACCCTGAGTATGTGTGTGTGTGTCCAGGACTATAACCATCTAACCTCTGGTGTTTTGCAGATGTTGGCCAGTGTATTTCCACAAACAATCCCGGGCACAGCATTCCAGGGAAGAAACCCTACATAGAAAAAACAGACATCATGATCATGAACACACACAGATTCACACACACAAGGGCGCAGACGTACCATACATCCGTGCGTCCATGCAGACTCTTGATTGCTGGTTGAACAAGGTGGTTTCCGACAGAATGTTGACTCTGTGACAGGAGCTTTTCATATTAATGAAGAAGAGCACGGGAACGGCAGTGAAGCCAAAGACAACCAGCCAGATCACCGCGAGAATGTATGTCAGGATTATCAGCTGGTCGAGAGAGACAGATATTCAGATCATTGCAACATAACAAGCATGAACAAAAGCAAGTGAATCTTGATTTATATAGCACCTAAACAGTGTTTAAACAGTCCAGATACAAACAAAATAAAGACTAAATCAACTGCTCATAAGTTATCAGGGAGTTTAGATACAACAATCAAGTTGCAGTTGGATGAAATAGTGATCTAGCTGGTGTGTATTTTAGAGTTCCCACACTTTCTGACCTAAGATTCGCCATGATTTTTCCATGACTTCTACATTCATTTTTGATAAAGGATAAGTAGTTTTGCAAATCATTTTTATAGATATCACATTTTTAAAATGTAATTTTAAGCTGAAAGAAATACTTACTGAAGGACTGAGTATAACTGAATTACGCACACTGATTACAGAAATACTAATTTACTAACTGGTTAAATAATAATTATTAATATATATAAAATAAAATAAATATTATAAATAATTTATGTTATATAAAATGTTATATATATGCATTATTTTTTATTTCTTTTCCATACCCTAATATTTCATTATCAAGAATGATGCAAAGGGACCAGTGACCACAAAATTAAAAAACCATCTCACACACACACACGCACACGCACACACACACACTCACAGTCAGGCTGAGGCCGCGCCCGAACTGGGTGCTCCTGAATTCTCCGAACGTCTGCTTTACTGCACTGGTGGTGTAAAAACCTTCAGCCAACAGCAACAATCCATAGAGGAAAAAGAAGGAGGCCAGACCGTAGATCACATACTGGAAATATTTTATACTGAAACACAAAATATGGAACAATGACACAAACAATCAAAAACAGGCCCACAATCACAAAAAGAAAGAGAAAGACAATCACTCACAAGTCTGCCAGCACAATGAAATCCTGCACGTCCCTTGCGAAGTAGAGCTCTATGAATGTGTGTGTGTGAGTGAGCGCCTCATGCCCTCCCCCACAGAAGAGTGCCACACCGGTGTAGCAGAGCAGGGTGGCCAGCAGGCTGGTGTAGGGCACGGCGCCCAGGCAGCGGATGCAGCAGTCATAGCAACCTGTAGGTGAGTGATATATCAACACACACACTGCACATGCAGCACACACAATACACACACACATTTATACACACACTCTATTCTAACAGTACACAAGCGCACTCATGATCATCTAGAAAGCTCACCGCTGACCTATAAATGAGCATGCACACTTAATACAAACACCACTAATGTGCTTTTAAGAGTTAGTTGGCCTATAGTAAGTCAAGGACACACAAAAACATGCACACACATACACGATGCGCTCTATCTGACTGACACATGCACACACTTTTAAACACTCAGTGTATCATGGAATCACAAATGAACAAGCCAAAATGTAGGCGATCAAAAAGCCCTGCTCGAAATCTCGAACCACAAAAAGAAACTTAAATTACAAAAACCTGAAAGTAAAAAAAAAAAAACTTCGAGGAAAAAAAAAAGATGAATATGCGCTATGTGCACCAAAACATTTAACAGGCAAAACAACTATCAATAATAAAGCAACTTAACCAAAAGAAGCCAAACAATAAGCGGCAGAAGGCTCAGCTATGAAGTTCTGCCGTCCCCAGCGTGTGAGAAAAGATGATGCGCCTCGGGTCACCTAGCGCTTTACACAACCACGGCTGTTTCACTGGAAACATGGACACTGCTGAGCCGAACCCACACCAGGAGAGAGCCGTGCAGACACTTGTCCACTCCACAGAGATTTCTGTCCTCTGTTGCTCTAATTTCTCTTTCTTTCTTCAGATACACTCCACTGTCCACCTCAAGGAAGAAAAAAAACGCATCGCTTAAGCTGCTCCTCTCCCTCCCTCACTTCTTTCTCTCCTTCTTTCCCTCCCTCCCTCTCTCTTTCTCTCTTGCCTGAGTAGCCTGGTGTCAGGGTGAGATTGGGGGGGGGGGGAGGGGGTTTGGGGGGGGGGGGCGTTGGGGGGGGGGTTTTCATGTGTGTTTGAGGTTTTGTGGTCAGAAAAAGAAGCACTTGTGAAAGTCATAATGGCTTTTGTTTTAACAACAAAACGTATCATTGTGAACAAACACACACACTCACAGGCCTCAGCAGTGGAGTGCGTCATTGCATTTCCACCCTTAGCGGCACAGACAGACACATACTGACACCACTGGGGTTACAATTGGGATCATTGCAGGTCATCCAGCCTTTTACACTCTTTTTAGACTCTTTTTCTAGCTTATCTACTCAACAAGCGTCAAAAATGCCTGACACTCACAATAATCTGATTACTATCCGAAAGACACATATTCATCACACCCTCTGTTTGAGAATGTTGAAATGCTTTTGGGTCTTAAATTAACTTAAATGGGATAGTTTACCCAAAAATGTACATTCTGTCATAATTTTCTCACCCTCATGTCGTTCCAAACCTGTATACCTTATTTCTTCTGTGGAACACAAAAGAACATACTTTGAAATTCAGTGCTTTACTTTTTGTCCATACAAAGAAAAGTCATTGGGGTCCAATGCTGTTTGGACACCAGTGTTCCTTTGTGTTTTGGAGAGGAAAGAACAACAAGTTTGGAAGAACTATCCCTAGTTTTGAGCAGAAAATGACACATTTGCTCTAACAGTTCAAACTGAAAATGTGATTCTGCAGAAGGCTGATAAGCTCTTGTCCATCTAATCTACTGTCAGAAAAAAGAAAAAACACTACAAAATAATACAATGCATTCATGTAAATCCTTCATGCCTATTTTTAGACTGGCACTGGGCCGTACAGGAGTCGCCCACAGAGAAGAGAATATTTGACCTAAAGACCTGATGTGAACTCTGGCTGGAGTCTCCTGAGGTTACTGGTCGTCTCACCCTCAACTCTGAGGCGCCGTAGTAACTGTCTTAGCCAATCAAAAGCGGAGCCAGCTGGTTAATCAATCAAAACAACCTTTTTAATTGAATAGGATCCATTGAATACTGTATATCCCCTCCATAAGTACAGGAGTGATGAATCTAGCTTCTTCTGACCAATCAGAAGTCATCTTAATCTTACACACTACATAAAAAGGATCATTAAAACACTTCTATGCATTTATCTAAACAACTAATATCACATGCAAATCACAGACAGAACAATCAATTCAAATTCTGCCAGTAAGAGAACAATGATGAAAATCATAGCCGTGGTTAAAAATGGGTTCAGGTGAGTTCAGGTAGACTTACCCATGTGAGTATGTGTGTGCGTATCGCGCTCTGTCTCTCTGATGTGCCGTGTAGTTTAATCTCTCGATGCTTTTATGATTCTCACTCACGCTTTTGTCCCTGGAACAATAAACAAACCCCTTTGCTCTCTCTCTCTCTCACAAACAAACAAACACACTCACACACACACAATGGGGCAGATCTTAAAGATGCAGCGCCCTCTTTCACTGCCATGATAAATAAAGAGTAAGTGTGTTTGTGTGTGTGTCAGTGTAATGAATCCTAAATGTTCTCATGCGCATACATGATAAAGATGAACAAATGGGCCAAAACACTCATGCACACACGCTAGTATCTCTTACGTCTGGCCTCTTCACAAGTTCTACATAAACATCCGTGTACAAACATCCACACACAAACATTTGCTTAACTTTCTGCATTTTCGCAGTTATTGATTTTATTTTAATTACGTTTTTTTTTTTTTTACAAATGAGGATGTCTCCAAAAAAAGGTTATGGTCAGATTAGACTCACTTTTAGGTACAAATTTGTTTCCAAAATATGGTTAAGTCTGTACACACACACACAGACAAATTTTTACGCAAGCTGAGGGCGGTGTGACTGAGTCCGTTTGGGACAAAAGACCATTCAATACAATACTACAGTTGTCCGAATTAGGAACACACAGACAATACTCTCTTTCAGTAACACACACACACACGTAAGCATTGGGGCTTATGTGTGATTTGAAAGAAATGTTGTGATTTTGTGCGCTCCATTAAAAGTAGGCCTATCTGTCAAAAGCCCCATTCTTAATTTTTTTACAAAAAAATTTAAACACACACAGATGTAATTTACTAAGTGTTATCATATTAGTAAGGGAACCTCAAATAGGCGATGGTTTTATAGGCAAGTGTTGATATTACCTAAACTGCTAACTTTCACAAAAACCTGCTCATATCAGAAGATTTATAGCAAAACATTGTTTGCCTCATTTATGCGAGGAACACTGAAATGTGTTTTTTTGTTGTTGACATATTTAACTATATTAGTAAGGACATTTTCAGAAATGTTGACCTTATAATATCCAAACCGTGGGCCGGTTGCATAAATTCATAACTTTTTTTTTTTTTTTTTAAGGGTTAGTTCACCCAAAAATGAAAATTCTGTCAGTAATTACTCACCCTCATGTTGTTCCAACCCCGTAAGACTTTCGTTCATCTTCGGAACACAAATGAAGATATTTTTTATTAAATCTGAGAGCTGGATCATAGGCTTCTAAGGGATCGAAACTGGCCGGCCCAGAAAAGTTAAAGACATCGTTAAAATAGTCCAAGTGACTACAGTGGCTTAATCTCAAGTTTATCAAGCGACAAGAATACTTTTTGCGTGCAAAAAACAAACAAAAATAACGACTTTATTCAACTATTCATTTCCTTCTCTGTGGGCCTCGAAATAGTTCACGTAGTGTAACTGCGCAGCGCTTCTGGGTTGTACGTCACACGTAGGCTCACTATTGGCCAACGCTGGTCATGTGTGTGATGCGTGTGACGTACAACCTAGAAGCGCTGCACAGTTACACTACGTGAACTATCTCGAGGCCCACAGAGAAGGAAATTAATAGTTGAATAAAGTCGTTATTTTTGTTTGTTTTTTGCGCACAAAAAGTATTCTCGTCGCTTGTACTATTTTAACGATGTCTATACAAAGGGGGGAAACTTAGGAAAATGTTGTACTGTAATGTAAACATGGAATATATAAAATACTACTGCAGCGATGAAATATTTAAGCAGTAGAGCGTGTCATTCTTGTTTTGTAAGAATTTTTTTTACAAAAGCAAGGTTGTTGGTGTTTTTTAGGCCAGTGTTTTATTAGTGACAAAGTGTGTTTGTTGGTTGAAAACCTTTGCTATTGTGTTATGAAGAATTAATTGATTTGAGACATAGATTAAGTGTTTTGGTAGTATTCGTGCATTTTGAATGTGAAATGAACTGCTGTGCCACGTTAAAAGTTTGTTAGGTGGAAAAAAATGACCTAAATATTGAGAAATGTGTCCTAGCGATTGTAAAAAACGGCAACTTGTTGTGCCTTATTATGCCACTGGCCCATATAGGCCTATATTGCACAGTCGTATGGAAAAGCGCTGCCCGAGTGGTAGATAGATTTTTAATTTTGTGTGAAATATTCCAATACAAATATTTTGTTGTAGACCTAGTTAAGATTTTCCTGTAGCTCTAAGGTTTTCTAAGGTTTAGTTCCTAAAAGTCTGACAGAAAGAATGTGCCCTGAATGCGCTGTAAAAGGCTTATGCGTCACAGATTTCTCGAGATCAAAAACCAAATCAATCTTGATAAACAAGGAGCAGGAATTTTAGGCAAACTCAATATTTACTGCAAATTTGAGGCAGAAATGTACAGAGTATAAAAGAACAGACTTCTGCAAGCCGTTGAATCGACAGACCTGAGCAGCTGCACATCAGGTCACCCTCATCCAGGAGAGACACACTGCTGTTTCCAACACATGCATCCAAATGACATTGTCTTTCCTCTTCAAAGTCCAGATTAACTCAAATTGTGGTAAATACTGCAAATTCTTTTATAAAGCTGTTGAACTTTCACACAAACACGTTAACAGACAAACGTTCTGCTGGTTACCAAGGAAACTATCGCAAATTTGGCACAAAAATCATGGCAGGGGTGGTGGTTAGCATGGGTAACATAGATAATCTAACCATCTGGCAGGATATGACACCATGACTACACGATTGTTGTACCCCTGTGCAAACTCTGTGCAGCTCCGTAACTTAGTAAACATGATATTTTAGAACGTCCTTCATCAGAGATTAACATTTTAAATTCTCAGCAAAAGCCTGTGTCACATCACAGCGTGAGGGATGTCGTATGAGTGATGTCCTATCACTGATAAATACTGAAAAAACTCAATGCTTTCAAATTGAGTTCGAACATTTTCACAAAACATATCAAACAAACTCAGATACAATACAGATTTAAGATGATTGAAAAGCATTTTCACAAAATGATAACATTTAGCAAGACACAAATTATCTAAAGATGCTTAACTTGAAAATTAATTACACACGTACCCGCTCTCTCTCACTCACGAATAATCTTCACACACGCAGTGTTCCTTAAAATACTCGACGTGATGTGTTCGTGCAATCTACAACTAAATTAATCGATTATACCAAAAGTAAAATAGCCATCACAATTCACCCGTTCATAAAGAGAGAGAGAGAGGGAGAGAGGGAGAGAGAGAGAGAGAGAGAGAGAGAGAGAGAGAGAGAGAGAGAGAGAGAGAGAGAGAGAGAGAGAGAGAGAGAGAGAGGTGGTATAAAATAGTAAAAAAAAATTGCGATTATAAATAAAGAAAAAAATGTTTAGGAATTAAATTCATTCTGGGCTTCAAATGACCATCTTTGCTATGGATATAATCTGATCTTAAAAACGATTAGAAATAAAAAAATTCTGACACATTCAAAAAAGCTGTCTGTACATTGACGTTAATATATGTTATACTGTACAATAGCCAATAATATGTTTGTTATTACAGGTTATTATTATTACATATCTTAGAATAAGTGCTTGCTTGGTTCATAATGGTGAACCACTGATGGGACTCCAGCGCCCCCTACTGTTCTTGCGGATCAAACCACCTGCAGGGTTTTTAGAGTCTTGCAGCACCACCTAGAGGCAGCAGCGGTACTACAGCTCACCCTCCAGGTAATCTGCTCGTTCTTTCGGTCTTATTCCACAGATAAGTGTCTTAACTGCTCATATAACGTGAATACTGTCTGTATAGACATAGGTCAGACGTGAAGCGTTGCGTTCATACTGAGCCGTACTAGTGTGCTGCAGTGACACTTCCTTCTGGCTTATATTGTTCGTTTCCTTCTGGTTTATATGATTGTTTCTGATGGGTCGTACTGTTTCATTAGTGCCCTAAATCAGAGGTGATTGTGCTCATGTTATTATTAGTTTCACCTGCTGTTGTACTTTCGAACACTGCTAAACAGTTTGCACCAGATTGATCTGGTTTACAGTAATCAGTCACTGTGATTGTGTTGTAAGGATTTGTGGGATGTGAGTGTTGTGTGTTGCCTTGTGGAGTTTCTGTTGCATGTTATACACGTGTTGTTGAGTGTGGGTGGGGCAGGCTGGTGGAGTTGTATCCATGTGTGAAGGTGTTGTAAGGGTGCATGCTGGGATATCCCATCAAAGAATTAGGTGACATGGTAATGGTGTTGGGCGTCATGGTAACACTATTGGGCGTCAAGCTAACTGTGTTGGGTGTCATAGTGCCGCTATTCGGAGTCATGGCGACAGAACTGGGCGTCATGAGTGGAATGTCATCCGGCGAGCGGCGGAGTGTGAGGGCGTAATCCCGTGGAGATGACGCCGGGGTCAAACGTAGGGGGTCGCACAGTGAGCCCTCCTCCGGGTTACCCCCAGAGATGGAGGTGGGTGTGTAGCTGAGATCATTGGGCGGGGTCTGGCGCTGAGGTGCGGACTGAGGGGGCGTGTCCTGCCGACTGCGTTTGTCCTTGCGGTAGTAGAGCGCAGCAAAGGCCAGGACGTTGAGGAAGAGGAGCGACGCTCCCACAGCGATCGTGACACTCAGCTCCGTGGAGTAATCGCGCGGATTGGCAATGACCAGCGGTCCGCTGCGTGCTGTGGACTGAGGGGGCTGTTTACCAGGGGTACGAGCCTTATTGCCTGGCCGCGGCGTAGCACTGTGAGAGCTGTGTGTGGTCAGAAGAGGTGGAACCCGCGTGGTGGTGGACGTGTAGTGGAACATGTCATGCAGGTTGTACAGGTGAGGTACCAGGTGCTTCCAGAAGGCCACTTTAGTAGCTCGATAATGATCCCGAACACGAGGCTTCAGCCCAATATGCAGATACAGCTGGTCGTGAGGACCGTACTTGGCCCATGTCACTTCTTCAAAGCGGTTTGCCTTCGTGTGGATGAACTTCGTGTCCTGAGGAACTGGCTTGTTCGGATCCCTAAACAAACAGATACAGAAAAAACAGTTAATTAATTACATCTGAACTATATAAAAGTGTTAGTTTTTTTATTTGTTTTAGTACATTTTAAAATTAATTTATATTTTATCATGCCATATTCAGTTTAGTTCATTTTGCATAATTGCATTTAAAATTATTCAGCAAAATTAACATTTTAATTTCAGAAAATTTATATCAAACTGTAACAGCAAACTTAGAACAAATGGTTCATTAAATAGAGCAAAAGTGACAGACATTTATAATTTTACAAAAATATTAAAGGGGTCATATAATGGTACATGCACTTTTACAAGTTGATTGTACTGAAATGTGTTGGCAGTGCCTGTACACAACCATCATATAATGATAAAAAAAAAATTGTTTTAATGTCCTTATATGTTTTTCCCTGCCTCAAATCGAGCCGTTCGACCGTGTGACGTCACACGGTCGGACGCCCCTCCCACGATTGTTGATTGACAGCAGCGTTTCAACACATCCTCGCCCTGAGCGAGCTGTCATCATAGTCCTCATTGTTAATACGCTGGAGCAGAATGGCGTCTAAGCGATTGTGGTGTTCTGTTCTTGGGTGTAATTCCAGTAGCACCTCATTGCAGTACACGAGATCCAGGGGGCGGAGTTGGATCCAGATCTAAGGGGTGGAGATGGGTAGGATTAGGGGTGGGGATAGGGATCAGGGGGTGGAGATGGGTAGGATTAGGGGTGGGGATAGGGATCAAGGGGTGGAGATGGGTAGGATTAGGGTAGCGTTAGGGATCAGGGGGTGGAGAGGGGTAGGATTAGGGTAGCGTTAGGGATCAGGGGGTAGAGATGGGTAGGATTATGGGTGGGGTTAGGGATCAGGGGGTGGAGATGGGTAGGATTAGGGGTGGGGATAGGGATCAGGGGGTGGAGATGGGTAGGATTAGGGGTGGGGATAGGGATCAGGGGGTGGAGATGGGTAGGATTAGGGTAGCGTTAGGGATCAGGGGGTGGAGATGGGTAGGATTATGGGTGGGGTTAGGGATCAGGGGGCGGAGATGGGTAGGTTTAGGTCAGGGGTAGGCAAGTTCGGTCCTAGAGAGTCGCTGTCCTGCAAAGTTTGGCTCCAACACTGAAAAAACCCTCTCCTGCCTATAGCCTTAGTAATCCTGAAGACATTGATTAGCTTGTTCAGGTGTGTTTGATTAGGGTTGGAACTAAATTCTGCAGGACAGCGGCTCTCTAGGACCGAACTTTCCTACCCCTGGTTTAGGTATATGTAAGGTATATGTAAGGTGGGAGGAGTTGGATCCAGATCCAACTCCTCCCCCTGGATTTCGTGTTCTGCAGTGAGGACCATCTCTGTAATAACGAACACAGCAGTCATTTTAATGTTCCTAAATCCGAACCGCTGAAGACACAGTGGCTGAGTTTTGTTTTCAAAGGGAATATTCCCCACGATCAACGTCAATGCTTTCATGTTTGCGCGAATCATTTCTCACCCGACTGCTTTAAACGAGGATCAGTATAAAGCTGGTTTTGCTAAGAAGCTGCTCCTGAAAAAAGAATCGGTAGCAACTATTTATGTTCCCTCTGGACCTCCAGAAGAAGTTAGTGTAAAGTTGTATTAACCTTTATATTAATCTTTGCAAATCGCGAAAAAAAGTTTTCCATGACCATTAGTTGTAACGTCAATCTGTCAATGAACTAACGTATACATCAGTAAACACATAGCGTTTGTATCTCACTTCTCTACCCTGCCAGTGCATACAAAATAGATCAAAGTGACATTACGTTAACCAATCATTCAGAAACGTCCTGTTCGAGCCTTAATTGTCTAACTTCTTTGCGGCGTCATCTTGTTCCGGGTCTGACTCCGGTTCAAATTGATACGATTGCACACAGATGTGTCCTCAGACTCCCGCTGCCATTTTTTCTCCAAAATATACCCTCAACTGTTGTCAAGGCAACACTCCACATGCGTTGTGTCAAAACGCCTGCAGAACAGAGGGGCGGAGTCAGCGAAGCTCATTATCATTAAAGTCATATGCACTGAAACTGAGAATTTTTAATAAAAGTATATTACAAAGTTTTCATTTAGACCCTAAACATTCATATTAACTTGTACAAAAATGGCATTATATGACCCCTTTAAGCAGCACTACTGTTTTTAACATTGATAATAATAAGAAATATTTCTTGAGCTGCAAATTAGCATATTAGAATGATTTTTGAAGGATCATGTGACACGACTGAAGTGATGATGTTGAAAATTCAGCTTTGCCTTCACAGGAATAAATTATTTTAAAATATATTAAAATATAAAGTTATTTAAAACTGTAATAATATTTCACAATATTACTGTTTTCACTGGTGAGGCATAAGAGACTCAAAATATCTTACTGACCCCAAACTTTTGAACAGTATTTAGTGAATAAATATGTAGGCTATTATTTGAAACACATGTCAAACATATACAAGATTTATCAAACAAACAAATTGTGAATAACGACATATGAAACTATCCCTGTTGTGAGCTGATGTATGTGTACAGTATGTATCTACAGGTGCATTGTTTTAAAGGTGACCTATAATTCAAAATTGAATTTACCTTGGTATAGTGAAATAACAAGAGTTCAGTGCATGGACATGACATAGAGTGAATCTCAAACTGGACTGTTTTCGCGTTCTCATTTAATTCACGTTTATGAAAAACACCCCTGAAAAACGGTCGGTTCTCCACACAATACCGACTGTGACGCAATAGTCGGGATCATTAATATGTACGCCTCCAAATATTTGCATAATGCCAGCCCTCAATGCCAGGCGGAACTGCGCAGCCGAAGCATGGCAGTTGCTCAGTGTGGATGTACACATGAACACAAAAGTATTGTTTATTTTCTCTGGAAATTTTCAAACATTTCACCGACGACTGTTTCCTCAACTTGGGCCAATACAGAGCTGGCCTCGGATCGAGCTACCAAGCAACACTTTCTGATGTGTAATTGTTCAAGTTCTGACAGGTAATCTTTCTCTCAAAATCGTTCAATACTGTTTATGCATCAGTAAGTCAAGCCAGTGACTAAAATATCAGCTTCACATCGTTTCTTTTAGTAGGATGAAAATAATCGTATTTAAATTGTGAACAAATTATATACAGAAAGCGATCAAAGAACAATCTTTCCACACAGCGCGAGTTTATCTGGACACTTGCCAAACTCGTTATGAAATCAATGACGCACGTTACTGCACAACGAAGCTCTTACTGTATTTACATCATCGTGTTTGCATTGGTGAAAGCAGAGAGAGTGCAGAAACTGCTTTGCAATGATTAGATCTTCATTCTCGCGATCAACACGTCATCTGCTCAATGCTCATCACGGCAACATTTTATGTGATGGGAATAGATCTAAATACTTTAAAAACATCTCACGATTCGTTAATCTCGATAGCTGTTATAGTAAAAACGTATAATAGCAGTAGTAAAAGTATTCGGGAGAGAGTTTCACATGTAATGCATTGCTATTTCATATGCAAGCATGTCAGCCAATCACAGCAGTGGCCGCGGTTACACTGAATCCCACAGCCAATCACAGCAGTGGCCGCGGTTACACTGAATCCCACAGCAGACACGCCCCTTCAAACAGAGTGTTCAAATCAGAGGCTAAAAGCAGGCTAGGAAAAATGCCATTTATTTCTAAATTATGATTATTTTTTATCTAAAAAACATACTAACATTATAAGGGTAACCCAGGAAACATTATAAAATAATAATAAAAAACATTCTAGGGCACCTTTAATGCCACTTTCTTTCCACCAGAAGGCACTGTTTCATTGATTTAAAATGCTGATCCCCTGTATTACATTGTAATTTAGCTATGCTCCCTGTGACCTACTTCAAGGTCACAGTGACTGTTTACCAGTTTACCAGTCACACTTGTTTTACCATTCCCTGGTGGCTGGGAAAGATGGAAGATGGGAGCTAGTTGTATTGTGACAACGTGCTATGGTGTAAATACTATTATATAATGCCTTTTTACTGCATTTTTTCACGCACTGGACTGTGAACAATTTTTTTTTTTTTTTTTTTTATGATTGCATAATTGATTACAGAGTGGCATGTATAAATAATGTTTGCAAAAAAAATAGAATTCTTTGAGTCCATATATTTTACTGTTGTATTGTCAATGATAATATTTCACTTTGTGTTGCTTAATTGTGCATATTTCTTTGATTGGTTGCTTGTGCTATTTTAAAGAGTGTTCTGTTTTACCCAGTCTTTGCAAAGTTGGTCCAGTAGGTCATAACGACGGCACTCAGCATGATATCATTTCGGGAGAAGTTGCAGGGAAAGAGTTCAGTGGGACCAATAAGCGGAATGCCGAACACATAGGGGAGCTCATCACCGTGTGCCGAATCCGCCCATGGAGGCTTCATAGGGCTCTGGCAGTGATGGTAGAATGCATAGAAGAAGGTCGGGGAACCGTAACGTGCATGCAGGTCGGCCGTCACCACAGCTGGCTCCACCCACTGGTGATCCGTAAACATGGCCACGAGGGTTTTGCGGCGGGTCTCGGGATTGTCTCGATCGGCCCAGTCAGTGTACATAAACTTTATGGTCTCTCTGAGAGTGTCCTTCCCTTCTGGATAACCGTAGAGACCGTCCACAAAATCAGATACTGTGAAGTCAAAATCCGAGCCAGAAACTCCGCCCTCTTCTGGTTCCACCACACCCTCTACGAAGCGGAAGCCCTCGCCCTGGTTAACGCCCAACATGATGTCATAGTTAAGGAACTCCCCCTGCTCCATGAGCACTTCAGGGTCATCTGGGATGAGGTCACCATCAATGACGGGGCCAAACGCCACATGGAAGCGCGCTGGCTGAATTTCCTGCTCCACCAGTTCCTTGTAGCTACGCTTCTGCATGCAGAGGACCAGGTCCTGCATAAAACACACAACCATTATATCTGCCTCCTCACCTACACAGCTGCTAAAAATTGCTAGTCATTAAAATGTAGACACTAAAATAAAGTAAAAAATAAATGATTACACTGGCAACCAATCAAATTTCACAACTGCATTGTCACCTCCTCCTTAATTACTCAACAATCAACAATCAAATTAAAACAATCATCTTACTTGTGTGTCAAGGACATTACAGCCGACACGCTCTGCGAGGAGACGTGTGTATTTCACAGGCTGATAGTTTACTGACCAACTGGACAGTGCTGAGCCGCTCTGGATGATTGCTCTGTGGAACAAACCTGGAGAGAGAACAGGGAATGTCAGAAGAAAATAAAACCGTAAATGCCATGCCAATATTCCAGATCAGTAATTTATATTAGTATGCTCAAAGGGCAGAGTTGCAGTATCTTTCATCTGTCTTGAAAGACGGGTCCATCCACATCCTGGGCTTACTCTGTGTATGTGACCCTCACATCCTTCAACCACATTACTATATTTTTCTTATCCACTCTCAATTATTAAATGAGATGCTTTTATACAGTATCAGTACATGCTGGACAGGTTATTTCTTCTTACATGTGCCAAAATAATTAGTTTGGTCCATTGCTAGAAATTAACTCTTTTTTTTAAGGGGCAATTGATCTTCAGGGTCATTTTTGCTTTTATGGTGCTATTTTCTCCTGGCAATATACAGTTTCCGTCATATGTTCCATTTGAATTAATTCTGTCTGTTTGATGGTTTGACGCTTCATATTCAACTGCACTCACAGTTTTGTAATCAGTTTGATAATATAATATTAGTTGGCTAACTCCCATCTGGTTGGGGGTGGGCTTTTTTTTATCATTTAATATTTCACATTCAACTATCTCCTCTGAGACAGAGATTACAGATATCGGACAGCTAACATGTCTATAGAGACACTAATCCCAAACTTGATAGGCCTATAATACAATATCATTACAGTCAAATATCATCAGATGTTCTCTGCAAAGCACGGGCCATGAGTCATCACTATTCTTCAGCAAAACACTTTTAACCCCTGATTCCTCCAGCAGGACTTGCTGTGATGAGCTCGTACCATTACTTTATGGTCACACTGTACGAAAGTAGTGTAAACAAGTTTCACCAACCTTGATCAGGTGACTAAAACATTTCTGTTCTAATCAATTCTACCACATCATTTCAACCAAGACAAGTCTTCCATAATTAGCACATGCATTTCTGACTCATGCAAATGACTCTACAAGGAAACAGTGAGGAAAAACTACTTCAACAGCTACATCCTACTGGGATGCTCTACTGGGTGTAAAACATGCCAATCACCCACCAGATGGGAGCTGAATTTTCCTGAATTTCGGGGATTGAAGCTCAAGTCAGCTATTATCAGAATCAGAAAGAGCTATATTGCCAAGTGTGCTTGCACACACAAGAATAAACCCTGGTATTGAAGCTTCCAGTGTACACTTATAACGTATCAAGCTGAATAAATTAATTTAGCAAATGACTATAATACATGAAAAAAATTAGGTGTGATAACATGCTGTTCTTAAAAATAAATAATTGTAATATATTTTATATTATTATAAATAATTTATTAATCATATATTATTTTTTTTAATAGTTTTTAAAGCCTTTATTGTGTCACAGTAAAATCACAGCTAATTTAAATATTATGTGGAAATATTTACCAGTTTTAAGTAAGACAGTATATATTTTTCTACTCACTATTAGAATAATTTCATGTGTATTAACCTTAAACTGTGTTGAAAAAAACCCCCATAATAATACCTAATCTTTGGTATCCTAGTTTAAAAACCCCTGCTTTAGATGGTACTGCAACTTATGTTAGCATAGTACGGGAGTATCAAAAAATATCACATAAATTAGACTTGTTTGATAGAGTGGATGAATGAATAAGTGTCACATAATGCTCACATCAGATAATAAACCAAAAAATGAAATAAATAAATAAAAATCGTTTTTTCCCTGAAATTTCCTCTATCGCTGTCATGTAGAAAATATTATTTTACTCAATCCAACGTTCAGGCATACAAAATGAAACGGAATCTACATGCAGATTTATCCTTTATCCTTGTCTGCAGAAGAGACTTTCTAGTGAACAGTAAAATTGATTTTTGATTGATGTTTGAAGTCATACTGCATATTTCACTCGGTCTGGAACAGTCAGAATAATTTAAAGAGAGCTTAAGTCTTAATGATTTAGTATCAGTGTATTTCAGAGAAGCAACAAAACTAGAAACCACAGTTAAATGTAAGGAGGGTAGAGACAACTTAAGTCCAATCATTTTGAACATCTCCATAAATGATATAGCAACAGTAGCGGTGCAGTCTGCCACCCCTGACCTCACTCTATACACACTGAAAAATAATGTCTGCTCAACGGGGATGACCTGTTCTGCAGTCCCCGCAAAAAAGGATGCTCTCTTCTGGAGCAATAACTGCAAAAATTGGTAGTGACAGTCAATTTAGACAAAAGCAGAGATGTGGTTTTCCGTAAGAAAGCAGGATTTCTGGGAAACAGAGACCAGTTGGTGGAGGTGTCATAAAATACACAACCACCTAGAAGTGCAGCTGGGTTTTGGCTGTAAATGCATTCGGTGAGAAAAGAGCTATAAAATGATACAGTATGTACAAAATCACGGTTTGCTAAACTATATGGATCAGCAAATGCATGCGTAAACTATCATTTGGATATGAAATAGGGGGATCAGCGTCAAATTTTCAAAAACTGACATAAAGAGGGGGGGAGAATACAAAACGGTGAGAGAAAGAGATGAAAAGGTAGAGGAGTTATCAGTACTGTACACGATGATGTAGGATCAATATCCCTGCAGGCGTGTGCGATTGACTCTGATCTCTGTAAAACACTCTTTGCACACACGCCTTGCAGTGACAGACACACCTACACACACTTGAGGCCCACAACAGAGGGATAAGGCTGATGAGGCAGGAGACAAGTTACCATGGTTACAGCAGAGATTACCGTGGTAACGGAAACTCGGATGTGACAGTGGTCATGGTTGCAGAGGCAGCTGTCTCAGCAGTTACGGACTACAAAAATACACTATGTAATAGGTAATACACACCTTTAACTGATTACCATGAGGCCTTACAGAGGGTATAATTAAATAAGCATAATTATAGAAAACGACTTTATTACCAGGAATTCAATGAGGAGATTTTAAAAGGACATATTTGTGTCCATTATCTCTGTGTTCCAAACAATTCATTGATATTTAAATGTATGTATTATTATTATTATAATTTAATAATATTTTGATATTGTTTTTATCAAAGCGTACTCACTGTCAGGTCCCTCTGTTTCAACGCATGTTCATGAATGATGTTGATCTGAATATATAAACATTTGGAACAGTAGCGAGGAGAATTTCATTGCATCTGTGACATTATATGTTTATATGGTCACACTTTAGTTTAAGGTCCAATTCTCACAAATAACTAACTATTAACTACGAATTTTGCCTTAATAAACTCCTAATTACTGCGTATTAAAAGTTATAAGGTTAAGGTTGTTAAGTTTAGGTATTGGGTAGGTTTAAGGGATGTAGAATATGGTCATGCAGAATAAGGAATTAATATTCCTTATGATTTATAAGTACTAATAAACAGCCAATATCGTAGTTATATGCATGCTAATAAGCAACTAGTTAATAGTGAGAATTGGACCCTAAACTAAAGTGTTACCATTTATATGTTGAATTAAACATTAATATTATTTGAGGTGCCTGATCTCTGACCTTCAGAATGGTGTGAAAGAGTGAGCAAACTGACACAGGATGCTCCGATTCCTGAGCCAAACACGGTCACGCGGCCTGGATCACCCCCGAAATATCCAATATTCTTATTGATCCAGCGGAGAGCCTGAATCTGATCCAAGAGACCATAATTCCCTTTAGCGGCCTGGTCACCCGTGCTTAAAAACCCTGGTAGAGAAATAAAGAGAGAGAGGACAGAAAGATTTGAAAAACAATATTTTTTGACTACTCATCAATGATCCTGAGAGTGAAATCTTTTTGTTTTATTTATGTGTTTTTTGGCGGCTGAAAATAGGACGAATTTACTGAAGCTTAGAGAAACAGAAACAGATGTCTCACTGAGATTAAAGGTATTATGTTTTGTAATCATGCATAAAAAAAATCCTTAAACCCCGAATATTGCCCCACAACCTTGAAAAAAAGCTGCAGGTCTCCACCAAGGAGGTCTATACCAAAGGCCTGCTACCGACTGTGCGATTTCAGCAATCCTATAAGATCATTACAAATCACACTGTACGACATGGATCTAATAAACTTGGGTACGACATTTATGTAGACTGTACGATGATGACACCTATTGAGTCATAGGCAATGAAGCAAGTTAGTGTGGAAGAATAAAATGTCATGAGCTATTGGTAAACAAATAGAGCAAGAATAATTGCACTTTGGCAATTGTGGTTTTTATGTGAGCTAAAAAAAAGGAGGAAGCAAAAGAGGATAATATGGACACGATCATGGCTAGGGAAAAGAAGCCAACTTGCCAATTTTGCAAATGGAGCTTGAGGTAAGTGGTTTTAAGTTTGTCGCATTGATCAATACGTCATTTCATGTTGCATTTTTGGGGCTACTCAGTAGACGTAGGTCTTAGCAAACACACTCACTGTGAGATGATCATGTTAAATTTCGGACACTATCATAAAATTATCGCAGGCTATCTTTGGTCGCAAGACCGTGACAACAGCCGTCTTTGAACCTCTCTCCCTGTACGACGTAGGGCCATCGTTTAGGAGCCATGACCACATAAATCGCTACGATTGGTCATCTTTTGTCTGGGACAACCCGTACAATGTGTACCAGACATAAAGAAAGCCATTCATTAGATTCTCATTCATTCATTGGCAGTTGTTCAGCTTTACTGTAGCTATACTTTGCTTTACAAAAAATAAATAAAAAATTAAGGTTGTGTAGTTATGACATCTACTAGCAGGGGCTAACTGGGTCATGCTAAGCAGCCAAAACTAGAGCAAGCCACTGGGATTGGCTGTGTTCTTTAGGAGCTGTATACAGTCTTACCAGTAATATTTAGGAAATCTTTGTCAAAGATCTACAAAAGAGCTTTGATAAGTTTATCTAACTGTTGTACTGTAACTGTTGTATAGTCAGGATTTGGGTACAGGATCTCTGCCTTTTAAAGACACAGTCTTTGAGATAGTGATTGAGTACTCTTTTGAGTACATTTCTTTCATTCAGAGGTTTTATTGCAACCGACAGGTTATCAGTGATGATAAATGTGAGGTAATGATGATGCCTGTTTGCTTTCAGAGATGACTGCTGTTTTATAGGGTTCAGCCGTGCTGTCTTATCAGAGCATTTTTCAGAGCTTCTTCATTCCTCTCTTCTCTTTCTTTCATTGTAGGTCATTTTCTGTCTGATAACATCTGAGTAGGAAATGTGCGTTGTTTTGATGTTTTTCTCGCTGAGATTTAACAGAATCAGAACTCTTTAGAAAAGAAGCACACTAACAGCACTCTCTCTGAATGAGGCTGTAATGGACAGATCTGCTCCCCGAAGCATTTATAAAACATTATTGAGGTCTTCTAAAGACTTGGATGCTTTTATAATGGCTGACATGTTTAATTTGGAATGACTGTATTTTATCTTGTACATGTTGATCTTGCCTCAAAACATGAACATGTTTTTGTTAATTGTAACGGTCACCAGCTGGAGTGCCCTTGAGAGCCACCAGAGGGCTCCCTCACAAACTACATTTCCCATAACTCACTGCCCGGACTCATCATCACTGATTGCATTCACCTGTGTCTCATTACCCTGTTAGTCTCAGCCTATTTCAACCTTGTTCACTCAGGCCATGTCCACACTAATACGTTTTCATTTGAAAACGTATATTTTTCTCTCCGGTTTGGCCTTCCGTCCACACTGAGACAGCGTTTTAAGTCAATGAAAACGTAGCTTTTGGAAAACGCTCTCCAAAGCGGATAAATTTGAAAACGCCTTTTTCGCGTTGTAGTGTGGACTGTGAAGCCGGAGGTAGTCTATTTGAAAACGATGACGTAAGTCTAGTCATGTGATCCAAATGTACTCACATTTGCTGTCCTGCAGCAATACAGGAGAGCAGTTGCGTTTTAGACCAAACATATGGTGACTGAGTGCGACCTGGACGCATCAGTGATGGTGAGATATTTTTCTAAATAAAATGATCCTGTTAGAAGAATTGCGCGATAACTTTATTATTTATTTTTCCATCTGTATCATCTCGGTGAGCTTTTGTGAGGTTTCACGCATGCGCAGTAAGGTGAATTTAGAAGTTTCTTATCCACACTGAAACGTCGAAAAACGCCTGAAAACGCTAGTGTGGACGGAGAGCGTTTTTAAACGAAATCGCCGTTTTCAAATGTATCCGGATTAATGTGGACGTAGCCTCATTCACTCACTGCAAAGTTTTGTATGTTGTTGCACTGCATTTCAGAGCGTTTTATGTCTCTTGGTTTTTGGATTTCTTGCCTGTTCCTTGGATTACTCTTTTACCTCTGACCCCTGCATGGTTTGTTTGTTTGTTTGGACTGCCTACCTGTGTTTTGACCTAATGCCTGTATATTGGATTACGTGTCTGGATTGCCCCTTAATGAAAGCTAAAGCTGGTAGTGATGGCAAAATGAAGCTTCCTAAACCACTGAGACCTCACAGCCCATTGCTTCACACAAAGGTTCATTATTCGAAGCTTCATTCAGCATTGCTCACTAGTGACACCTAGCTACTGTACAAAGAAGTAACAGACAAATGAATTAATTCTGAACCAATGACCTGAGCAGACTTATGATGTCGTGTCGTATCCCCCTCCCCCCCTGTTTTATTTATTTATTTATTTATTTTCTTCTCATTGTTAATGTCTGTAACCTTTCATTTGCAATAATAAAAAAACCTGAGCAGACATTTGTCCATTGCCTGGGTATAAAATAAAATATATATCTTTCTCTGTCTGAATTTACTTGTGCTGAGACAACTGTCACACACAGTTCATTAATTATTCATAAATTGTTTGGATAGTGACAGTATGACACTGTGTTGAGTGCAGTGCTTGGAGGGAGTTTAATAAAGTAAACTGCACAGAATAGTCTGGGGTGGGAAAAGTTAAGAATTGTTTCTGGTGTGTTTTGTGCAGTGAACTGTTACTAGTTTGAGTGCAGTGTTGTGCTTATGGGACTGGGGATATAGAGGAGCAAACTGCAACACTGCAGTTTGGGGTGGGAGAAGGAAGGATTACAATAGATTTTTATTGAGAAACAAAAAATGTTTCAAGTGTGTTGGGGTTTAGACGATTCCTCTTTTTGGACAAAACCTCTCCAGCCTTGGAAAAGATTCTTTCACAAGGAACAGAGTATGCAGGGGAACATAAAAATGCCAGTGCCAGTTGGTATAAATGAGGATACTGATGCTTCTGTTGAGCCCAGACAGGGGAGGATCTCCTCTTTCTTGCTGGCTCCATTACCAGGAAAAAGGAAGAGTCGCAAAAAGCAAACAAATCCAAAAGGGCATCCAAAACAAAAAGCAGTCCAGATCCAAAAATCCAAAGCAATCCAAATAATATTATCTAATTAATATAACAAGACTATAATATGCGTACTATAATTATTAATAACAATATACTATAAGTATTCTAACCTGATATAATGTAATAATATACAGCCCTAACACATATATGACACAATAACAACAATGCCAATGAGATTTCTCTAACTCTCTGACACTACTACAACTGCTTCTACGACTCCTGCAACACCCAGAAGGTGGCGCGAGTTTCGAACCCCCTTTATCCGGAAGCAACACTCAGACTGAACCGATGACGTTTTCACACAAACCGCCCATTTTTTCTCGACACAAGCTCCGACGCCTCGGTTCAAATGTCACATCACTAGCAATTGGATCTCAACCTTCGTGTCTCAGAGCAGTTCGTGACAGAAAACTTCGTCACACCGAGATCCAGCAGCCATGCCAACCATGTGTCCAGACGTCCAAATCATGCGTCTCCATCAGGAGAATCGGTCCATCGAAGACTATGTTGCAGATTTTATTGAACTGGCACATCTCACGCTAATGAACACAGAGTGCTGCCACAAGGGCCATCGTTCCAGGGTCCAGTCCTGCCGAGCCTGCGCTCCACGTCAGTCCTGCCGAGCCTGCTCTTCACGTCAGTACTGCCGAGCCTGCTCTTCACGTCAGTACTGCCGAGCCTGCGCTCCACGTCAGTCCTGCCGAGCCTGCTCTTCACGTCGGTCCTGCCGAGCCTGCACTTCACGTCAGTCCTGCCGAGCCTGCTCTTCACTTCAGTACTGCCGAGCCTGCGCTCCACGTCAGTCCTGCCAAGCCTGCTCTTCACGTCAGTCCTGCCGAGCCTGCGCTCCACGTCAGTCCTGCCGAGCCTGCTCTTCACGTCGGTCCTGCCGAGCCTGCACTTCACGTCAGTACTGCCGAGCCTGCTCTTCCAACACATTCTCATCCCAAGGCGTCATCTAACTGACACTTTTGACCATGCGTCAACGTCAACATGCCGACGCACATGGTACCCTTTAAGCGTCAATATGAGACGCTCATCCTCGGGCGTCATCTAACTGACGCTTTTGACCATGCGTCTAAATCCGACACACATGGCACCCTTTAGCGTCAGTTAGATGACGGTTCCGTTATGGGTAGGTTTAGGTCTGGGGTAGGGTTAGGGTTAGACCACTAGGAGGCGCGTCTCATATTGACGCTTAAGGGGTGCCATGTGCGTCGGCATGTTGACGGATGGTCAAAAGCGTCAGTTAGATGACGCCTTGGGATGAGAACGAGCTGGCTCTTCACGTCAGTACTGCCGAGCCTGCTCTTCACGTCAGTCCTGCCGAGTCTGCTCTTCACGTCAGTCCTGCCGAGTCTGCTCTTCACGTCGGTCCTGCCGAGCCTGCACTTCACGTCAGTCCTGCCGAGTCTGCACTTCATGTCAGTCCTGCCGAGTCTGCACTTCACGTCAGTCCTGCCGAGCCTGCACTTCACGTCAGTCCTGCCGAGTCTGCACTTCATGTCAGTCCTGCCGAGTCTGCACTTCATGTCAGTCCTGCCGAGTCTGCTTTTCACGTCAGTCCTGCCGAGCCTGCACTTCACGTCAGTCCTGCTGAGTCTGCACTTCACGTCAGTCCTGCCAAGCCTACGCATCACGTCATGGCCACCGAACCAGAGACTGTTCACGTCGTGCCTGCTGCACAAGAGACTGTTCCCGTCACGTCGGCCGATCCAGAGACTGTGCACGTCACGTCTGCTAATCCAGAGACTGTTCACGTCATGTCTGCCGATCCAGAGACTGTTCACGTCACGTCTGCCAATCCAGAGACTGTTCATGTCACGTCTGCCGATCCACAGACTGTTCACATCACGTCTGCCGATCCAGAGACTGTTCACATCACGTCTGCCGAGCCAGAGACTGTTCACGTCACGTCTGCCGAGCCAGAGACTGTTCACGCCATGCACGCCGAGCCAGAGACTATTCACGTCATGCACGCCGAGCCAGAGACTGTTCACGTCACGTCTGCCGATCCAGAGACTATTCACGTCACGTCTGCCGATCCAGAGACTATTCACGTCACGTCTGCCGATCCAGAGACTGTTCACGTCACGTCTGCCGATCCAGAGACTATTCATGTCACGTCTGCCAATCCAGAGACTGTTCACGTCACGTTTGCCGAGCCAGAGACTATTCACGTTAAGCACGCCGAGCCAGAGACTATTCACGTCACGCACGCCGAGCCAGAGACTGTTCACGTCATGCACGCCGAGCCAGAAACTGTTCACGTCATGAACGCCGAGCCAGAGACTGTTCACGTCACGCACGCCGAGCCAGTGTCTCCGGACAAGATGGCCGCCGCCGAGCCAGTGTCTATGGACAAGATGGCCGCCGCCTAGCCAGTGTCTCCAGAAAAGATGGCTGCCGCCACATTGTCTGTGCCTGTTCCTGAGCCGGTGTCTGTTCCTCCTGAGCCGGTGTTCGTTCCTGAGCCGGTGTATGTTCCTGAGCCGGTGCCTGCTCCAGCCTATGACCCCGTAGCTGCCCCCAGAAATTTATTTTGTTGGGGGGGGGGGGGGGGGCAGTAGGTCCCGCGAGAGGACCATGGAGGCCGCGCGTCATAGTCTCCTGAACTGCTGGCTCCACCGTGGCTTCTCCACCGTGGCCGCCCGAAGGGTCTACTCCACCGTGGTCGCCCGAGGGGTCTTCTCCACGTGGCCGCCCGAAGGGTCTTCTCCGCCGTGGCCGCCCGAGGGGTCTTCTCCGCCCCGGTTGCCTGCACAGCCTGCTTCGCCCTGGTCGACTGCTCTGTCTGATCCGCCCTGGTCACCTGCACAGCCTGCTTCGCCCTGGTCGACTGCTCTGTCTGATCCGCCCTGGTCACCTGCACAGCCTGCTCCAGGCCCTCTTCCGCTTGACGGGCCTGGCCCTCCATCCCACCCCCAAGTCCTTCTCCACTCCACCTCCCTCCTAGAGAATTATAGGAGCGTCTGGAAGCCGCTCCTTTGAGGGGGGGCTATGTAACGGTCACCAGCTGGAGTGCCCTTTGAGAGCCACCAGAGGGCACTCCACACAGACTATTATCACTCCCTCACAAACTACATTTCCCATAACTCACTGCCCGGACTCATCATCACTGATTGCATTCACCTGTGTCTTATTACCCTGTTAGTCTCAGCCTATTTCAACCTTGTTCACTCATTCACTCACTGCGAAGTTTTGTATGTTGTTGCACTGCATTTCCGAGCGTTTTCCCTGGTTTTATGTCTCTTGGTTTTTAGATTTCTTGCCTGTTCCTTGGATTAATCTTTTGCCTCTGACCCCTGCCTGTTTTGTTTGTTTGTTTGTTTGTTTGTTTGGACTGCCTACCTGTGTTTTGACCTATTGCCTGTATATTGGATTACGTGTCTGGATTGCCCCTTAATTAAAGCTGCAATTGGATTTCAACCTTCGTGTCTCAGAGCAGTTTGTGACATTAATATTCATAAATCACGTATTAAGCCATAATAAACAGATTTTTACCCAATTTCAAAGCTTAAAATCCTTTTCCCATGTGGTACATACCTAATATTCCCACCCTGTAGTTGAGGGTTATGACGATGACATTGCCGTAGCTGGCCAGCACACTACCATCCATAATGTTCCCCGTGCCCTCCATGTACGAGCCACCATGTATAAACAACATCACAGGACGGGGGTCATCTCGAGAATCCCTCAGACCTGAATACACACACACACACACACACACACACACACACACATAGAAGTGCACAAAAAAACATGAGGCTCTCTGTGTTCTGAAGTGTTTTTCACAGCTGCTTAAAATTTCCACAGAGATGTTCTGCACCACTGACAGACTTCAGGTTTAAATAATCTATTTAACTTATCAACATTCAGAGCACAAGTGACTAAAAATAACAATGTAAGCCAAGATCTGCCTCAGAGGCTTCCTTTAAATTACTAAATTTCTTTGAGTTTCATTTATTATAATGATTATAGTCATTTTATGGTGAAGTGTTGACTTCAAATGCAGTGTTCACAAATAACGGTACGCAAGTGAATAATGTCTATTCATTAGATGCATTTGTAAATGATCAGTTTGAATTACTGTTCAAACGTTATAACGGGAAAGTGGCAAAATGTAGTAATACAGACTATGGATTTGAATTAGAAACAGTGTAAAATAATTGCACACCGAAAATATGATATCTATAACCACCCAAAGCCACAGCAAAACACGGGCCAAACACACTGGACCACCTTATAAAATCATCCTGAAAATGATGCAACATTGGGTAAATATCATCCAGATTATTCTCTCCTGCATTAACCACGATGGGATAAAAAATGAATAGGAAAAAACATAAAAAATGGATTCAACTGAAAGAATGATGAAAACGGGACATACCATCATCCTCTGAACGCTCTGTGTCAGCTGACATGTCGCCTGTTCTCTTTGTACCTAGTGAGAGAGAGAAAGAGAAAGAGAGAGATAGAGATGATAAATTAGAAGAGCAGATAGAAACTAGACCGCAGAGAAACATGTGGGTGTGTTTGTGTGTGTTGTGGGTTCTGTGTAAGTGTGTAAGTGGGGAATGTATAAAAGCTCAGTGGACTCCTCTCTAAATTACTGTGTGAAACCAACAGGGGTTCACTTTCCCGAACCCTGCAATAATAAAGCTTTCAAAAATTTTACCAGGAGAAATCTGCTATTTCCTCCAAATGAGGCCAAAACAGTGCTCTAAATGTTCTCACCAGTGGACACAGATACTGCTTCAGTTCAACTTAAAGACTGCAAGGAAAGCACAGAGTGGATTCTGGCCATAGGCACTGAACTGGATATCAGAGAAGCTTCTGATGTAGCTTAGAAAGGCTGAGATGATCTGTGGAGGATTGTAGTGCTTTTAAGCTAACATAACAGGTCTAAAGTGGAATATTTTATTTTTAGTTTTGACATCCAATATTACAATAAAAATTCTGTCTCAGTTTTCTGTTTTCAAATTCTGTTTCAAAGCTTCCCCAACACTGCAACACACATAATGCTTACAAGGCTTCAAGCTACTCTTTATCTACAGTAGTTAAACTACAGTCAAGCTATACCGATCAAACATTTTGAAAGGATATGAATACATTTATTTAGTAAGGATGCATTCAATTGATGTAAAGTGACAGTAAAGACATTACATTTTAATAAAAGATATATACACTCACCTAAAGGATTATTAGGAACACCATACTAATACTGTGTTTGACCCCCTTTCGCCTTCAGAACTGCTTTAATTCTACATGGCATTGATTCAACAAGGTGCTGAAAGCATTCTTTAGAAATGTTGTCCCATATTAATAGGATAGCATCTTGCAGTTGATGGAGATTTGTGGGATGCACATCCAGGGCACAAAGCTCCCGTTCCACCACATCCCAAAGATAGTAGGGAGGTTAAGCCCAAAAAATAGGCCTTTGACTTCAAGTCATGATGCAAAGGTCTCCTTTGGTATGGAAGTACCTTAGGGTCATACAAATAATAAATTTATCCTAAGACACAAGTGAGATCACACTTTGTATCAGAAATAAACACGTTTTTTCAAAAATGGCCGCCAATGCGCCGAAAATGCTCTATTGGGTTGAGATCTGGTGACTGTGGGGGCCATTTTAGTACAGTGAACTCATTGTCGTGTTCAAGAAACCAATTTGAAATGATTCAAGCTTTGTGACTTGGTGCATTATCCTGCTGGAAGTAGCCATCAGAGGATGGGTACATGGTGGCCATAAAGGGATGGACATGGTCAGAAACAATGCTCAGGTAGGCCGTGGCATTTAAACGATGCCCAATTGGCACTAAGGGGTCTAAAGTGTGCCAAGAAAACATCCCCCACACCATTACACCACCACCACCAGCCTGCAAAGTGGTAACAAGGCATGATGGATCCATGTTCTCATTCTGTTTACGCCAAATTCTGACTCTACCATCTGAATGTCTCAACAGAAATCGAGACTCATCAGACCAGGCAACATTTTTCCAGTCTTCAACTGTCCAATTTTGGTGAGCTCTTGCAAATTGTATAGCTTTTTCCTATTTGTAGTGGAGATGAGTGGTACCCGGTGGGGTCTTCTGCTGATGTAGCCCATCCGCCTTAAGGTTGTGCGTGTTGTGGCTTCACAAATGCTTTGCTGCATACCTCGGTTGTAACGAGTGGTTATTTCAGTCAAAGTTGCTCTTCTATCAGCTTGAATCAGTCGGCCCATTCTCCTCTGACCTCTAGCATCAACAAGGCATTTTCGCCCACAGGACTGCCGCATACTGGATGTTTTTCCCTTTTCACACCATTCTTTGTAAACCCTAGAAATGGTTGTGCGTGAAAATCCCAGTAACTGAGCAGATTGTGAAATACTCAGACCGGCCCATCTGGCACCAACAACCATGCCACGCTCAAAATTGCTTAAATCACCTTTCTTTCCCATTCTGATATTCAGTTTGGAGTTCAGGAGATTGTCTTGACCAGGACCACACCCCTAAATGCATTGAAGCAACTGCCATGTGATTGGTTGATTAGATAATTGCATTAATGAGAAATTGAACAGGTGTTCCTAATAATCCTTTAGGTGAGTGTATATATATATATATATATATATACATATTTCAATTAAATGCTGCTCTGTATCAAAAATTCTGAACACACACACAAAACACCCCTAAGGGCAAGTAAAATCTACAGCAAGTAGATGAGGAAGAAACTAGGAACCAAGAACCAAAACCAGTAATGTTCTGTATATAAAATAAGGAATGTGTGTGTGCATTTTGCTTTTGTAGGTACTCACCACTTTTTGTGGGTACGTATATATTCAGGTACAGACAGTCCTCACTCTGCTCCTGCAGGTACGTAGCGACCGTGTCAAGGTTGTAGGTGGCCCAGACGGGCATCATGATGTCGGGCACTGCATTGCGAATGTTCTGTGGGCAGACAGGAGGAAAGCGGGTGGCGTTCCGTACACCGGACCAGGCCGATGGAGCATCGGGCGGCATGAAGCGCTTCTCTCCTACAGGTGGGGAAGCGTACGGCACACCCAGATACTGATCCACAGGGCCCAGACCTTCCGTTGCCACAGCAACCCGCATCCCCCTTAGTCTGCCAAGTGCTGTGTTTACTGTGGGCTGGTAGGTCAGTGCTGTTACCATGGAGACTGACCACATCAACCACACAAGTAGCCAACACAGAGCAAAGTTCAGAGGTCGGCAGAGCAGGTGGGGAAGCGGCAGGTAAGTTGCTGACTGTGTGTGCCACATGGTCCCTCTTAACAGCACACACACGTTCACACTGAAAAATCTGTCTGTAGCTTAATGACACTCTCCGCTTTGACACAATCACACTCTAGCACTCAAAAACTAATGCCACACACTCAGGAAGATCCAGTGGGAATCTCCGCAGCCAGGTGTGTGCCACCAAATGCTCCATATTGGTTGTTGATTTCATCAGGTGAAGCTGTTCATTTTTCCAGCACGCAAATCCTTTCAGCACAAACCTGAAATACATACAAACAGAATGTAAGAGCCAGAACCTCTCATCACACCGCTGAGAATATGAACCATATTAATAATCCCTCAGAAAATACAGTTTGTCACATCTTACAGTGGCCTCAAAAAGGGACACTTAATGTCAAACTTAAAATGCATGAATGTCATAGCATTAGATAGATAAATATCAAACCACATGGCATTTATTTTAAAGAAAGAACACTTTTCAAGCGTAAAAATGAGTTAAAAAGAACTTTGGAATGCAAAAACAATAGTTCTGTCTGTCATGACAGCTCTAGGAGTGTCTGGCATGGTAATGAATGTGACAATGTTAATGTGTTTGGTGCTGGCGGAATAGATCTGGTACGCTGCTGCTGCAGAGCAAGTACAAGCCAATTCATACACGACATGCTGCTGTGAGCAAGTAAAACATGCTGCTTCTGTAAACTGCTACAGCAGACGCTGACCAAGTATTTGAAGGTTGAGCAGCAAGCACATTGGCTACTGATACTGCAGGAACCAATCAGCTGTGGCCTATAGATGCAACGTGTTTGCAAGCGGATTGAGTTAAAGACTTCATCATGCGCCATCTTGAGTTTCATGACAGAACTTTGTAGAATACAGTAAGTATACACTGACGTTCAATAGTTTGGAGTCAAAACGTTTTTTGTTTGTTTAATTCAGCTACGTAGGATCCATTACATTGACATTTATAATGTTACAAAAGATTTGTATTTCAAATAAATTCTGTTCTTTTGAAGAATCCTGAAAAACATGATCAGTTTCCGAAAAAATATTAAGATAATAAATAATAATTAATAATATTAATAATAAGAAGAAATGTTTCTTGAGCACCAAATCAGCATATTATAATGATTTCTGAAGGATCATGTGACACTGAAGACTGTAATGAAATGCTGCTGAAGATTTAGCTCATGCCATTATAGGAATAAATTACACTTTAAACATATTAAATAGAAACGTTATTTTAAATTGAAATCATACTTTAAAATATTACAGTTTTTTTTTAAAACAAATTTAAAATTGTATAAAAATAACAAACTTCTTTCAAAAATATTTGAAAAAATCTTATCGACCTCAAACCTTTAAATGATAGTGCATATGAATGTTGTACAAAGGGTGTACTTTAGAGAGAGAAAGCAAGCAGAAACACTCAATTGCAGATGCACACACAATCTCTGGTTCATATAACATTTACACATGCACTAAGGGGCAATTATAAACTGTTTAACCCTGGACCCTTGCGCAGCTCCAGCGCTGTCTGTTCAGTCTCACGAGGGATCAGACATGGACAGCAGGTGGATCTCTTATGTTCTGAGGGGAGGAGCTAAAGTCTCAAAGTGCAGGGCTTGGCTTGTGTTCAGAATGCACGTTGTTCGAGTGGATCGATATCCAACGCTTCAGCCACAAACACGCAGCAGCTGCTTTATCTGAAATCAATGTGTGTGCATGACGCTGTGGGATGGCAGCATGTAGAGCCTATGGGCTGAAACCCACAGCATTCATTAACCTGCACTGCGGTGATGAGGACTAACCACAAAACAAGAGTTCACATCTACATCCTCCCTTTCAAAAACCTGGCCAAAGATCAGACCTGACAGTCTACGACTGTGATTCTGGCTGGGTCAAACTGACGCACCAAAGAACCATTGTTTCGTTAAGACGGCTCAATTTCTAGGATCTTCACTGACAAGAGAATCAATATGTAACAACAATGCTAAACAAAACAAAAAATTAACATAACTGACCAAGAAAATTAAAATGAATATCCTGCCATGTGTGGTTGAGTGTCACGTTCACTCTGACAAAAAAATAAATAATCAAATGCCGTCTATATTGAGGAAAATTGGCTATTTTCTGGCCGAAGACATGTTGCATTGGACAGTGGTGTGTTATATCATGTATGAAGATACATGGAGCGTTTTATGTGCATTTTTTCATGGGCCACTAATTTAGAAGTTGGATGAGGGAAACATGAACATAAGTTAACTAGTCTAAGAAAAAGAGGTTTATAAAGGGGATGGCAGACAGCAGCGTGAGTAAAATAATAGACGCCTCAGCCAAGTTTTAGTCCAAAGTCTGGAAAACCCGCACTTAACATTTTCACAGGCATTTTGTTTTCATAGTTAGATAGTGATGTATCATTATAGGTTTGCCGCAGAATTGCTGTCTCGTGATTTTATCGGTATTGTGAGGCATGTATCGTATCGTGAGGTACCCTGTGATTCCCACCCCTGGCAAAATGGGCTTTCAGTAAAACTTGGCTGTCGTCGAATACCGCCTTGCTTAAGTAGGAAATACTTCTTAGCAAACTTTTAGTTATAATGGTGTTGACTTGTATTGTTCCCTGGTGCAAGTATTCAAAGAGTAAACGTTTAGCGGGAGTGAGTTACTTTCAGTTTGCAGTAAAAGGATCCAGTGCGTTGTAGGCCGTGGCTAAAGGCTAGATGACTACGAATACAGTGTTTAAGGCCAAACGGAGGGGGGAAACAAAGAAACTGCCATTTTCATTTTAGCCCTGGAGCTGTCAAAAGTCACCAAGACATTTGCTGACACATAAACATGAATTTCTCGGTCCAGGTAGCACAGAGAACGACTAAACTTTGTCAATTTATATACTGACATTGTAACAATACAAAGTGGGTTGAAAAACAGCAAAGTTACACTTTAAGCAGTTACATTTTTAAAGACAAAAAAAAAAAAGTGACATCAGGCTCAATAATCCCCATTTCCTAACTCACTGCCCCAGAAGCACTGTTTACAGATCATGCAAATACCAAATCTGTAAGCTTTCCTAAGGATCTGACAGAAATGCACACTTTCTGGGTTAAAAAAGGACTGATTTGCAACCATTTACAGCCTGAGATGTAAACAAAAGTAAATTATCAAATAATTCTGTACCAGAGTTTTGATCTCATAGACATTACAGAAATAAAAGTGAATATCAAGATATTCCAAATTTATATAAAACCCCCTACGATTTCTATTTCAGGAACATTATATGAGCAAAACACTATGCAATGCAAAATAATTAACAACTTCCAGTACAGAACCTAAAATACTTGATTTCTACATGCCTGGCACGTGAAACGACTTTCGTTCACAGTGGTGTAAAACACTGGTGTGTTGAGCAGGTGCTTATATCATGACCTATTTTATATAATTGCCTTTCCAGTAAATTCAACTTTAGAACTGCACACAACACAAAATTAAAAAATCCCATACACAGAAACAAACTGATCTCAACTTAACCAAAAGCAACTGTAATGCAGACTCATCACTAGCATTATTATGCCTTAAAATAGCAACCTACAGGATCAAATAATTACAATTATTCAGTGTGCAATTAACTGGGTCATTCCCATTATGCAGCACCTCTTGAACTCTGAAAAGTATTTCGATTAAAGGTACACCAGACCTTCAGAAATATACGCTGGTCAAGTTCAGGCATCAAAACCATCAATTATAACTTGATGAATTACACAATGGCAAGATAATTTCCCATCATGCCTGACTGAACAGTGAAATTAACTTAATGAAATTAGTTAATTTCACTCAAATATTACAGATCAAATATTACTAAGTTTGTTGTACTTAATAGAAAAAAAGTCATGTGAACTCAGTAATTGATTATATTAAGCTGAACTTAACTATATTATATTAAACTGAAGAACTGATTTTTAAATCCCATTATTGCATCAGACTGTAAAAGGAGAATACATGTTGGAATTAAGTGTTGTTTTGTGTGTTGTAGCAGAAGATTAATATAGGGAGAGATGTGTTAGTGTATAATGTTTAATGTAAGTGTAGATATGCTTGTTTCAAAACCACTTGCTAGCTAGCAGTTAACATGATGTTTAGTCAATCAAACTGAGCGATTTAGCTTAGTCAATATTTAAATTATAATGAACTTGTTTGTGTAATACAAACCTTATAGATACAAGCCTAAACTAATATTTCCATCTTTTAAAATGTTGCATTTAATAAGCCATCCAGGCCTTAAGTGTACCCACGGGCTCTTTTGTGGATCTTTTACTGTTGTTCACTCATGTCGCTGTCCATGGTGCTGATTAGATTAGCTACCTGTAGAATATCAGTAGGCTATAATAAACAAACGTAGCCTACTCGCGTTTCTGTAAATATATTTTTTAGCTCTGGGTTCATCCACCCTTGTAATGTGGGTCAGTTAATCTGAATCGTGGGGGCCCATCGAGAGAATACTGGGAGTCCGTTTATTCCAGTGCCCATTTTCCAATAGCGAGCGGACAGGGGAGGACAGCGCGCGCCTGAATCAGGTCAGCTGTAGGGTAAAAGTGTTTCAAAATTGAGGTCCTTGATATTTAACCCACATAACTGTGCGAGAAATGAAATGATAAAGTCTGCTTTCATTGAACTGACGAATTCAGCTCTGTTTACATGAAACTGGTGCTATTGCCTATTCAGGTTTAATGATAGGGTATACCTGTTTCTTTTCTGCATTCATTAGGAATAGGGAATGGGGAGTATGTGTGTGTTCCCCGGACTCACGGCGGGGACGGTGAAAGAGACTACCATACGAGAGATGAATACCAATAGTCTTGTCCCTCCTCCTCCTCCCCCTCCTCCCCCTCCTCCTCCTCCGTAGCTCCGACTGAACGGTGCAGTGGCGGGATGGCGCGCGGATAATAAACTATGCGGGGGCATTCATTATGAAAACTCTAGCGAGATTCAGTATTCACTGCACATCTGATAAGTAGCTCGTGAAACGAGCTGTACGTGGTGTAACGACCCTTCCCTCGAATCGGCTAATGCCAGTGTTTTGTAACGTAAACATACAACATAACGCCTAAACAAACGTAGCCTACTCGCGTTTCTGTAAATATATTTTTTAGCTCTGGGTTCATCCACCCTTGTATCACGCACACAAGTGCGCGCGCTGGCAAAGCTTTAAGCAAACCAAGTCAGCAGATGGTAAAATCACTAGGACAACTTGGACTCGGTACCGGTCTCGCTTCCTGGATTCATCCACACGGACGGTCGCGACACTGGTTTCTGACTGGCACTCCCGCGTGCGCTGCAGTTACCTTTCCAACAGGTGACGAACTGCGCTTTAATTCACACGCGCGCAGCGTCACGCACTGCCCGTGATTAATATACCAGCGGGTATTGAGCATGCACGCGGAGAACAACTCGACCCCCGTGTGTCCCTCGCGCAGACAGGCCTGTAGAACAGCTAAATAACGGTGCAGGCAGGCAGATGTGTTTTCAAACAGATGCGAATAAGTTTAATGTAGTCTGACAACGAGTAGGCTAGAACTACAAAGCCGACTGTTTACGATGAAAGACCCCACAGCCCAGATGCTGCAAACTACGGCTTTGAGGTTATTCAAATGATAATCCTCTCTACCTCTATCAATTCGTCTCTCTCTATCAATTCGTCTCTCTCTCTCTCTCTCTCTCTCTCTCTCTCTCTCTCTCTCTCTCTCTCTCTCTCTCTCTCTCTCTCTCTCTCCTGCTTGCAAGCTTTCATGCTGCAGATGAGAATGAAAATGCCGTTAAAATCTTATCAAATCAATTGAAATAAAGAAAATGAAAAAAATTACTTTACAAAACCCACATCCTTTTATCGTAGCCATTTCCCAAACACAAGCAATGCGGCGCATTCATTAGACCATCGTTCATTGTTCAATCAAAACGCGTTCCACATACACTCATACAATCCAATTCACGCCTTTTTCATCTACCCATATTTTTTTTATTCACCAGCATCGGAAAATTGCTCGTATTACTCGAGATCGTTCGTTCTCACCGCTGGCTGATATTGAGAATCGACGGCGTGCATCAGATCAGCCATAAATAAGAAAATTTTGGGCTCACCTGCCGAATCGCTCAGCCGGTATCGCATCCGAGCGTGCACTGTAATATTCTCATATCTCATCGTTCCCACCATCCAACATGCCCCTTTTTTCCTCGTCGAGCCGTATGAACGGCGCTCAGCTCTTCTTGCGTTTTTCTTATTTTCAATTAACGTCAATCTCCCCGGGTCTATTTTAAGCGCGCGCGCTGTGCGCGGTCGCGGACGCAAGGTCAGGAGCGCCCACTGCCACGCGCGTTGCCAAGCAACCGAAGGGACACGAGCAATCTTACAAACCGGCAGCGAAACAAAATAAATAAATAAATAAGTAAGTAAGTAAATAAGGCGGATGTAGGCAGCAAAAGCTCGTCTAATCCAAACACGAAGCTTATAAATTAAAATAAACACCACTGAGTCATGGAGAAATGAGAGCGTAATGGCATTGGTGGGGTGTGGCGGGTGCATCTGAATACAACTCGTAAGATCAGTTTGCAGAGCTGCTGCAATGGGAATAAATACAGGACCTTCTATAAGAAAATAACAGTGTCTTTTTAACGTTTACATTTGTCCATGTGTTTTTAGAAACACATAGCCTACTCTAAGGTAAAAAACTCGTAATTTAGCTGACGCATGTATCCACTAATTATTCACACTTACAGATGAGATAGTCCTCCTGAATGATGATGTTTCAATGGATCGAAGTTCGAACCAACAACCCTCTGATGATCAGCCCAGGACTGGCCGCTACGCCACACCAGCCTTTATTAATAGCTAAACCTTCAGAAGAATTAAGCAGAACTACACTGGTCATAACGATCTAAAAACAGTTACGGTAAAGCACTTTTCCATTAACCTCTTATCACACAAACCTGTATAACTGTCAGCTGCTGCTGTGCAACATGTACTACATTTGCATGCACAGCAGCAGGCGCTTATTTGCTCAGCAGGTGGCATCTATTGCAATTGTGATGAGGCTTATTTGTAATTGAGTTATCATCAATAAGATCATCTCTTCATTTAACAGTAATCTAGAATGCAAAGCTTCTGACATGATCTCATGGTCTTCTTGTGGTTTAGTGGACCATGTCAATCAGCAGTTGGAAGCTGTCGGCCCTGATAAAAGATGAAAATTAATGAGGTGTTTTTTCAACGTTACAATACTTTCTCCTATCACCCTAACGTGCACAGACAACGAGAAGCATCAATGACAAAAAATAATAATGTTTGAGATAATAATACATATACACAAGTACAAACTCACGAGCAAAAATCACACATTAGTCAGTAGAAATTTGTCTTAAATCTGTCTTTATTTACAAAATATACTTAAATGTTTAAGTGGGATGCAGTCATGCAGCGGGACAGACTATTGTTTTCGTCAGGATGTATCTAGATCATTTCATTGTTTTCTATTCATTCTTTTATTATTATTAACCAGGAATGGAGGAGGATATGGGAAGAGGGGCATGTCAAGGGAGGCTTTACTGAGGGGAAAGCAGTTTTCATCCTTACTGTACATGCAAGTTCACTTAGAAATCATACAGAAGTCAGTTATATAAAATCTTCAAAATAAATATGCATTTTACCATCTAAACAAATGTTAAGAATTTCAACAGAGTGGCTTTATCTGGATTTATAAAATCAAAGATCCATGTGTTTTCCTTTCTTTTTTAAATTGGTTTAACAGATATCATACCTGTGACAATCACAGTTTATTAAAGTATTTTTAAAACCAAAGTATACAAACTATTAAACATTTTGCTGTTGTTTCCTAAACTTGACTTGAAGAACTTATCCATGATAGTGACGAATATGATTTTTTTGTTGTTGCAGATGCTATATGAATGTGTTGTCATTATTTATCTCCTATGTTTAAGAATAAAGTAATATGGCAATAACAATTCAGCATCTTCCACCCTTGTTGGGTTTTGAGTACACAAAACGGTAATATTAACTCTCTCACACACACACACGCACACAGCATGAATTCACTCTCCTGCTAAAGCAAATGCACTATGAAATAATAAATCGAAATAAACTGTAACTTGTGAAAGGAAAACAATATTGACAGAAGTTCTCTGATGCCATAATGTATCTGAAATTATTATTTACATTATTCATAACATAAGTTGATGAGGACAGAATCACAGCACACATTTTTGAAACAAATTAATGAGCAGAATCCTTCAAAAACATTTACTACAGTTTGCATAATATGTTTGTTTGCAGAAACTCTTTTGGTGTGAGTTTTTATGGAGACAAGCTGACTGTCGCTCGTTAAACACTTGTCATCACTGATCAGGAGATCAAACCTCTCTATGGTGTGTGTGTCTATCTCTCCCTCCCTCCCTCCTTCACCGTCTTTCCCTCTCATAATAAGAATACGTTTTAAATATGGTTTGAGACCCAGCACCCAGCAGGACATCTCCAGGACTTTGGTGGGATGGCCTGCATGTTTCGTTGTTTTGCCACTGGTTCAGTAAGGCACTGAGAGAGGGTGGGCGGGTGTTTGGTCCATCCGATAGTCTGTCGCGTGATTGGTTCAGGTTGTGGTCAGAGCCGAGAAGACAAATGTTTCGGTGAGATGGGTTTTGGTTGGGTGCGTGTCCACTTTCTAAAGGGAAATCACAGTCGCCTCAAAGAGACGGAGAGTCTATCCCATGCCGCATACGACATGATCAGCAAGGGACAGGCTTCAAATCTGAGAATAAGAAAAGACAGCAGCCAAACCCATTTGAGACTTGCAGGAAGATACGTTCTTTTGACAATAACACAATTCACCGACACCAATGGCACTGAACTAAATGCAGGAAGTTTGAAGAGATGGAGCCTCTGATTCATGGCACCAACTTAAAGCTGCTGTAAGTACCACCAGACTAAAAGTGAGGTCACATTAGTAAAATATCAGCAACATTTTACAGGTAAAAGGTCCATTGTCTATTGTCAATATTGTATGAAGCACAGCACACAGAGAAGTCACTTTCAAATCAAGCAGCTTTCAAGCAAATTTGCTTGACCAACTTAAACCCGATGCAAAATATGTGTGGGGAAATATTTCGCTTCCGTGCAACATTCCTGATCGGACAGATTCCTATTGAAAATTCCCTGAAAAATGGTAAATGTGACCGCACTTTAGGCACTGAATTAGAGAGCACCTTCTATGTGACAGGTTGAGAGGCACCTTCAAGTTTTATGATTGGCCAAATTCTCTTACTGGCAAAATGCCACTATTTCAAATGACAAAAATCAAAATTGATTTATTTTATATTTGGTTCCATTTTAATATAAGTAACTATTTATTTTATATACATTATTGTTCAAAAGTTCAAGGTCAGTAAATTAATGGATGGATTAAAATAATCAAAAGTGACAAAGACATTTATTATGTTACAAAAGATTTCCATTTCAAATAAATGCTGTTCTTTTGAACTTTCTATTCATCAAGGAATCCTGAAAAATCACAGCTTCCAAGAAAGATTAAGTATCACTGTTTTCAATATTGATAATCTAATGTCTTGGGCACCAAATCAGCATATTAGAAGGGTTTCTAAAGAATGATTGATGTGACACTGAAGACTGGGGTAATGGCTGCAAAAAATACAGCTTTGCATCACAGGAATACATTACATTTTAAACACTAAATTAGAAAACGGCTATTGTAAATTGTAATAATATTTATTATTATTTACAGCATTTTTGGGAAGATAAATGGAGCCATGGTGTGTATAAGAGATTCAAGTCTAAGTCTTGCTGACTTCTTTAGAGTATAAGACTTCTCCTTGAAGACCGACCCCAAACTTTTGAGCGGTAGTGTAATTCATTACAAAATGACACGCTCCAACTCTGCTGACTGGGCCACGCTCAGATTTTTTTTTTTTTATGTTTACAGCGCCTAGGGCAGTTAAAGAGACAAGTGTGATTTCTCAGAACAACTGCTCTTCTAAAAACAAATAGCTAACAGCAGCTTTAACACAGTGGAAAACTTTACTTACCTCAGAATTGAACACAAACTCTGATATCATCACTCATCAGATGTAGACCTCCCATCATTAATAACTTTTTTTTTTAAGAAATGGTATCACTAGTAACAAACATTCAAAACATACACATAAAACATCCTTAGACGAACCATTATATTTTGACGCTCTCTGTTCCGTAGACGTTATAGCCTTCTCTGTATGTGGTGAAACTCTGTGCAGTGGACGGAGGAGCTGGTTTGAAGTTCTGGGCATTTTTGGCAAGTTTGAGTCGTTTGGTCTCCTGGTGCGACTTATAGCAGAACTCCACCAGAGCCACAGTCATAGCCAGACCAAGACCCCCCACCAGGATATAGAACACGCCGGCCACGTTACTGAGACTCAGCGCGCTGGTCTTATCCTGTGGGGGGGAGACACAGTTAGTACAAAAGTAGTATACTTGGATGCACACCAAACTACTATATAATAGCTAATAAAGGACCTTAAACATACGCATGCAAGCTTTCATAACCCAGCATGCACTTATTCACACACATCAGCGTATCCCCACTTTCGATCTCAGGGGTTGCACGACTAGTCGACTCATTGTCATTGACTGCGCCACCTCTACATACATTGGACGGCAGGAGGATCATTTTTATGTGTATGCTCAAATAATCTGGAAATTATTTAAAGGTGCACTGTGTAACTTTTTTGTTCAAAATGAACAAAATTTAAATGAGTCAATACACCATCAATCTTTCTTCCGTAACGTGTTTTTGTCTTACCCTAATTCACTATGGTAAGCCAAGCCTGTTAAAAGTGTTTATATTTTAGACCTAGTGGTATGCTTTTCACGCGAAATTGCGTGCTTGCGTCACTCTGTTCCGTGCGTGTTTCGTCATATCCATAAATAGAGAAGAGTTGCTCAAGCTACTTTGACGCATGTGGGAGTGGCATCGGTTAGTTGTCAAAACAAGCGAGAAAGGTTGACATGGAGCAGCTAAATCTCAAACCTCCAGGGAATCACGTTTAAAAACAACCCCGAACAAGAGCTTCTGCTTGCAAAAAGAGAATGCGACAGAGAAATTAAAAGAATTCAAACGAGAATCAAGATTGGCTTGGCTTTTGGAGATAGCGAGAACTGAGGGATTTGAAATGTTGTAAAAGCAACATGGAGATGGCAGGTAAGGTGCAGGTAAAGGTAAGGTGTTTTATTGCCATATGTAGCTCTCTAACAGAGTTCATTGTAAAGTATTATCTATTATGAAGGGTAATTTCTTTTTGGTTGTTGTAGCACTGTGCTGGAATTTATTTTCAAGGAAGTACCGTGTCAACCTTAACATCTTCAGCTAGTCATCTTAAGATCCTTTCCATCTAAACTGGTTATATCTCTTAAGCATAGTAGTGAATGTTTTATGAGCAGTAGGATAACATTATTCATCCGCACAGTCACGGGGAACTGAAGCACAACCAAAACAATGTTCTTTTGCAAAATGCATGCAGTTTTGTTTTGTAACCGCTAGAGGGCCATAGGGTACCTTAAAATCATACAGGTACGAGCTGTTAACTTATAATAAACTTTTTACAAATGAAATAAAATGTTATTCACACTAATATATATATATATATATATATATATATATATATATATAAAATGTTTTAGAATTTTTCACTGAAAGGTTCTTATAGGGAACCCAAAATGGTTCTTCTATGTCTTGCTGCAAAAAACAACAAAAACAACAACATCTTTTTGGGCCCTTCCTTAAGAGTATATGCTCAAATAATCTGGAATTTATTCAAATCAACATAGAGCTGTTTACTTTCACAAAGCACGTAATATGCGAAAGTTACATAAGTGCTGCGGACATCTGAGATGGTTCATTTTCGAGTTCAAATACAAGCCAAATTTATTGCAAAGCATTGTGAAACTAAGTGAACTTAAATTAGGTGGCACTCAAAGCAAGACAGAAACCGATTAAGAATAAAAAAAAATGTAATCTGTAAATGGCAATTTCTCACCTTTCTCTGCACTCGCAACCCCACCTTTAATGCAGAATTAGACTTGCCGGAAACAGCAGAGACTGCTGATGGTGAGTCATATAAACAAGGTAAACAGTGATTCGCTGACTACTTTTCGCCTAGTAAAAAAAGAGTAGCCGTGCAAGCCCTGTTACACACATTCCATACGCAACTTGCTTGGAGGGAAAGAAGATGAACTAAATAAAAAGGGGTACTTGAGGGCTGTTTTCAAAAGGGCATCAAATCATTATGAGGTGTGCCCAGAGGTCAAAGGTTAATTGATTAAAAACTCAGGCAGCTCAAGAGAGGAAGAAGTTATTCCCTCTCTCCTCTCATACCTTCACTCTACTAGCCAGAGAGACAGTGAAACACTGCCCTCAAACAGAATGCGCGCACACACACACACACACACACACACGCACGCACGCACGCACGCACGCACGCACACACACACGCACGCACACACGCACACACACACACACACAAACGAGAAGAGCCAGCTCTGAGCCTGTTGCCCCCTCTAGAGGTGAAGTTGAGTCAGTACAGAAACATGACAAATAAGCTGCCATCAGAGAGCTACAGTCGGATCCTCTGGCTTCTTCGGTCTGCCATCTTAACAGAGGAAGTAAGGAAGAGGAGAAGGAGGGGGGAAGAATATTGATGTTACTATGGCAATTCCCCTCTCTGAACTACTTCTGCAAGCTTCACAGCCTTCAAAACTCATTAACAGACACCTGCATGCGACCATCGCCACACCTCAAAACACAGACAAGCCTCAACAGGACTCGGTTCTGCTGCTGTGACCACCAGCCTGGCTGTCTGCGAAACACTCTGACACACACAAACATGGTCTGTCTTCACTAGAAGCCTGTGAAAGGGCACCATAGCAACCGAGGACTGGGAGTGTAGCATTACGGTCTTGAATGCAAAGCTAGAGACCTGTTTTCCCCGAATACGGTTACCATGGTTACAGGCCTATATAGTCAGTGGTATAGCCTCGTAACGGATCTGCTGTGCTTATGCACATGGGACATGTTTTCAGAGTTAATTAACTTTCTTATCAGACTGGATTACATTGAGAATTGGGATAAAAGAATTGCAACTAGAGTCTCCAGGCAAACACGCTTTCCTGCACGTGGTCTTTATTAAACCGATGCCACTGGCTAATGCAGGGGGCCATGTGCAGTTCCATGAACTCAATCAGGACTGGAAATAAAATGACCACAGATATGTCCCTGGTATGTACATTCACTTGAACAGAATGTATTGATCTTCACATGCTATGGTATTCAGTCTCCCTTCATCTGGCCAATTAGAAATACTTTCAGAGTGACCGTGCTTCTTTTAAGATTTCATTCTGATGATTAATATCTATGAATGTTGCCTGGAGACAATTTATAAACTAATTAGTTAAAACAAAACACCAACAATTTTGCGAATGAGGCCATGTCACAGCAGCAGAAGAGGAAAAATTGAATGAAATACTTAATTGCTAAATCACTGCTATGAATGCTTACTACAAAATACTTTTATGTAACACTTAATTATTACATCATTAAGATAATGAATCTCGAACACTGGTAAGAGCTTCCTTAATATGCCATTTCTCCTTGTGTGTGTGTGTGTGTGTGTGTGTGTTGGATCTGTTGTGTTGTCTCATTAACGCTAAAGGTTTTGATATTTGCTACATTTGTAAAGAGGCTTTCAAAAGAAGGGGCCAAAATGAAGTGAATCCAGCTGGAGCCAAATCCACTAAAACTAGTAAGGCTTGTTATGATGTTTGTAGAATATGAATATGTTTGTTGGCAAATGAGTGAGCAGACTAACCTTACTCCCAGAGTCTTTGGTCCCACATTCACCCTTATCGTACCACCACTTGTTTTTCAGCTTGTCTAAGATGCCTTGTTCACTGAGTTTCAACACTGCAAGGTTTACAGGAGTTCTTCACGAGGGGAAATAACATAAATAACATGGCACCATTATGTTATTTTATGTTATTAAAACTTAAACCTACCGAATATCTGTTAACCAAAGCGATACTGTAGGACACCTGGCCTTGTGCTGTTGATATCGTAGACAGCGAAAGAATAAGAGAGGGAGAGATGGAGAGAGAGAGAGGGAATGCAGGCAGGGCTAGCCTCAGTGTTACCTTCGACCTTTGACCTGGCAGTGCTACCTACTGTTATCGCTTTGAGTAATCGGCACTCACTGTTCCAACAGAGGCAGAGAGAGTAACCATGGTAACACAGCCAAACAGAGCATAATTACAAAGAGCATTGGGCAGATGAGTTTGGTTATTGTAATAGTGGTGTGAATGCAGCTTTTCTAACCCAGTATTCAGCAAGCCGGATCCATCGGGAGAAAAAACCCTTACTTGACTAACAGATAAACAGGACCCAGCAGTCAGAAGGGGAACCGGTCTGTGGTGGGTGAGGGCTGAAGCCAAACATCTTACAAACGAAAACACCAAGCCCTTATGAAAGTCAGCACATAAATAATAAACAGAATATTAATATTCGCGGGGCATTCGTAGATATTTTCATAACGCATCCTATGGCAAATTTTGTTTGTAAAAAAACATTTGTTTAAATGAAAACAGACAAAATAATGGAAACGAAGATGTTACTATTCCTTGTGGACATTTCCGTTTGTAAGATGTTAATATGTCATCAGCAGGACTGCTGGGAAACTCAGTTTATTTTCCTTCTGCTAAATGATGAGAGTTGTAATCCAGCAAAGCAAATATACCATACTTACCACCGTGACACAAGCCAGCTTCGGACCTCGAATGGTTTGACACCCGACGAATAATACCTTGAAAGAATGAGATCTGTTTATGGAGAGATGGACCTAATGCTTGAGTACATTCAACTCGTATTTACAGTATGTTTACTTATATTATAATTGGAAATCCACACTTTTATTCAATGCAACAGCACTGTACAAATATGGCTTCTCCAATTTTATTCCAAATTTTAAATAAATTACTAAATATTGTTCCTACTGTACTTCAACAGGGTGCTCTCGTCAGATTGAAGTGGCCATGGTTGAATCCTGTTTTCAGCATACACAGGTTTGAGAGCACATGACTCTATGATGAGCTTCAAAGAACTCTTTTAGAGTTTTTCGTTTTGAAGTGTGTCAAATCGCCCACTGCTTAAAAAAAAAGGATTTTTCAGTACCCATATTCGAAAAACGGGGCCCTGATTCCTACATTCATAAATACATCCTACTGTGTAGGGGTGGATTTTCACCACTGTTTCTGTACTGTACTGTACTGTACTGTGTGTTTACTCTATAAAGCTTTATGCTGTATGTGTTGGAGTATTCTCTATATTTGCAGTGAATCAGCTGTTTTGAATTTTGCTATGTGTCCTAATAATAGTATAATATACTTGCTAGATTTGCTGAATTACTCCATTCATGCATTTTGGATCAGACTCAGGTCAATAAATGAGAAACATGCAGTTGTGATGTCATAACAGACTAGACACCCTCCACCCAGCATGCTCAACTTATCAATGCACGGACTAGGCGGCCATCTTCTTCTCAGTTTTTAGAGCTCAGACTCCACTCATGAGAGAGAGACAATTACTGCAGTGAACCCGCTTTTGAAGACCAATCAGGACAGAGTGGGGCTGCCTTGCCCTCATGATAGGCTGAACACAGGGTGACCATTCTGCAGGCAAAGGGGCTAAAGAAAAGTGGCCATAAATTAATTTAGAAGTGTGCGTGTGTGAGTATAATGAATTTGTGCTTGTTTGTGGTTTTCTGTGCATTCGTCTGCAGATGAAAATGTGCGTTTAGTGAGTCTACAATACGGCACCAGATCTTTCTCCACCTTTGATTTCTAGGGGTGTTTAATTAGAATTCTCACGTTTTCCTGTGATGTTTTAGTCCCTTCAGGACTGTCTGTCCCAGTGGTCTTATATATTTTCTTTAATCCCACCAACAAGGGAGCTACGGCTTTTCCATGGATTACACGACAATTCAGGGAATAATCTGAGAGAGCTAGCGGCTCCAAAAGGATTTGCATACTTGTAGCAGGGAGTTGGCCAAAGACCAAAGATCAAAGATGGCATCTTTTTTAAAAAAAATCTGTCATCTGACTATTTGATTGGAGATGTGAAGATACCAATAGTCTTTGCACTTCTCTTTTGCCACTACCAGAAATTTGCTACTAACCAACAGACACTCGACATATAGCGCCCTCCAGATGTTTGGAAACACCATAGGCATAGTGATTTGGACAATATCAGCGTAAATACTTCAATAATTTGGTAAAGCTATGAAGGCATGCTGACCCAATAATCTGCAAAAAAGAAACTCGAGTTAAGTTTATCCAGTAATTAGGCATCACAGCTGACTGTGGCGTGCATATATTGCCATTAATATTTAATTAAGAACAAACTAATTATTCCTGGTCTTCAATGATAACTGCAAGTTACTTGAATGCATTTACACCAAACATTTTTACATTTACTGTATGTTGATATTGTCCAATGTCCATAATACCACCTTACCTAGGGCATTTCCACATTTTTAGAGGGTTATTGTAAACTGCAACCTAAACACGTAATCATAACTACGCTAAACTACAGCTCCAAAACTAGGGATCATTTACCTAGAAATAAAAACTCTGTCATTTCTTACTCTCCTTCATGTCATTCCAAACCTGTATGACTTACTTTCTTCTGCAGAACACAAAATAAACACCTTTTATGTTCCACAGAAGAAAGTAAGTCACATGTTTGGAACACACTAGTGCAGTAAATGATGACAGAATTTTAATTTCTGGGTGAACTATTCCTTAAACATAATAATAAACATCAAATAGGCTCATCCAATTCTATGTGCTACAGACATCCATTTTCCAGAGCAGTTTTGGTCTTGTTTGCACTATCTATTAGATCCCTATTCATCTCTATTTTTTCTTTCTGTTGATAGCCATTAAAATCCTGGAGCCTTGGTATACACAAACAACACTACATTTTGTGATGGTCTGATGTTACAGATCAGAGGAGAGCCAGAGAGGGCCTAGCCTTTTCTACCTGGAACAAGCTGCTTGTTTTACCACACAAACAAACCCGCGAAGCAGGTTCGCAAGAACCTAACCATCCTAATAAGCTGCGCTCTTGGTGACCCTGACCTCGCTCTACACATCCACCCACCCGAGCCTTTATTCCTCTCCTCCTCTGCTTCCTTTCCTCCATTAGCCAAGTAAAGGGTCACATCTGATCACAGTTTACGTAATCTCCAAAAAACATTACATTAGCAGCGTTGACAGTAACTGCAGCCGTCGCAGTGGTGCTAATGTCCTCGGGTCATTAGGCTCAGTTTGCTAGTGTCCACCCCTGAGGGTCACGGTACTGTTGCCGGAGGTCATAGGTCACAGCCTTGCCGATTACTCGTAGCTAGGAAATGGTTGTTTGGGTGAGATTGAGGCTGACCTTCGAGTCCCCTCCCCCGCTGCCGCACTCTCCCTTGTCGTACCACCATTTATTTTTCAGCTTGTCCAGCAGGCCCTGCTCATTCAGCTTTAACACCGCCAGGTTTACAGCGCTTCTTCAAACGATAAACACATAGCTCGTAAGAAAAGGGACAGGTTCGTGAGAAATCTAATGAGACTGCAGCAACTGCCAGTTGCTCTTTTGTTAGGGGTCAATACAAAGGAGAGACCGGTTAACTGGTGAAGTGGTTGGACCGTTTGATTGGTTAATTGCGTCGGCTACTGGGTACAGACAGAAGCGTGTATGCAAGTGAGGTGTGTGTAGTGCCGAGTGGAGAGAGAAAAACAGAAAGAAGTGAGAGAAAGAAAAAGAGGTTGAGTGCTAGTGAGTGATGGGAAGGATGCAAGGACAGTCCGTTGCCAGGAGGACAAGAAACAGTTTATGGCATGACATGCATGGAAGCAGGCAGAACAGCGCCAGTGCAGAGAAAAAAAAAACAATCCAACCACACAAATATTACAGAACTGCAATCACAGCACAAAGCGAAGGACAGAGAAGATTAAAAAGGAGGAGGAGGACAGGAGAAAAGGGTGTAGGAAATCAACAGCAACAGGCATCACACTGTAAAAATGGACTGTAAATTAACAAGTTCAATTACATTTCTGTAGAGAGAAACACGGTAAAACATTAACACAACAGACATAACTAAAAATAAACACTTTTTTGACACACAAGACACGTGACACACAAGACACGGTTACCTTGTCATTTACCGCAAGAGAAAGAGAGACAAGTAGAGTGATAAACATAAAAGAATGAAGGTAGAGAGATTGAGAAAAGGTAGAAGGATGAGAGAATAAGAATGAAAAACAAAACATGAAGACAGAGAGAAGAGAGAGATGGTGGAATCAGGGTAGGTGGAATACTATAACAACAGAGGGAATTGTTATATTATTCCACCCACCTTAATGCCGACCCTTTGGGCGTGGCCACACCGTAGCCCTTGGAGTCCAGGTTCCCTCCCACCTTCATAGTGTCGCAAGGCTTTCTCTGCTCGATGTATTCGTTCATCGTGGACTCGAGCAGGAACGCAAACTTCCCCTTTGACTTGCGCACGCGAGCCACTCCGTCGGGGGTGGTCTTAACGAACACGGAAGGCTCGGCGGACTTCATGTAGGACCACATCTTCTCGTAGACGGCGATCTTTGAACGCTGAAAGAGAAAAAAGAAAGGAAATTAATGGAAAGGTTAGGAAAGATAAACATTTGTTCTATGGAGGTTCAGAGAGATATAAATGGGTTTTATGACATTTTACAGGCTAAAATGTCTTCTCAGCAAGGGATGGACTGGGACTGGGACCTACAACGGCCCATCACAAGCCACCACTGATAATTCTCCACTATATTATTAGAAAATTGCTCATTTTTGTTACATATATATCCTGTATTCCAGGAGCATTTCTAGCTTTTCATCAGTACACATCCAGCACCCTGCCATATGCTATGGTCTGCCATTTAAATGTTCATTAGATTTAAAACCAAAAAACATAATTTAAATCAAGAAACATTGATTTAAACTTGACCTACAAGCATCTGGTGTATAAATGCATGTGTGAATGTGTTTTTCTTGAGTTTCAGGTGTCTTACAACATGTACATCCCACCCCAGACCTCAAACTCTCCTCTCAATGAGTCTTTTGTACAAGATCCTTCAGGGACTTTTGATCTTGGAGCCTCCTTCAATAATGAGACTAAAGCTGACAAGAGCAGAGTATAAAATCGTAGAAGAAAAGACAGAAAATTAAGAGCTCTTGAAATAATCACTGCAAGGTTCCCTCACATTCTCTCGAGGAAGGAACATCTGCCATGCTTGCCTGTCCAAGGCTTTTCCTTTCAGTGACATTACAAACAAGCCCCATCTGGAGTTAAAGTACATGACTATATTAAGAACAAACCTCAGCTTTTCAACACACAGTTCTCCAACACAACATCCTCACACTCAGAATGCACAGAATGAATGAATGAAAGAACAGATAAATCATGGTTGTACTAATACTTGTAATTCATCTGTACTTCTGCATTTGATTTAAATCAAAACTTAAGTTTCATAAACCAAAATATTCTGCAGCCATCTCTTGTGAGACTAGATATAAATGGCCATGTAGCGGACAGGATATCTCTGGGGTAAACACACACACTTAAATTTATTAGGACAGATACACACACTCCTGCTTTTATAGGACACAGTTTTACACACATACACTCACAAGTATCGTACATGCAAGTAGGTTAACTTGACCTACACACAGCTGGTGTATGAGTGAATGTGTTTTTCTTGCGTTTTCAGGCACAAACTGTAGAATTCAAAGGGGGAAGTGTGCAATTTCTGTGCCACTGGTGACACAAAACAAATGCAAAAATAATTACTCTTTTCAGACCTCTGACATGATAAACATATAGTCCCAATTTACACTATTAGATGAGTGATTATTCCCAAAAATGCTTCTTTAAATGATGTATTGAGAGCTAACTAGATGCAATGACTATCAGTCATTTAAAATTTACACAACCTTTCAAAAGTTTGGGGTCGGTACAATTTTTTATAAAAGTCTTCCCTTATTTGATAAAAAAATACAGTTAAAGTGTTTAAATAATATTTAAATAACTGTTTTCTATAATATATTTTGAAATCTAATTGTTTTCCTGTGTTGGCAAAGGTGAATTTTCAGCATCATTACTCTTTAGTGTCACATGATCCTTCAGATATCATTCTAATATGCTGATTTCATGATCAAGAAACATTTCTTATTAATTTCAATGTTCTTATTATCAATTGTCAATGTTGTGATGCTTAATATTTTTGTGTGGAAACTGATACTTGATTTTTTTGTCAAGTCTTGGCCAATACCGATAATTCTTTTGATAGCCGATGACCGATATATTAGCCGATAAATCTAGATCCAAATTTGTATACAATTTTGAGAGCCTAATTACAAAAACAAAAGTCTCACCACTAAAAGCCATGTCCCAAGCACAAAATTACGATGTTTTCATTATAATTTTATGTAGCCTATATGACAGATTTTCCGCTACGCATGTTGCACTTAACTGTATTTTCCTTTTTGAAGGGATTCCAATCCTATTTCAGCAAATTCAAAAGCATCATGGCGAACAGTGCGCATCAGAAGTGTCTCAGCTGAAGGAAATAATACATTATTTATCGGCTTTAACATATCGGCCAAATTTTCTTATTGGGTCGATAACGATAACAGTAAAAAATTAAGATATATCGGCCGATGTCGATATGGTGTCCGATATATTGTGCATCCCAGTCAAGTCAAGTCATCTTTATTTATATAGTGTTTTTTACAATAGAGATTCAAAGCAGCTTTACAGTGATAACAGGAAAATAATGCAACAAAGTTTGTTTCGGCTGTACAGCAGCTTTAAAGGGGTCATATTTAATGAGCTGATGAGTTGAATCAGGTGTGTTTGATTAGGGAGATAAAGAAAACGTGCAGTAAAATGCCATTTTTGTACAAGCTAATATGATTCTTTAGGGTCTAAATTAAAAGTTTGTAATATACTTTAATTAAAAATTCTCATTAGTATTGTAAGAAAACACTTATTTTACCTGGTCAAAAACAGCTCTGTTTTCAGCACGCAGTTTCAGTGGATATGCCTTTAAATGATCATGAGCTGCGCTCACTCCGCCTCTCTGTTCTGTGCGTACACCGTTTGTAACACAATAACACAATAACCATAACGCGTTGTTCAGTATAAACGTGGAATTATGAATTATATTGAGAACGTCATACATAGAAAACATGCCGTAATGTACCCTGACTGAGTGTAAACCTTAGACGCATTCATTTGTGAAGCGTGCAGCTAGCGATTTGCAAAGATTAATATATTAATATAAAGTTTAATAAAACGTTTCACTCACTTCCGTTCTTCTGGAGGTTCAGCAGGAACACGAATATCTGGTACCGATCCTTTTTAGCAAAGCTTCTTAGCAAATCCAGCTTTATACTGACCCTCGTTTATAAAGCAGTCTGGTGTGTGAAATGATTCGCGCAAACATGAAAGCATTGACGTTGCTCGTGTGGAATATTCCCTTCGAAAACAAAACTCAGCCACTGCGTCTTCAGCGGTTCGGATTCAGGAACATTAAAATGACTGTGTTCGTTATTACACCCAAGAACAGAACACCACAATCGCTTAGACGCCATTCTGCTCATAGACAGTGCTCCGGCACATCAACAATGACCGCGCCGGTCCGGTCCGCGCCGCGCAGACTATGATTGACAGCTACCTCATGTGCGAGGGCGGGTCTGTGTTGAAACGCTCCCGTCAATCAACAATCGTGGGAGGGGCGTCCGTTTTATTGACGTCACAAAAACGAACGGCTCGATTTGAGGCAGGGGAAAACATATAAGGAGATTAAAACAAAACCACTGGATGGATTTTTATCATTATATGATGTTTGTGTACAGGCACTGCCAACACACATTTCAGTACAATCAACTTGTAAAAGTGCATGTACCATTATATGACCCCTTTAAAAGAAAATCGTAAAAGAAAATTTGTAACAATGCAAATGTCTTCAACATCACTTTTGATCAATTTAATGCATCCTTGCTAAATAAAAATAGTCATACGGGCCTCTTTACGATAATTTTATAGTGGTTTTGCATCCTTTTTGAAGTTTGAAAGGGTCAGACCTCACTCATTGTAATTCCATGGAAAAGAGTACCAGCACAACAAATTCTCCTTTTGTATTCCATGGAAGAAATAAATTCATCAATTTTGGAATGACATGAGTGATTATTCCTTTAAATCACTTTACTTGTGGGGTCCGTTTGGCTGCCACAATATATGCACGTTGTTTTTTCTACGTAAAAACCTAAACTCAAACCAGCATCACCATCTAATAAGTTGAATTGTCTTCATTACTTGCTAGTACAGACAGGAAACAGAATTCACTTCTATTGACATGATGTTTTTTTTTTTTTTTTTTGAAATACTAAGTTATGAACACAAGGTGGAGACTGTCTCCACATCACATTCAGTCCAACTCAGCTCCTCTCCTGTCATCTCAGCTCTGATCCAGTGTGTTAGCAGATGACAACTCATGAAAGAGAGAAGAGCAGAAGGGCATCTCATTTCATGTGTTCTCTCTCTAAAACTCTGACTCCAACCACTCTATAGGGGGTGTGCGACGTGACAGTGACTGCGAGTGACTGATTAAGTGTGTGCATGAGTGTGTGCACATGTATATCTGCTTTCACACACACGCATTAGCGAGTAATCGTGACATTAAGGTGAAATGACAGGATGAGCTCATCAGCAGTGTTGTATCTGGGTCATCTTAAAACTGCCCTGTTCCCTGTCATCTCAAAACACATGGACAGACACGAACACACTCTACCCCCTGGCTACCTCACTTGAAAACGGTATATGGCAAAGATTCAGTAAAACATGTTTTCCGTCAAAGATGGTCGCATTTCTGTGGTGACACGTCTTTGTCAGATTGCCAGTAGTCTGTCATCATATTTTATTGTCAGAATTTCTTGCAGGTAATAAATGTACACAATTATGTGCTTTCCTTTAGATTACTTAGTTTAGTATTAAAGTTATTTAACACCGTGTCTACACCAGAGGTGAGCGGCCCGATGCAACGCGACAAAAGCAAATAGAACCCATAATACGAAATAAGAACCCATAATAATCAGTGATGCTGTCTACACTGGATCCAGCGCGACACAAAAAATCCCGACAGTGAACTGATGTCCCGTTTTATTTCTGATATACTTCAAGCACTCACGACACAAAGAACAATTTGCCTGCAATTTGCCGGGTACAAAGCGCTGTGTGAAAGGGGCTTTACTAATTGTCTGAGTCCAATATCCAGGAGTATATGATCATATGATGCCGGTTTTTGCCAAATCATTCACCGCTCTGGTTAGTCCAACAGTACACTGAACTGAGAACAGTCTTTCGGGCATGTCCAACATGTTTCTGTTTCTGACTATTGGGTGCTTTAATAATAGAGTTGTGTATACGTGACATCATTGTGTGGTTATGTAAACAAACTGGTGAATTGTTTTTTAACCAGTTTATTGAAACGAAATGTCAGAAAAAAACAGTTTGCGGAAAAGAATCGAACTTCCAATCTCTAGGTGTTAGGCAACAATCATTTATATTCTTGCTTCTCTAATGTGTAAAGTAAGCCAATAGAGTATGGCGTTAATGAATAGTCATCGTAGCAATATCACATACTCCCTCAATCCTATATATCAGTGTTTTTCAATCCTGTAACAAAGTCCCTTCCAATACTGCACATTTTGAATGTCTCCTTTAATTGACAAATTCAGTTCAGCTACTATAGCTAATGAGTTGAATAATGTACATTAGGCTTTGTTCAGACAGGCAGAATTTTTTTTGGCACATCCATTTAGTTATTTAGCAAGAATCCATTGAAGACACAGTATGTAAGTTTCACAGCTAGAGGTCGCTTATTCAAAACAATAACAAAGGCATAGATTGATGCCGTGAATGAGCGTGGATTCATGGGAGTTGTCGTCTTCACTTCCACAGCAGAAGGAAAGTAATCTGAAGGGACTCAGGCAAAAATCCTTTTCATAGACGAGCTAATTTATTAAAGTTTTATTAACATTACTGTGGTATGAAGCAGGGCGGGGCCGAGAGCCGTGGGACTGGAACGAGGCCAGTGGAGCGAATGCTAATGAGAGGTACCTGCGCGAGTCGCGACACACCGGTCTCGAGTCCCATGGAGGAGCTCCGGAACAGTCGGCCGCTGCCGCTCCTTTCGCTTGGTTGTTAATGTTTATTTTACAATTAATGTTATGTATAATGTTTGCCGGTTTGGTTCTTCTTCCCTAAACTTGAACTTTGTTACGGTTACGTTTGATCACTTAAAATGACATTATTTTATTTCATTCTAATGAAACAGCCACAAGTGCTGAATTAATACTCAAACAGGTCACTTTATTTGACAAATTAAAATTGTGGGGTAACCCAACTCTATTTTACTTGGTCAAAACAATCATATCTGTCGCGCGTTGACAATGTGAGACGTGTTTTCGATCGCTCCCGGAGAAGGTAACAGATTTGCTTATGTATTGAACAGCACAATCACTTTTTTGTTGTTATATAACTTAAAACTAACTTCCTTAACCCTAGTACTACTCTTACACTGATTATAAGTGTAAATATGACGTCATCTCGGTCAAAAGGCGACGCGAGTAAAGGAGGCCGCAGCAAAGTCCCGCTCTCCTCAGGCGACGCTAACGGGTCCACGGTGAATGTGTGCCCCGCGGATGACTCACCCGGGACTGTCACTTGTCTTCAGTCAATGTTGGATTCTGTTAAGAATGAGATCTGTCAGAAAATTGACTCATTATCTACTGATTTACGCTCTGAGATTACTACAGTGCGATCAGACGTTAAAGCAGTGGTTCTCAACCTCTCCTGCAGGGACCCCCTGACACACCATGTTTCTGTTTTAACCCTGAAATGGCACACCTGATTCAATTAATTGAAGGCTTAATGAGTAGTTGACTAATTGATCAATTAACTAATTCCTACTTCCTACTCTAATAATGACTCATTAAGCCTTTAATTAATTGAATCAGGTGTGCCATTTCAGGGTTAAAACAGAAACATGGTGTGTCAGGGGGTCCCTGCAGGAGAGGTTGAGAACCACTGCGTTAAAGGCTGGATGGAACCTTTACAACAGATGGTCGAAGCCAACACTAGTACAATAAAAGAACTGGAGCGATCTTCGTCTGATCATAGCGATCGCCTGACGGAACTTGAGAATTTGATAACGTCACTCAGTGATCGAGTAACTCGTCTGGATGCTAAATGCGAGGATTTGGAGGGGCGTTCCAGGAGAAACAATCTTCGTCTGGTGGGTCTTCCCGAGGGCTGCGAGGGCTCGCGTCCTTCTGAATATGTGGCCCAATTTTTGCAGGAGATTTTGCAACTCCAGGATAAACCCTTGCTGGATCGTGCACATCGTACGCTCCGTGAAAAACCAAAAAAAGGGGAACCTCCACACCCTCTTATCATCAGAGTGCATTACTTTCATGTGCGTACTGAGATTCTTCAAAGGGCTGCGGACCTCTCCCCTCTCAATTACAACGGAAAAAGGCTGTCCATTTTTGCGGACTACACTCTTGCTGTGGCTAAGAAGCGGGCTTCATTCAGAGATGTTAAACGCGTTCTCCATTCATGCCCTGGAGTCAAGTTTGGCTTGCTTTTCCCTGCGGTGCTGAGGATCACGTTACCTGATGGAGTTTCGCACAAGTTTACGGAACCATCTGCTGCACTAAAATTTGTTCGCAGTAATGTGAAGCCTGCGGATGCTACAGGTAATGATACATAATTATCAGATGGGGCAAAAGTATTGGCCTGAGCAACATGAATGGATATTATTATGTTTATTTATGTCATTGGCTGGCCCGTCATTATTGAGAACTCGTGACTGCAAAGTGTACCATTAGGAGTTAACGTACACCTTAGTTTAGCATCATGGTCCCTCTACTATCATCATTTTGGACTATCCTATGCTGATGTATGGGGCTGGATACGATTTAATATCTGCTGTTCTGTTCACTGATATTTTTTATTTTTTCATACCTTAAAATACTGTTCCCTTTTTCGAAGCAACATTAGGCGAGTTGTGTTAGTTAGCGCTAGTGTTGTCAGAGTGTCTATATAAGGGTTAATGTTAAGGAGGGTTATATCTGTGTCTCGTTTGGGGAGATGCTTTTTCCTTTTTTTTTTTTTTTTTTCGTGTGTGCCGCCTACAGTGTTTTGCCAGAGTTTTTTATTTTTTATTCTTTATCAACATTACTTGTACACTTGATCTAATACTTTCCCTTTAAACATGTCACAGTCTAAGACAGGGTACAGAGCAGGAGGTAACAATTTAAGGTTTGTTAGTTGGAACTGCAAAGGAGTAAACGAACCAGTCAAACGTAGTAAGGTGCTACATCATCTTCATCACTTGGGAGCACATATTGTTTATCTCCAAGAGACTCATCTCAAAACGAAAGACCATCAGCTATTAAAAAGAAGATGGGTAGGTCAAGTTTATCATTCCGCATTTCAGGGTAAAGCCAGAGGGACAGCAATCCTTATACATAAATCAGTGCCCTTTGTATGTTTAGATGTTAAAACGGATCCTAATGGCAGATTTGTCATCGTCTCAGGGAGAATTGGTAACACTGCACTTCTTTTAGTTAACATTTACGCCCCTAATTGGGATGACGACAAATTCTTTAGACGTTTATTTTCCTCATTGCCAGACACTTCTTCATATTCTATTATTTTGGGAGGGGACTTCAACTGTTGGCTTAATCCTGACCTTGATCGTTCTTCTCTCAGACGTAATTCACCCTCAAAATCTGCTCGGGTAATTCAGTCTTTTATGGAAGAATTTGCAGTTTCTGACCCATGGCGTTTCTTTAATCCATGTGGTAAAGCATTTTCTTTCTTTTCCCATGTTCATCAAACATTTACACGCATTGATTATTTTTTAATAGATAATAGACTTATCCAATCAGTGGAATCGTGCAACTATGGTGCTATTGTAATATCGGACCATGCACCAATTACCATGAATATTTACGTTGAGGGGCTCAATGGTACGCGCCCACCGTGGCGATTCAACACCCGCATGCTTTCAGATAACAGTTTTGTGGAATTTGTCTCCCATCGAATAGATTTTTTCATATCCACAAATAGCAGTCCGGAGATATCTGCATCTCTTTTTTGGGAAGCCCTGAAGGCATTTCTTAGGGGAGAAATCATTTCATATACTTCCCATAAGGCAAGGTTAAACAAAAAGAGGCGTTCCGAGATAACGCAGAAAATAACTAAATTAGATAATACATATGCTGTTTCCCCATCTCCAGATATTTATAAGGAACGCCAATCGTTACAGGCAGAGTTCGATATACTCTCAACAAGTTATGTAGAGAATTTACTGCTCAGAACTAGGTCTAGGTATTATGAAGAGGGAGACAAAGCGGGTCGACTGCTGGGTCTTCAACTGCGGCAGGAATCAATCTCCCACCTTATTCCCCAGATTAAAACACCTTCAGGGACAACAACAGATCCCATAATAATTAACAATCATTTTAAAGATTATTATACTTCCCTTTATACATCTGAGCAAACTGCCAACCTTTCTGACTTTGATAATTTTTTTAGTACCCTCAGTATCCCTACAGTTGATTCTAATTTTGTTGATCAGCTGGAAGTACCCATCACTATAGATGAACTTACTAAAGCGGCTTCCTCTATGCAAACTGGCAAATGTCCTGGACCGGATGGGTATCCAGTAGAATTTTATAAGAAGTTTTTGAACAAATTGGCTCCCATATTATTAGACATGTACAACGAATCATTTAATTTATCAAAACTCCCTCAAACCCTTAGTCAGGCCTCGATCTCCCTGATCCTAAAGGGAGGTAAAGATCCTCTGGACTGCTCTTCATATCGTCTTATTAGTTTACTTAATGTTGATTTTAAACTTCTATCAAAATTATTGGCGATGCGTCTGGAATCTATATTGCCTTCAATCATATCTTCAAACCAGACTGGCTTTATTAAGGGTAGACATTCCTTTTTTAATATTAGGCGATTATGTAATGTTGTTTATAACTCCTCACCCCATTCTATCCCAGAAGCTGTCCTGTCATTAGATGCTGAGAAAGCATTTGACCGGGTAGAATGGGGGTATCTTTTCTATACATTAAAGAAATTTGGTTTTGGTGAAAATTTTATTTCATGGGTGAAGTTGCTGTATTCTGCTCCCCAGGCCTCAGTTAGGACTAATAATATTCGTTCAGAATACTTTAATCTTTACCGTTCCACCCGCCAAGGATGCCCTTTAAGCCCACTTCTTTTTGCTATTGCCATTGAGCCTCTTTCCGTTGCTTTAAAATCTGACCCATTAATAAAAGGAATAACACGATTAGGTATTGAACAGAAGGTCTCATTGTACGCAGACGATCTTCTTCTTTATATCTCAGATTTTTCAGGGTCAATACCTGCGGTTCTTAATTTAAAATTATTTGGTTTTATTTCTGGTTACAAGCTAAATTTAGGCAAAAGTGAAATTTTCCCATTGAATGCAGTGGCTAAAAAATACCCTTTACAACATACTTTACCATTTAAAATTGCACAGTGCAATTTTAAATATCTCGGGGTCTGTATAACCAATAGATTTCAAGATCTTTTTAAATTTAATTTTGATAATCTACTGCTTCAGGTTCAGAAAGACTTTGAACGATGGTCGGTACTTCCTATATCCGTAGCTGGTAGAATTAACTCTGTTAAAATGAATACCCTCCCAAAGTTTATGTATTTGTTTCAGTGCATTCCCATTTTTCTCCCTCAAGCCTTTTTTCAGAGAATAGACAGGTTAGTCTCAGAGTTTATTTGGAATAAAAAGACTGCTAGAATTAGCAAAGCACTTCTTCAACGACCCAAATCTCTTGGGGGTATGGGCTTACCCAACTTTAGACACTATTACTGGGCAGCTAATTTCAGGGTCTTTCAGTACTGGTTAAACCAGGTCAAATTGCAGTGCTCACCTGTGTGGCTTGCCATGGAAGCAATGTCATGTGTTCCTACTACTTTAACTGCCCTGTTATACTCCCCTATTAACAGTTCCTTTTCTCCCTTGCGATTCCCACAAAAAATGTAATTGTAAAAACTTCACTGCGAATCTGGAGACAGTTTAGGCTGTATTATGGATTACAAACATTCTCTATGTCTGCCCCTATAGCGTCAAACTTTGCTTTTCCACCATCAATGATGGACAAGACTTTTTCCCAGTGGGCAACATATGGCCTAGGGCTGGGCGATAAAACGATAACGATATGTATCGCGATAGACACGTGATCGATATCAATAAAAAATGTGTTCGATAAAACGTTCGATATTTTTTTCTTCGTCGGAAGAAACCAAAGATTGCGAAGCAAGTTTGGTTGCATTAACAAAGGCACTCGCGTGTGACACGCTAACAGGCAATCATGTAACGTGTCAGTTTGGTTGCGCCATATCATTGTCTCGTGCTGCTGGGTTCCTCTTCAGTAACCGGCGATTGATAAGCAGAAAATGAGTGCCCTTCATCTGCATGCCATGCAGGCTAGAATTGCGAAACATTATTGGATAATTCGCTCTATTCGCGTTTGATGTGAACACAGCATAATGAACAGGCTGCGATGTCAAGATTGCAATGCTGGAGCGTGTGTGTGTGTGTGTGTGTGTGTGTGCGCGCGCGCGAGAGAGAGAGAGAGAGGCACGAGAGAGACAGACACGCGGGCGCGATCGAACAGTGGAGACATAAAAACATACAGGACATCATTCAGTCTGCAAAGTGTTTACTTATATTTGTGTAGGCCTATACTCGCAATAAAACACAACATTGTGCTTTTGTCACACTGTATTTCTTGTCAAACTGTAACCTACAACTGTCACACACCGTTTTAAAAGCAAAACATATTTATCCAACCCCTTTTTAAAACAGCCTGTGTGTTCCATCTTTTGGACATTCATCATATCGCATTGGTTTTAATTTCTTGTCCTCATAGCACTAATCTGTTTATTTTTAAGTTACACATTGATTAAAAAAGAAAATGAAATGTGTTGGTAGTATTATTTTATACGGAAATCAATTATTTATAATTCTGATGAGAATAAAGTTAGGGTTAATTAAAATTAAGGAAAACAAATATATTGATCTGAAATATAGCAAATTAATTTTAAATTCATTCAGGTACAATTACCAAACATATCTCATATCTATCTTTTTATTAGTTTAATTAATAAACCAATTATATAAAACTATTATCAGTGCACTATAAATAAACTGGTTCTATGCCTTTATTAATAAAACTTATTTAAAAAATACAAGGCTTAAGACATTTATAAAAATGCCTTCTATATTTCGGTTTTGCTTTTCAATCCATTTTACCGAAATCGTACCGAACCGTGATGTCTGAACCGAACCGTGACTTCTGTGTACCGTTCCACCCCTAGTATTGTCGTCATAATATGAATTACGTTAAGCTATGGTAAAAGTGGTACCGCCAGACCACGAGATCGGCTGAATGGTTTCCTAAACGGTAAACAAACATTTGTTTTACTCGAGGGGAGGTGGAAAATGAGCTTAATTCCCCAAATGGTGGAATATCCCTGTAACGTTAGGCTTATCGTTAGCCGAGTGCTCTGCCCTGACTTCTTATGATACAGTGCATGTGTAAGATACAAACTTCCTGGTTGGCAGAAAAATACTTTTGATAAGTATGCTGATTTTTAAGTCACGCTCAGAAATGTGTCATTTGCATATTAAAAATCACAAAACAAATCAAGCAGGGGGCACGTACGATCACAAACCCCCCTCACCCACGTCCCACCGCGCCACTGTCACCTTTTTTACTCTGAGGAGTTTGCAGGTCTGATTGTGAATTTAGACTTATGTTTACATTTTTAATTATTTGAGTTTTCCATGGTTGTGTTGACATTTCTGTCTTGGGATTGTAATCAGAGGAAGGTTAAGTTAAAAAAAAAAAAAGTTTAATTGTAATATATTTTTTCTCCTGGTCCTTATTTTAAATGGGTCATAAAAAAATCAATAATTATCGATATCGACCGATATGAAACACTGATATCGTGATACAGTTTTCAGCCATATCGCCCAGTCCTAATATGGCCTATCAATGTTTAAAGATTTATATATAGATGATGTTTTTGCATCCTTTCAACAGCTTGTGGATACGTTTTCATTGCCCAGAAACAATTTTTTCCGATTCTTGCAGGCTCGCAGTTTTATCCGTAATATGCACCCTCAATTTCCTAGTCTCCCCACTCCCACTTCTATAGATTTACTCCTTGAGCCAATATCTATTGGGAAAGGGATGATTTCTTTTTTTTATGACAAAATATGTTCTCTACATAGAAGCTCACTGGCATCTATAAAAACTCAGTGGGAGGAAGACTTATCAGAAGATATTTCAGATGAACTGGGAGAGTATTTTATACAGGGTGCATTCCTCATCTGTGTGTGCTAAACATGGATGGATCCAATGCAAAATACTTCATCGTACTCATTGGACTAAGGTCAAACTCTCTAAAATTTATTCTGACATTGATCCTATCTGTGACCGTTGTCGTCAGGCTCCTGCATCCTTGGCACATATGTTTTGGTTCTGCCCAGCCCTACATGGATATTGGACTGATATATTTGAGACAATGTCGAAGGTAGTTGAGACAGCAATTGAACCTGTGGCTATAACAGCACTGTTTGGTACACTTTCTTTGCCTGTTCACTGTTCACACTACAAGGCGGATTTTGTGGCATTTGTGTCCCTCCTGGCCAGACGTCGGATTTTACTGCATTGGAAATCATCTGCTCCACCTACTCACTCCTTGTGGATTAAAGACGTTTTTCACTTTATTAAACTGGAAAAAATCAGATACTTACTGAGGGGCTCTTTCAAGAACTTTTACAAAATGTGGGGCTCTCTCCTTGCATATATGGAAACATACAATCCCTGCATTCTGGAAAATAGTTAATAATTGTACTCTCTACTGTAATAACACTTATAATTCAATAATGTGGTTAAATATTTACCTTGGTTGGCACTTTTTTTTTTTTTGGGGGGGGGGGGGGGGGGGGGGGGGGGGGCGGGGTGAGGGGTAATTTTTGCATATTTGGTACTTTATTAGGTACTTTGAACATTCTTATTTGGGGTCAACAATTATTCCCTTTATATTAGGTAGGGCCTGGATCCCTGCCTATCCTCTGATCCTACCCCTTTTTTTTCCCTTTACTACATGTTAAATTGCACAACTTTATTGTGGAATGTTTGGAATTTTGTAATATGTGGAAAAAACTATAAATAAAGTGAGGAAAAAAAACAAAACAAAAAAACAATCATACTAAAAATACATTTGAGTGTGTTGAAAGTTATGTTAATGTTACTGGCTGGTATGAGACACTTGATGCACACTGCAGTAAGCTAGATCATATTAATAAAAGCTGGATTACTGGCATGCAATTCATTTTAAAACATTGTATGGTGGAGAAAATGCTATATTACAGTTACAAATAAAGCTCTTTCTGATTATGCTCTTTTAGCAACTTGACAAAATAGTGTTGTCTGATTACTTTTTGGGTACAAATATGTTACTAGGAGTAAATCAAGAAAACAAGAGATTCAAACAATAAAACTAACCGTGCTGAACTATATAACAATGATTATTTTTTTGTCTAAGTATCCAAACATTTGCTCAGCTGTCTAATATATAACGTAATATATTAAAGCGTCTTTGGTGTTTCCATGGTTTCTACGGAAGTAAAACTGGAAATCGAGGGTAATACGTCGCGGATATGACATCATTGATAGGTGTCAATGACACGTGTTGTTACACTGGTTAAAATAGCTGATTCTCCGGATTTAAACTGTTGGAAACATTTGGGATAATGTAAGTATACAAGTCAACAAAATATATAACATTGTTCTAGTGGTTTTTGGATATTTTAGTCAAAAAATCGTATATATTGTGCCTTTAAATTGAACAAAAGTGAAGTAAAAACATTTACATTCCTACAAAAAATGTCTATTTCAAACTTTCTTTGATGAACTTTCTATTTATCAAAGAATCCTGAAAAAAAAATGTATCATGGTTTCCATAAAAAAATTAAACAGCACGACTGTTTTCGACATTAATAAGAAATGTTTCTTGAGCACCAAATCAGCAAATTAGAATGATTTCTGAAGAGTGAAGCAATGATGATGAAAATTCAGCTTTGCCATCACATTTTACTGTATTTTTGATCAACTAAATGCAGCCTTAGGGAGCACAAGAGACTTCTTTCAAAAACATTTTAAAAAAATCATACCAACCCCAAACTTTTGAACGGTAGTGTAGATGTAAATAAGGTCAAGATATGGTTGGGAAACAATGGCACGGAACACTATTTTTTACTATCATCAATAACCACACCAGCTTGGCTAAAAATGGTGGTAATATTGCATTTGATAGAACATTTCTATTGCTGTCTTACCCTGAAGAACTCTTTAGTGGAACCGGAGTCGAGCGTTCCGTAGGCGATCTCAGTCTGCTTGGCCAGGTCTTCTGCGCCCTCTATAGGCGAGACCATCCTTTCCACAGTCAGGAAAGCAGCCAGATTGGCAGTGTAGGATGAAATGATGATCAGAGTGAAGAACCACCACACACCTCCAACAATACGGCCAGACAGAGACCTGAGAGAGAGAGGGAGTGAGGGAGAGAGACAGAGAGACAATAGGAGAGCAAACAAATCCCCTGTGAAAGGTTAACAATTAATACAAACATATTAAAGCTATTACTGCTGATAAATGATGCAAAAGTCTTCAAGCTACGGGCAAAAAAATCACTCAAAGTACAATTGAAGCTTCTGTTTGGGCAGGTCTCTCTAATAAAGGGCCGGAAGAAAGATGAGGATGAGAACAGGGTCACAAAGATCACCTCAAGAATGAAAGACAAATCCAAGAGGAATTTGGTGAGTAAGATGGACAGGAAAATCAAATGACTGAATAGAAGAACGATGGAATGAGTGAAGAGGGCTGACAATCCTCCACTGAAACAGTTTATAAACACCAAACTGCTGACAGTAAAATAGAGACATGCAGCAAAAACACGGTAGCCCTCCAAGAAAGAGAGAAAGAGAGTGAAAGAGAAAATCTGTACATTTTACAGTCAACACACGGTGAATATAAATTATTTTAGTTGGTGTCCAGCATCACTTAAAGCAATGGTTCTCAAATCTTGTTTACTTACAACATGAAAATGAGTAAATAACTGAATTTTCATTTTTTGGCTGAACTAACCCTTTATCATTGCGTCTGCAAAGCAGTATCATTTGTTTATTTTTTCATTTATTTCTGGATATCATAAAAGACATTTCCTGTTTTATTTAATAGATTTTTTCCAACTTTTTTCATTAAGGACAAACTTTTCATAATTCAGCAAACATCCTTGCTTTCGTTTTATTTCACACGTCATCATTATATCATTTCAGAAGGAACAATGGTCATATAGGTTGCGTGAAACATGCTGGATCATTATCCAAAACATGCAGTTTTCATTTTGTGTTTTCTTTAAGAATTTAACATTTTATTATTTAACAGCAGGCGTTTGAATAAAAACTTTATAATGCAAACATGACATTGGTTGATGTGCATTAAATTGTTTGTTGTTTTTCCTCATTTTTAAGTTGCTTTGTACAAAAGCATCTGTTAAATGATTATATGTCATTATAAGTGCCAAAACTTGGCAGCAATACTGACAGATATATTATTGGCTGAATGTGGAGCGAACATTTCTTTAGTTCCAAAGAGTAGTGAAAAAAGAGAGAACCACCGATTTAACACAAGCTGTATTTCAAAAGAGGAAAGGTGGAGAAAGACAAGAACAGTTGTAGTGACAATATTGTGACTGATGAGTGTTTGAGTGAATGAATGAAGTGACACGATGATTGAATGAATAAATGGTTAAGAGATAAGCTTTAGCTTATTGACAAGTGAAACACCCCAAGTAAAATAACATATATGCACCATGATAGACGAGACGACCATAAAATGCAAAGATGAGGGGAGAGAGAAAGATGCGGATGGAGAGACAAGAACGGGCTAAATAATACACCAACCTTGGCGAGATATCGCATCCTTGCTGCATGAAAGCTCCAAGAGAGAACCAGAGACTGTTAAAGATGCCAAAGTCGTTGGGCGGGTCAGGTGGCGTCTGCGGATCCTTCGCCTCTTCATTCTCGTCCAGGTGCCATTCGTATGGACTGAAACGACTCACCAGGAAGAGAACCACGCTCACACCGATATATGCAAACACGATACACATCCAGATCTCATACGCCAATGGGTCTAGGAAGGAGAAGACTCCCGGTTTGGACTTCTGTGGTTTCTTGATCATGATGGAAATGCCCAGACTCATGAAGGGCTTGGAGAAATCTATCACCTCCTCCCGGACAAGGGTTATAGTGAGAGGAGCCACAGCTATATCTGCCCTCTGGAAACATGGAACACAGTAACTCTCAGTTCATAGTATGAGAAAAACAATGTCATGGTGTGATCATGGAAATGTGATTAGATAGTTTAACATTTTCAAAGTCTAATGACAATAAAAATGCAGAATTGAGGAGTGAACCAGTTGTTTCAGTACCAACAACACTTTTACAAGGTTCATAACAGCAAGAAATGGAGAACCTTTGGTTCACTCTTTACATTTAACTGAATGTTGTAACTGTATGTAGCAGAATGTTACCATGTACTTCTGTCCCATAATGCCTTCTTGTCTCCATCTGCTTATGAATGCAACTCAGAACTCAATTTAAAATTCAACAATAGAGCTAAATAGAAATTCATAATAACATTGTGTGTAAGGATGCGCTCAATTCTGGCCAAAACAGAGAAGCCAGGAATTATTCTCATGACATGGACACAAAATTGTTTACGATAAATGCCTGACAATATAAAAATATCCAATATTTGTCAATATATACATAAAAAATCCAACATTAACTGATATCTGCTGAAAAATATCCAATATTTGTCAATATATACATAAACAAATCCAACATTAACTGATAGCCGATATGATGATGATATTGTGTATAGGATCATTTCAGTTAAAAAAAATCCAGTTAAACACTCTTCACTTGAGATTATTAAATGATATGCATCTCATATAGTCAGGATATGTTGAATGTCGCACAGAAACAAAACAAAAGCATAAAGACACACACTCTTCTCATTCTTAGAGATTATATTGTGTTGTTTAACTTTAACAGCAACCAGGAACAAATTGGACGAAGCTGGGTTTTTTTTTATAAATGTGTTTTAAGTGGATTTACTCATGGTGCATCAATAACATGCAGAGAGACACTACTTTGGAGCTTTATTGTGTAAAAACACTGACCATGACCAAAGACTTGGGTGATGTCAGCAACACCAGGAGACTGTAAATAATGTAAAAATCACATTACAGTGTCAAAATAAATCATGTGACACAGGAAATAAATGTTGAGAACAACTCTGACAAGCACCAAACTCAAAAATCAAACAGCTCAGGTATATGAAAAGATTCCGTATGACACATTTTGAAACCTGCAAAGAAAAATAAACTTTTATTTTGACAGAGCGGTCAGTGATTATATATGAGGCCTCCTAAGTGTTGCTGGCTTCACACAGCCACTATCCCACCACCAAAGCCTTCCCATTGCAGGATAATTTTCCCAGCACTCACCCCATATACCAACTCCCCCACCATGCCGTTCCAGGTCTTGGTCTCAGGGTCGCGTGCTCCATATTTCCCATCAGCTACAATGGACAGTTTGTACCTAATGCCGACGTGCTTCGCGATTTCTGATGCCAAGTCTACACAGTAGCCCTCATAGCGATCATTTCCATCCATCTGCATATAATTCCTCTTGTACATTACATATGGAGCTTCCTGTTAACCAAATCAGAGGAGGTTGAGCTGGCTTTCAAACTGACAGCCCAGAAAACACAAAAAAATCATTAGTCTGCCATCATGCCGATACTTCTCTCTCACACACACACATTCACATTCATTCTTACTCATTCGCACAAACACATACTGAAATATAAACATGCATTTTGAGTCTCGTAACAGCAATCCGACCAACAGCCAAGCTACCAAACAAACAGCAGCTGTGAGGAAGGCTAGTTTGAATTTAAAGTGGGTTTTGGGTTTGTGGACAGTGCTATTCAGTGGAATCTAATTTCTCAAAGTGGAGAGAGAAAGACAGAGCTGACAGAAGTGAAGTTGCAGGTCCTCTCATTAGTAAACTGGGGTCATTGGTCAGTCTAAAGCAAGCAAGTTTAAGGGGGCTCTTAAACTTACACACATTTATGTCTAAAGTGCATGCAGGTGGGTGGGTTAGAGGGTGGCAGAGGTTTTCTCACATGTGTGGGTGCTTTTAACTATTTTAATCAGGCCAAACGTTAACATGAATGATGATGAAACTCTAACATTAAAAGCAATCAAAATACTGCTTTAATAGCATCAGATCAAACTCTAGTTTTAAAAAAATCTTTTTTTACAAACTGGCCCATCTAAACTCATCTGTATTTTCAGTCATTTTATATGAGATTTCTATACACAGGCACATCTGTCCAATCTATGCATAATAAAACATTCCTTTCACAAACTCTTATTAACCTAATCATCTAATTAACCTAAGATTTAGTTCTTCTTTCACTTTCTGTATCTACTTATGAGATCATCATAGGCAGAGTCAGAAAGAGGTCATCATCACTTTTAAATGTAACATAAGGCGAACCTTGTGGTACATTTAAATATGACTGCTTCTGTGACTAACTAAATTTAGTGAAATATGTTTATTTATGTAATTCTGACTGGTCTTACAAATGCTCACTTTTGTAATGAACGTAACTGTATTACTCATTGACACCGTTCTGAAGTTGTTTTCCTCACTAGGATTTGGATTCTGTGACCTTTAGGTTATGCATTATTCAAAAGATTAATTACCATATTCACTCTTTAATTAATATTCTTTCAGTTTCATCTCAGTCCTCGCCTCTATCCTCCCCCCTGCCCTCAAGTTCTCAGAGTTCTTCATTAAGGACATAATTATGAAACTCGTTTAAGCCCAGCTGTAATCACTCTACAGCCCCAACCGGTTCACTTCCAGCATTTGGTTCAATTAACGCATGTTTCTTTAAACACAATGAGTCGTCCAACGTAACATGTCCAGTAGGCAAAACATTACCACGTGCATAACCTGGCACGTGTCCTGTTTGAAATGCTCTAGATTAAGAAGTTCTGCATTTCTTGTTAACATTTAATAACTAATTACATTTTGCTATTTTAAAATGGTATAAAACCACAGTTCACTCAAATATATTCATCATTTTGCTTTAGTTGGGAGTTACAAAATTAGGACTGCATGGTCAGATTTTTTATTTTTAGTCAAACAAAATTGCAGCTGTATTTCACAGGATGTATCTAAACAGTGGCAGTACATTTGTATGCATTTGAATGAAAAGGCACTGAGCTGGTTCCCAATCACAACTCGTCTTCATGTGGCACTTAAATAGCCACTAATAAATTAGAGAAATACATAAAAGCCAATCTAAGCAAAAACTTTAATTGTATTGATTTGCTATTGAGTGGACACTGCTCACACTCACTCACAGTCATGTCCCTGCTCACATTCATCGTTTCTGCTGCGACGATTATGTAATTTTAGGGAGCTAAATGAATAACGGACTGTCTGCACCCAATGGGCACTTCTGATTTGACAGCTGGAAATTAAAAACATTAGAAAATGCAGAGAACATCTGAACTCTGAGGGGATGTAAAATAAACCACTTAATATTTCACATGTGTGAGAAAACCCTCAGCCAATTTTTGTGTGCATGTGTCTATGTACACTGTCATTTGCATCCAGCCCGACATCTCAGTCGTTCAGTACTTACGTTTGGTGAAGTGAAAGAAGCAGATAGAGGAACGTTCTAACCTATTTCTTACCAAAGCCAGTATTGTGATGTCACTGCTACAACAGGCCACTGGAATGGAACTGAAAATGCTTTGGCACTCACACGGATACAGTTGAAACACTCTATTGTGATCGACTGTTTCAACATGTAGTGAGTGAGTGCAAAGCAAAGCAAAACAGAAAAACGTTCTGCCCCCCCAGGATGCAATGCAACTGTGACACTAAACCTGAGAGGGCAGAAGGGTCATGGTTCGGCATATTTAAAAGCAGCTTTAGATAGTGTACCATGATAGTAGTGACCACAATGGTTCTGTTTTCCACAGAGGAGGATTCGTTGGTAACCTGCTGCTCCACTATATAAACAAATTTCTCGTATTCATTCCAGTAGCCAATCTGCAAGGGACAGAAACAGAAACAGTAAAAGCATAAATAGAATCAATCAATCACTGTCAACCAATAAAAGAAATGAGTAATACAGAAAGAGAAAGACTCAGTAGAAACATAATCTGATGAATGATGGAGGAGGAAAGCAAGGGTATGACGGTAGCTGGAGCATTCAAGTGCACGTTAAAGGGTATAGTGAGAAATACAATTTTCCTTGATCTTTTAAGATAAAATGTTTATTTGTACTATAAATAACAGTTAAGAAAAAAAGAAAAAAAAAGAAATGGGAAACAAATTAAATATTTAATGATGAGGGTCTAAAAGAGGGCGGTAAGATGGCAATAAAAAAAAACACTTGCTTAACTCTTTCCATGCCAGCGTTTTTTTTTGTTTTTTTTTGCCAGCCACTGCCAGCATTTTTGATAATTTCCACAAAAATTCATGGCCCCCAGAATATATTGTTGCATGAATATTTGAACATGCAATATCAAAATATCAAAAGAAAGAACAAAGCCTCTGCTTTTAAACATCTTTTTTATTCTAGCTTCATGCATTCTATTTTTTTTTTTATGTGGGTAAGCAACATTTTGAAAAAAAAAGCTGAGAAAATCAAATGTAATCAAAGACTATATGACGTATAAGCAGTGCTTCTATCACTAGTTTCTGCAGCGTTTTGATCCTGAGATTGTGTACTCTTTCAGAAGATGCTTAACAGCGCCCCCTACTATAAAACAGTGAAAACACGGATTGCCGGAAAATTCCATCAATGGCGGGAATCTCGTCGTGTCAAATATGACAGAAAATTCCATCGATGGCGGGGAAAGAGTTAATAATGAGTGTTTTTCTGTATTTGTAGCAAAAAAAAAAACATTATATACAGTATTCATTCTCATCGGCCACCTTTTCAACTGCTAGTTAACTATCTAATAAGTATCTAATTAGCCAGTTACATGACAGCAACTGGCATGGCAGACATGGTCAATGCAATCTGCTGAAGTTCGAACTGAGCATCAGATGGGGGGGAAGAAAGATGATTTAAGTGACTTTGAACGTGGCATGGTTGTTGGTGTCAGACAGGCTAAACTGAGTATTTCAGAAACTGCTGATCTACTGGGATTTTCGCACACAACCATATCTAGGGATTACAGAGAATGGTCCAAAAAAGAGAAACTATCCAGTGAGCGGCAGTTCTGTGGGAGAAAATGCCTTGTTGATGCCAGAGGTCATACATTGATATAGGGCTTTTCTCATCACTCAAAATGCTTTACATATGGAAGGGGGGAATCTCTAGCCTGGTAATACCAAACTCTGCTACTTCGCTTTGCTTCGTAGACAGAGTCTGGAATGGCATAATTGAGTGTTTTCTTTCTCGCGATGGGGGGGGGGGGGTTGCGCTTGTCTGAAGTATAAAATCATTGGTTACCCGTAAGCCAATCACATAACGTTTGGTTATGACGTGTGTTATTCGCCAGCTCAGCCGCATCGAACTTCCACTGTAAACACATGTATGATGCGAAAACGAAACCATCGAGCAAAATACCGGAGTGAACATGGCTGACCGAGTTTTGCTGCCTCCTTAACCTGATCCTACATGAGTGCAACCAAGGGGGACACAATCACAACTATCGCCTTGTCGGCCTTTGGCCTGCCCAGTTTCTTGCTGACGATAGGTAATAGTTGATAAATTAAACTTTTCCCAAAACCTGTCGGGAGTAGGGCCACAACATCACCTCCATTCAAAATGTTTAACAAACACTCTTCTTGTTCGGGCTTCAGTTTGCAAATGCCGGTAATATTCTCCACAACAGAGCGAATTGCATCCCGTGTCTCCATATCCGCGGTCGTTTTCGATTTCCCTAACCTAAAATACAATCTTAAACTCGGCACTTAGCGTCTACGTCACGGCTCTCAGCCCGCCCTCTGTTCGTTGATTGGCCGGCTGTTTTCAGGCCGGAGGAAAACTGAGAGACATGTCGATGTCTCAGGCTGAGTACAGAAGTGAACTGAAATAGAGCGGAAGTACGAAGTCTGACGCAGTCAGGCTAGGGAATCTCCTCAACCACCACGAATGTGCAGCATCCACCTGGATGATGCAACGGAAGCCATATTTTGCCAGAATGCCCACCACACACCAGCATATTGGTGGAGAGGAGACAGAGTGATGAAGCCAATCACTATATATGGCGATGATTAGGAGGCCATGATGATGGACAGGGGCCAATGGTGCTTTTTTACAGTATAGTGTCCCCAATCCCCATCACTATACTGGGGCATTAGGACCCACACAGAACACAGGGTGAGCACCCTGGCCTCACTAACACCTCTTCCAGCAGCAACCTAGTTTTTTCCAGGTACTGACCATGCTAAACCCTGCTTAGCTACAGTGGGCAACCAGTCTTGGGTTACAGGGTGATATGGCTGCAGGGCAACCGAGGTAAGCAGAAGAGCATCTCTGAATGGACAACACGTCGAACCTTGAAGCTGATGCTGACCATGTCCATCCCTATATGACCACAGTGTACCCATCTTCTGACAGCTATTTCCTGCAGGATAACGCACCATGTGACAAAGCTCATCTCAAACTGGTTTCTTGAAGATGACAATGAGTTCACTATTCTCAAATGGCCTCCACCGTCACCAGATCTCAATCCATTAGAGCACCTTTGTGATGTGGTGGAACAAGAGATTTGCATCATGGATGTGCAGCCGACAAATCTCCAGAAAATGCCTGATGCTATCATGTTAATATGGACCAAAATCTCTGAGGAATGTTTCCAGCACCTTGTTGAATCTATGCCACGATAAAATAAGGCAGTTCTGAAGGCACAAAGGGGTCCAACTCGGTACTAGCAAGGTGTACCTAATATAGTGGCCGGTGTGTAAATATATATAGTCTCATTTTCAGCACTGCTAAATGTTCTAAAGTGACTTGTGGTTTCACTGTGACATTAATATTGTGTGAATTTATAGAAACTGCCCTCCCAGAGCCACTAACCTTTCTGGCTCCTCCCGTTTTCATTTCATAAACATCAATGGTGTAATTTGATCGCCGTCCAAAGGAGTCGAACTGAATATTTCCCGTCATACCCTGAACCTGAACCTGCAGAAGGAAAGCACACAGGAACAGTAACACCCACAAAATAACAAGCAAGATAAAAAGAAAAGAAAAGCATGAAACAACATTATTAAAAGGTAATATACAGTAGATATCATTTAACCATGCAGGTGAAAATAAACACAAAAGTAAATGCATATCTAAACAGTATTGAACATTCATTTATAGTAAAAAATGTGAATGTTGCAGTTTTTTTTTAACTCTTAGAAGAAGTCTCTCAGCTCTTTGTCTGAGGCCCTTTGTGGACCCCTCCTACCATTTTGAGAGCTCTTTCAATGTCGATTCCCTGGCTCCATGGTACGGCCGGGTTGGCAAGGCAGTCGCCTGCACTCCCTCGACGGGAAATATCAACGCGCTGACGTCTCAAATACCGAAATGCCTCAGCGATCACCAGGATGGCATCGTGTGTCAGTGCAGATGTATACTAAACATGACAACAAACAGACAAACGGTTTGCATTCATGGAGACATCAGTATAGAAAGAGAACCACAAGACTAGCAGTTTTTTCAATACACTGCATTTTGGCCAAATGAGTGCTCATATTCTATTAAATAAAGGTGCAGTATGGGAGAATTTCAGCAACATAGGTAAGAAACAACAAAAAAGAGATAAAGAGATTAATAAAACTACTGCATGACTGCTACATTAAACTCATCAAAATATGCTATCATAAATTACACATACAAGCATATTCACAAGTGGCACACTCCCAAATAAACACATCACAAATGCACATAAATAAGCATGGAAATAAAGAGAGAGACCTTTAGGGGAGTGTTTCTAGACTCAGGGAACTCTCTCTCATCGAGCCGCTCCCAGCGCTGGAGAAACTGCTGCACAATCGGGCTATCAGAATTTATGATTTGGAATCCGGTAATATTTGCTCCACCTGAACACACCTTATCCAAACTCATGTTAGAGAACCCCTGCAGAGAGCAATGGCCAATAGTCAAAAGTGAAAGGTCACTCACAGAAGGTTAGGAAATAAGAGCTCTTTGCATGTGTGTGTATTTTCTCACAAGATTAGCCAGGATGTAATGATATCCTCGACTGTTCTTTCCTGAGATCACAACCTGGAAATAAAAGAATGGAAGGGTGTCATCCAGCATTATGTCTGATAGTTTATGTGGACATGACATCAAAACCAACGAATGACAGGCGAAATTAAATGCAAAAGCCTTAACTGCAGAAGGGCGATTCTGTAACTATGGGGACTTTGCAGTCCCAGCAGAGGAAAGAAAAAGTTTGCTTGCGTTTTTCTTTTTATTATTAGTAAATAATTGGTGGGGAGTGCACTGGGGAAAAATAATGGCGTCTTTCTTTTTATTATTAGTATAGCTGAATACTAGGGAAAAGTCACGGGCCAAGAGTGACAAGGTCTTTTATTGTCATTTTATGGGTAATAGTTTCTGCCACGTCATGGAATATTTGAAATCACAAATAAAGCCAAATATAAAAAATAAAAAAATAAAAAAAAAACTATAACACCTGTGGTGTTCCCGGTCAAAAATGACCGGGCCATAAAAAAAACCTTATAAATCACTCATTATACCATATTTTCACCCAATCTTGGATTCAATCTTTTTGTCAACATGTTCTCTTTCAATTAGGACTGGTTTTATATTTTGATTTGCATCTGAATAATCATAGGCCTCATTTATTTGAGAGTAGGCATTTCATTTTTTGAGTAATTTTTTTTAAAATTTTTGAATAATTTTGGAAATATTAAATAAAATCTGAAGAAAATTGGTATTGTTGATCACACTAGTCAACTTAACATTTTCACCAGGAATTTTGTTTTGAAACTTTTGTTTTGTAAAAAATATGGCACATAGTCACACTTGTGGTGTTCCCGGTCAAAAATGACCAGCCTATAAAAAATAGCTTATAAGTCACTCATTATACCATATTTTCACCCAATCTTTGATTCAATCTTTTTGTCAACTTGTTCTCTTTCAATTAGGACTGGTTTTATATTTCTGTTTGCATCTGATTAATCGTGGGCCTCATTTGTCTGAGAGTAGGCATGGTCAAAAATGGTCACAATGGCCGACCATTGAAAGTGAATGGGAGAGACTGAAAATAACAGAACAATTTAGTTTTCAGGAGCATGTTCATTATTTTCATGTACACATATGAGCATGTGTGCTTGCAAACATCGAGCCCTTGGACCTGTGCATGTATCGATACATTTATACACACGCTACCCAGACACACACATGTTAAAACACACAAACTTTTTTAAATATTACACACATTCTTTTCCACAGAGAGAAATTTGATCCTACCCTAACCTGCATCTAATATACATTTATCCATCTGACATTACCACACACACACACACACACACACACACACACACACACACAGGCCGTGATCAGATTTTTGACTCAGAAACTAGTGAGGAGGAGAAAATTCAGGATGCATCTTGCAGTGAAGATGTTTCTGAAGAGGAAGGCACCACTGAATCGGCTACGGAGCTTGAAACAACTGATGAGGAGCAGTCTTCCAGTGATGAGGGCCCAGCTGAGGTTACCGTTTCATTCTGGTCAAAAGATGGAACTTTGTCCTGGCCTTCATCCCCACCTATGAGGAAAGGCAGGTTTTCTTCTGAAGGCCTTCCTCTTCAGAAACATCTTCACTGCAAGATGCATCCTAAATGTCCTCCTCCTCACTAGTTTCTGAGTCAAAAATCTGATGAATAACATCATGTGCAGAGCTGTTTTGCCATTGTGCTGCCACAAATGAATGACAAGCAAGGTGCTGTGAGGCATTTTATATATGCCTGTGCTATCACATGATGTATATTTGTAAATATTGTCTAGTTCTGTGTGAGAACCTCACAGTTCCAAAACAAAATGTCATAATACTTTGTCTGGAAGCTGTGATGAAACAAGACCATGAAAGAAAGATTCTTTTGAAGCCGGGTCACTGCAGTAACGGCCAGTTTGTGTGTGTGTGTGTGTGTGTGTGTGGTAATGTCAGATGGATAAATGTATATTAGATGCAGGTTAGGGTAGGATCAAATTTCTCTCTGTGGAAAAGAATGTGTGTAATACTCAAAAAAGTTTGTGTGTTTTAACGTGTGTGTGTCTGGGTAGCGTGTGTATAAATGTATCGATACATGCACAGGTCCAAGGGCTCAATGTTTGCAAGCACACATGCTCATATGTGTACATGAAAATAATGAACATGCTCCTGAAAACTAAATTGTTCTGTTATTTTCAGTCTCTCCCATTCACTTTCAATGGTCGGCCATTGTGACCATTTTTGACCATGCCTACTCTCAGATAAATGAGGCCCACGATTAATCAGATGCAAACAGAAATATAAAACCAGTCCTAATTGAAAGAGAACAAGTTGACAAAAAGATTGAATCCAAGATTGGGTGAAAATATGGTATTATGAGTGATTTATAAGCTATTTTTTATAGGCCGGTCATTTTTGACCGGGAACACCACAAGTGTGACTATGTGCCATATTTTTTACAAAACAAAAGTTTTAAAACAAAATTCCTGGTGAAACATTAGAGTAGACTAGTGTGATTAACAGTAGCCATTTTTTTCATACTTTTTTTTCATATTTCCAAATTTACTCATAAATTATTTGTTTTTTACTCAAAAAATTAGATGCCCACTCTCAGATAAATGAGGCCCACGATTAATCAGATGCAAACAGAAATATAAAACCAGTCCTAATTGAAAGAGAACAAGTTGACAAAAAGATTGAATCCAAGATTGGGTGAAAATATGGTATAATGAATGATTTATAAGCTATTTTTTATAGGCCGGTCATTTTTGACCGGGAACACCACAAGTGTGACTATGTGCCATTTTTTTTCACAAAACAAAAGTTTCAAAACAAAATTCCTGGTGAAACATTAGAGTAGACTAGTGTGATCAACCGTAGCCATTTTTTTCATATATTTTTTTCATATTTCCAAATTTACTCATAAATTATTTGTTTTTTACTCAAAAAATGAGATGCCTACTCTCAGACAAATGAGGCCCACGATTAATCAGATTCAAACAGAAATATAAAACCAGTCCTAATTGAAAGAGAACAAGTTGACAAAAAGATTGAATCCAAGATTGGGTGAAAATATGGTATAATGAGTGACTTATAAGCTATTTTTTATAGGCCGGTCATTTTTGACCGGGAACACCACAAGTGTAACAAGGTAACAATACTCCCACAAAAAAATAAGAAAATTTTCAAAAAAACACTGAGATTTAGTTATACCGTTTGGGAACAAAGTCACTAAGTTTCAGTCCAAAGCGATAACATTAACTAGTATTTTCGGGAAAAAGAAAATCTTCTCCGGGTCAAATTGACCCGAACACCACATGAGGGTTAAATGAAAAATGTCAAGTGTTACTACCACAACATTTATGTTAGGGAAAATCTTTATACACACAGATAGATAGATTTAAAATGTTTTTTCACTAATCCAATCAGGTCAGTAGTGCCCATTGTTACGTAATCAGATATGAATGAACTGTCTCCATTGTCCTGCTTGAACCTGTTGGATGCATGCATATTCAATGCATATTCCCACACATCACAGGACTGTTATTATTTATTGCTCTACAAAGTTGCAGTGCTTGAATACATTGGCAATATTGAAATTTTTAGTGCTGTGCCAGCACAACATAAAGGTATGACCCAACCACAACCACAACCACACCCACACACAGCTATTGATTTACAAATAGCAACAGACAGCCAGTCTGCTGAAAGCGCAGAGCTCTTATTAGCTTTCTCTGAGCACTGATTGATCTACTTGTGGATTTCATTATCTCTGTGACCTCCTAGTGACACACACACGCACACACATTCTTCTCTACTGTCTCAATGCATATGAGTGTGTGGGGAAAAAAACAGGAAAATATAGACAGAGGGTAAAAAAAAGAGAAAGAATAAGTGAAAGAGACAAACAGAATCGGAGAATGTAACAGTACCTTTGAGAGCTGTATTTTTGGATGAGAGGAAAGGGAGTATTTTTAGTTTTCTCACTGTTCCCTTGTTATAGGACGCTGTGCCCTACTTAGACAAACACACGCACGCTTTCACACACACTATTTTTATCACCTTATTCGCTAACGACAGTTGAATTTTGGAAAGGTATTGATCGATACCACAAGACTGAGAACTTTCCACTATGACAGACAGTCACTGTAAACAGACTCACAGGCCGACAGATGAAATTATGTGTTTCTATTTACCTGCTCTAGAATACTGTTGATGCGTTTAACCTCACAGTCGATAAGGAAGCGTTTCTCCTGCCGACGATCCATTTCTTCAATAATGCGTCGGTATTCCAGCGGATCCACTATGTTCCCCACTGAACGCGCCGTCACTTGCCAATTATTCATCACTGCGGATTCCATGATGGCCTGTAGGATGGAAAACCCTGAGAGAAAAAGAGAGAATAATACATGGAGTGAAAAACACTGCTACACCGGGCCTGTGCAGATGTAGTAACAGGGCAGAATTGGGCCAGAATGATGGAGCAAGTACAGCTTCATTTCTCTCTCTGGTTTGAGAACACACAGGAACTGCTGATGCAGTGCAAATCTGAAGGGATGAAAGGAGGGAAGGCTGAGAAAGAGACATGGTGAATGTAATTACTGCAACTCTGCACCAATGATACTAATGCAATGGCAGAATGTACATATTTTATGCATATGCAAACAGTATGTTTGTGGCCTTCGTTCATGTATTTCTCTGATACGTTCCACTATAGATCAGATCCACTGCAGATCATATATTTTACGCAACTGATCAGGTCTTCTGCAATACATCAGATCCACTGCAGCACATATTAGACCCCTGGATAGGCACCCCACCTCAGCGAGTGAGGGTTTTGTTTGCTCTGATATACGCTATGATTACCGGAAACATTTTGGGGAAAAAAGTCTTTCCATCCTTTATGTATTCAAGAGAAGAAAAAAAGATCACTAAGGAAAGTGGTGCAAAAAATAAAACATATTTTAGAATAGATGATAGATGGATAGATGGATAGATAGACTTAACCTGTTAAAGGATTCAAAGCAAACAAAAGCAATAACACCCTTTATCACCTCCAGCTCAAGGCCATACACACACACAGGGCACAAATCAGCCCTGTTCTATTTGATCTCGTTTTTAGCCCCGCGACCACATTTATTATAGGACAACACGCGCACACATACACTCAATCACTATTTTAATTAGCATACGTCCTAGAGTGCCAGACCGCAAGGCTGTTTAGCAGTGACCAATTAATCAAGACTGACAGCTTGCAGAGAGGTGAGAATTCAAATAACATACACTCAGGCACTTCAAATCTTAAAGTCATACATGTTATTAAGAGGAAGGGCACGTGCCATGTGATAGCAGCGCTCAGACCTGCAAAGGTTTATGAGTTAATTAAACATTGTTCCTCATTAGCAATTAAGAGGGTCTTGCTAAACACTGTATGGACAAAATCTTTTACAGCCCTTCATTAAATATCTCTTAACCTCTAACAGATTAATTTTCCAAATTATATACTTGGCCTTTTGAATTATTTATTGAGCATCTCTGCCAAATATTGCGGCACCCATCTGAACATCACAACTCGATGTCTCTGAATGTTTATGTGAACCATCAAGCCAAGGCTCCAATCTCACGCAGCTTTTTTTTAATCGTCACTGTTTAGCATATTTAACAGATCCAAGAGCCCTGTGGTGATGTAAAGCCATTTAAAGTTTGGCACTACCAGCACAACTCCCTGCTGACTGTAGTGGATGATTTCAAGGGTGGTAACAGATTGAGACGGTCTTCACTGTATCATGATTTGAGAATGATCAGATTCCAAAGAGCATGATCTTGTGCTTCAATGGAAGAAAATCTGACCTTTTGTACAAATGATCAATGAGGTCTCTGAATTTTGACACCTATTGTATTAAGAAGTGGAGGTCCAAACAAAATTCCATTAACTTCTAGCTGTAAGTACACAGTTACTCTAAATATTCTGTGCATTAGTATGATGGCTTTAATCCATTAAGGAGGATCCCTGGAGAAAACAAAACACTGTCTCTCTCGTTATCTTAAACTGTCCCTGTAAGCACTCTCTTCAGAGTAAACAAGCTAGGAAAAAAATGTGTGATTGTTGGCCGTAAGCCCATCAGGTGATTTGGAACACAAACAGAAAGGAAAACTGTCCTCCATTATACCAATGTTTGACTCTGCTGTCACAATACCTGATACGAGGAGTGATGTCTACTGCTTTAGCTGTAAAAATCTGGTTTCTAATATTTGTGTGAACAAAAGCAGACATTAGACCTTTACAACTCATCAGGCACGTGCACAGATAGACCCTAAGTGGTGCTCAAGCACCTGCCATTTTGGCCTCTGACTAGACACTTTTTATTTTATTTTATATTTTAGTTTTTGTTTCAATTTGGCCCGTGGCATCAATTCTCAGCATGTGCCCGACAACTTATTCTTAATAATTCTGTGAGGCCGCACGAGCCCCTCCCCCTCTCCGACATCCCTTGTCACAGTCACCACAGCGCTCAGGAGAGCAGGCGAGCGGCATCCACGTCTCCCGGATCTGCTTCACTGGTGACACCCAGGTAACGATCTTGTCTGCACTAAACCTCGGCACTGTTTGTCACCACTGTGAAATTAAACAACTATTTAAACATCTCAATACAGCCAGCCTAACTTAGTCAATAGCCCTCCATTAAAGGGGTCATCACATGAGAAATCAAATATGCCTTGATCTTTTGACATATAAGAGGTATTTGTACCAAGAAAGCATACTGCAACTTTCATAGATTAAAACATCCTCCTTATAAAGAAAACATTTTTTTATTCAATATCAAAAAATGGCTTGTATCACATGGGCAAATATATTTTGCCCCTTTTTAAGCTTAAGCACAAGCGAGCTAGTCTGCTGTTGACGTAAACATGCGTCATACAAGGTCAGAAATACCACTAAAATAAATAAAAATGCATCCAAAATTCAAGATATGAATTGCCCTTGTATGAGTTCTTGTATTTTGTGTTTATAACATAATATTGTTAAGCAATATCACACTAGCAAGAGTGCTATTTTCTTGAATATCAGTACGATTGCAATTTGTGATATTTATTTTATACAACAGTTCAATAAACAAGAAGTAAATTATTTTTTTCATTTATAGACACAACGTTGTCAATTCTGACTGTTTTTGCTCTATTTTACAATGAAATGAGTGATTGTTTTTTTCATACAAGTGAGTGTTTTTTCCCAAGTTCCAAACTAACCAGAAAAGTTGTGTCTCCCAGTAACACACAATATGCTGTTACACACAATAAGCTGTTTAAAGATGCTGACTCGGCGTCACAATATGGAAGAAAAGATCTGTTGCTACCTCAATTTCATTACAACTTTAAAGGTATAGTTTACCCAAAGAATGTCGTACCACCCTCTGTATGACTTTCTTTCTTCTGCAGAACACAAAAGAAGATATGTTGAAGAATGTTGGTAATCAAACAGTTTTGGTGAGCACTGACTTCCATTGAATAAAAAACAACAACACATTTCTCAAAATATCTTCTTTTGTTATCGCGAACTATTCCTAGTGTTCGAATACTTGGCAACTGACAGTATACGCGTTAGTGTGTGTGTGTGTGTGTGTGTGTGTGTTTACTCACCTCGATCAGTGTCATACAGGTAGACAAATTTCTCCCATTTGTAATGGGCTAGCAAGCTGAGCAGCGCCCCCCGGAGGCTCGGCCTCATCTGCAGGACAAACTGCACATCTGTGTCCGTGGGAAAAGATGGAGTGATGAAGGAGGTGTGCAGAGCGCCGCAGAACGATGTTAATGTGTTCATTGACCTCCTGTCATAGAATCCAAATATTGCATACACACCCCTGGAGAACTGAGAACAGACTGCCAGACCAAGAAAGAGATGGAAGCATCAGTCAGTACATTTTAAAATAAACAAACATTAGGCACACAAACTTACAAGCATTTTGTATTATGACACTCTCTACTGAGTGTATGTACTTGTGTATGTGTGTGTCTGAGTATGTCTTAAAAAAAAACCCTGAAGAGACAATAGCCTGTTAGTAGATAGGGAGAGATTATGACATCATATTTGATTTCACAGACTGCATGTATTGCAATATGGCGTACATTCTTCTAAAATCCAAATCAAATGTCTTGTTATTTATTTATTTTAAAATACCCTAAATGCAGTAGTCATCTAAATTATTTAAAGATAAACTGCAAATGTTTCTAAATCTAGCAACCATGTAGCTAAGCTGACAGTAGACAGATTGAGTTCACTGACGTCTCCACGACCCTAACCATGAATGAATCTTTAGAAAATTCAGCTTTTGCTGTCTTATTAACTGAATATTTACAACCATATGTTATCCAGAAAGAGTACATTTTTACTATTTGTTTCCCAAAGCAATTTTTTTTTTGCCTTACACAAACACCTGCCTCTTGAAAAGAAGAGAATATGAGAGAATAAGGGACTATGGAAGGATTAGAGGTTAGTTGATTCTAGGAAAAGGACCAAACGGGGCAAATGTTCCCAAATGTGTCCCGAAGACATACAAACAAAAAAGCAAGGCAAAAGAATTATGTGGCATGTAAGCATGAGGGAGAAAAGGAAGAAAATACAAGCAAATGTCAAATTACTCAGAGAGCCCAGAGGTTAAAAATCATCACACACAGATAAACACACACATACACAGCCTACGCTTGAAAAAAAGAATGCTCAAATGGTCATGCAGCAAAGAAAATATATTCATACACAATTGAGAGCTTCGGTACAGCAAAAAACAACAACAACAACAAAGACCACCTTTGCAAACACTCACAACATACAAACACACACACACACACACAGGCCTATACATAGAGCCATACCCACCAAAGACACTGAAGGGGAAACATCCTCAATATTTCAATTAGCAGTCAGTCAAAATGTGTTTGTTTTTTAATGAGCAGAATTTTAATCCACTAAAATTGTGGTGGCTGCCATTGCTTTCCTGTGCACCACCCATCACTTCACACTCCAGTCCAGTAGGTGGCGGAGGCTGTTTGGTGCACAGGAGCGCAATGGTGCCCGCCATGATTTTACTTTTAATACCGATTAACTATTGGGATCTTTTCACAAAAAAAACATCAGAGCACTTGGACAATGATCAGTGAGACACACAGCCTATATTTTTTGCTGACACTATTGGATGTTTTAGTAATTGTTCAAGCGAGTCCTGAATGGACTCTATACATGAACGTTTCCACATTAAGCCTCAGTGGCCACTGCAACTTCTACTGAAGCACAAAGCACAAACAGTGAAAAAATTAGGCACAAAATGAAATCTTGAGGAAGTGTTACATAACAGAATAAAGCAATATTGATATAATCCACCTTCACACTAAATGTATTCAAAGCTTCTGGTTAATAATATATATGATATACAGTAGCCTACTGTATTATAATATAATGCAATTATTTGTGATTGACATTTATTATAAATATGACAGAAATAGTTTTCTACTACCGAAGTTTGCTATGGGAGAATACTATAGCAGCAGGCATTCACCAACTGGATATTCATTAAACGAGTCCAAAGAAGAAAGATAACCATACACATCATATCTACACACAATGAGTGCTGTTTTTGTGTGGGTGTATGTTTTAGTGTGTGTTTGTGTGTGTGGGGGGGTATATGTTTTAGTGTGTGTGAGTGTGGTCCTGTCCTGTCCTCTTTCTATATTGATTGCGCCTCAGTGGAAAGCAGCTCTCACCATGATAGAACAAACCAAACGATCACTGTAGTTCAGAAAGACACATTCAGTTCTTACTCACTCTCTCATTTTAGTCCTTAAAGCTGAAGAGTGTACTTTTTTGTTACAATACTTTCTTTTTTCTCAGCTTAATATAGAGTCATCTATAACTAAGTGTAGGTTGATTTTCCTGAAAAGTGTAAACACCGTGGCTCTGTGGTGCAATCAAAACATTGCTCAGCCAATGATGTGGTGGGACTTTCTGTTTGTCTGACCAATTACAGATGAGGCTTGAGTGTTTGAAAAACCTGTTTGATAACTATATAGGTGCACAATATATCAGTGGCCATTTGCATTGTGTTCTCTCCCAAAAAATATGAGCTATAATTTGAAGGCAAAACAAATATGCATCCATTTCATATCAATTTAAATATGGAATCAACATTTATGAGACTCGGTCAGTCTGCATATGCACTGTGAAGTGCAGATTCTCTGTTTTTAGCAGTTATTAGAAATTCCTTTTTGTTGCATCTTTAAAGGCGCAAAACAGAAGTAGTGACAGATATTTTCGAAAGGCCAATTCACACCGCTCTGACAATTCGTCTGGGTTTTTGTCGGATCAGTGAGTTACCCCTGTCGGAGTCTGTTGGAATCTGTCGGAGCTTGTTTTCGCCGATTGAACATTCAGAATGTCTGAGAAGTGGCATGCTGTAGTCTGGTGACTGTCGGCGTTGGTCTGCGTCTGTCGGTGCGATGTGAATTGGCCTTAAAGGGGTCATCGGATGCCCATTTTCCACAAGTTGGTATGATTCTTTAGGGTCTTCATGTAAAGTTTGTAACATACTTTGGTTAAAATTCCTCAATGGTTGTGTAAAACAACACCCTTTTTACTTTCTCAAAAAAAGCTCTGTTCACACCGACCCGTTTCGGTGCATGTCTCTTTAAATGATAATGAGCAACTGCTCACCCCACCCTTCTAGTCCATAGGGGGTGTTACACAAGACAAATAAAGTGCTGCCTGGGAGTGAATGGATTTTTTTCATTGTATGGTGGTTGTGTCCACACACTGCAAAGACACATTTATATGCAAACACCATATAAAAGTGAATTTTGCATCCGATGACCCCTGTAAGAGTGCTCCGATCAGGATTTTTGGAGCCAGTCGTTAATAGGAGCCAGTATATCTGCCGAAAGTGATCACCGATAATGATCCATTTGAAACCTTTTTGTAGAATTATTTATAGGAATGCTCCAATCAGACAGTAGGTGAATCTTGCAGGAGGGATTATTGTTTTATTTTTTTGAGGGGGGAGGGGTAGTTTTTTTAGACATTTTTAAAAAAAATTATAATTATCTCACCTACATGTTTGAACATGCAGTGCATTTTTGTTTTTACAATGGGGCAATTTTGTTGCACATAGCACAAGCCTGATTTCAAACGCTGAAATGAATTCACAAAAAAAAGACATACCTCATATTTTGCACTCCTATAATAAGTTTATTTTATATATATATATATATATATGTTTAGATTTATATATATATACATTTACTGTTTACACTTCTGGTTATATGCTCCGTTTCATTGGCTCTGTACTAGTACTCTGCACAATGACAATAAAGTTGAATCTAATCTAATAAAAATTTTTACCCGCGCTGGACAGAGCATGAGATTGTTTTTGAGATCGGCAAATTGAGAGATTTGCGATTATCGGCCGATAGCGATTGGTCGCAGATCAATCGGAGAACCCTAAATATTTTCTTATGTATTGTGATGTACTACATATTAGTGAAACGGATTATAGAAAGGAAAAACAAAACTGATTGTAAGAAAGTGGGCAGTTTATGAGGACGAACTTATTTTATAGAAGTCAGACACTAGAAATCCGACCAGAGAGAAGTGTTGTGACACTGCACCAGAAGATCAAGCCATTTTGATAAAAACATTTTTTTTTAATGAAATGCATTTCGTTCAGTAAGATCAATAACATGCATTTAGAAAATAGATAGGGTGAATTTCAATTTCATGCCGTCGTTATTTTTGCAATTCTGTTTGGTGACACTAGTGGTGCAGAAATTATACAGAGAGACATGGTAATGATTACATGTCTCTCTCTCCTTCATTTGTTTTTCTGAGCAAGCAGGTTACATCTGCTTACTACCTTTCTGCCCTTCTTTTCATCTGTCTCTTGAACCAGTGGCGTAGCGTCTGGGCATGCAGGGTATGCACGTGCAAATGGGCCCGGGCCGATAGGGGGCCCGCCCATGGGGAACTTTTAATTAAAACAAGTTAATTCATTTTTAAAGTGTAGCCACAATAAATATATTTTTTGTATGCATGTCATGTGTAATAATTTCTTGTTTCTCCATAATGTCTAATTTCTTCGTCATTTCTTGTGTGCATTTATTATGCGTTTATTATTTTTTGCACCCCGCGGCTGCCGTAGAACTGTACCGTAATTTTTTACGGCATCGCCGCGTCAAATTAAAAAAAGAAAACACAGTGTGAGAGAGGTTACTAGACGCTAGCTAATTGAACATTAAAGGATGGAAAAATACAAACATAAAAGTGGGGCCTTAAAGAGAAAAAAGAAGGTTTAGTTCTCTCTTACCATCCCTACTGTTGCTTCAGCGGAGCCCTCATTTTCAAAACTGAAGCTAATAAACAGACTATCGGGACTGGCAATTATTTCCATCGAGAATGCACAAAGCCATGAATGAAACACCAATGACATCGTGCTCGTGGATGAATTTGCCGAAAGAAAGGCCCGTAGAATGCAACTAAATGAGTAAGTAGTTTTATGTTTTTTACATTTTGGGCCGCGGTGCCAAGATTAGTTTATTATTGACATTGGCTGAGCCTTGGTTGGTTTTAGACTTGTTTTTGTTCCGTTCTGGTTGTGAAAAGTTGTTGGGTAGAGTGTTTTTTATGGTATTGTTTGGTATGGTATTTTCTTGATACACTACAGTGAACGTCTATAAATGCAACATGGCATCATGACTTTGCGTAAACATCTACGCCACTTTCAAGTCAAGTGGCGTGTTATCTATACGCATTTTGAGCTATCCGCGTGTATGTCCACGCCGAAACGAACCGTCATCTTTTGCGAGTATGTCTACGCCGTTAAACGTCCGAGTGATTCCGCGTGTATGTGTACGCCGTTAAATGTCCGAGTGATTCCGCATGTATGTGTACGCCGTTAAATGTCCGAGTGATTCCGCATGTATGTGTACGCCGTTAAATGTCCGAGTGATTCCGCGTGTATGTGTACGCCGTTAAATGTCCGAGTGATTCCGCATGTATGTGTACGCCGTTAAATGTCCGAGTGATTCCGCGTGTATGTGTACGCCGTTAAATGTCCGAGTGATTCCGCATGTATGTGTACGCCGTTAAATGTCCGAGTGATTCCGCATGTATGTGTACGCCGTTAAATGTCCGAGTGATTCCGCATGTATGTGTACGCCGTTAAATGTCCGAGTGATTCCGCGTGTATGTGTACGCCGTTAAATGTCCGAGTGATTCCGCATGTATGTGTACGCCGTTAAATGTCCGAGTGATTCCGCATGTATGTGTACGCCGTTAAATGTCCGAGTGATTCCGCGTGTATGTGTACGCCGTTAAATGTCCGAGTGATTCCGCATGTATGTGTACGCCGTTAAATGTCCGAGTGATTCCGCATGTATGTGTACGCCGTTAAATGTCCGAGTGATTCCGCGTGTATGTGTACGCCGTTAAATGTCCGAGTGATTCCGCATGTATGTGTACGCCGTTAAATGTCCGAGTGATTCCGCGTGTATGTGTACGCCGTTAAATGTCCGAGTGATTCCGCGTGTATGTGTACGCCGTTAAATGTCCGAGTGATTCCGCGTGTATGTGTACGCCGTTAAATGTCCGAGTGATTCCGCGTGTATGTGTACGCCGTTAAATGTCCGAGTGATTCCGCGTGTATGTGTACGCCGTTAAATGTCCGAGTGATTCCGCGTGTATGTGTACGCCGTTAAATGTCCGAGCGAAACGAAGCAAAATTCATATACATCTGTGGAGCAATATTTTTTTTCCTAGGATGGTAGGGGAAGACTCATAAATAGTATTAACCCCAGTGACGGGTAGGTTTAGGGACGGGGTTGGGGTAACTGTTAGGTCATATATTTATATACAGTAATGTAACGTTAAGTCAACGGCGTTGATAAACACGCTGAAAAGCGATTATGCGTGTTGATAGCACGCCAAAAATGGAAATACGAATTGGTGTGTCATATACGCCATTTCATGAGATCAGTCTGATAAATGAATCTCAATGTACTTCGGGGGCAGGGTTAGGGGGGCCCGTACACATTTTTTTTGCATATGGGCCCGGGACTGACTTGCTACGCCACTGTCTTGAACGCTTCAGGGAGCAATAAGGAAAAAAATGATGAGATGACGGAAAATCGTAGAAAGGGAGAGAGAGAGAGGGAGAGCAAAGGAGTGAAAAATAACCTGTTTACAAACCCTCTGACCCCTACCGTTTTCTCTTCACTACACAGATTGCCTCAATTAAAACAGCAGGGTCACTGCATACGTGTGTTGTCAAAACCTTTTCTCGCAGGATCCGTTTGACGCACAAATCGCACTCGCAACACTGTGAGCGACTGGACTGAGCTAAAACCAGCTCACACCTGACTAATACAGGCCCTGCATACAAAAGTTTGTGTGCTCTGATTCAAACACCACCCCAGAGAGAAAAATAAGTGTCTGTCTCTATTTATGAACCATTCTTGCATCCCTGTTAAAGCACTTTGTCATTCCTGTCATGTTATTCCTGGATATGTACTTTGAGCTTTGAGAGCATCTCCACAGTTTATTCATTAAACTTTAAAATCACCTTCAGAGTCTGAGAGGTATGTGCATATTTCTCCACTTGGAAAATCTTTTTATTATGTTTTTAAAAGCCCAGCGGTTTTTTGTCCAATGGGCCAACCTGATGCCTGGAGCAGCGTGTGTGTGTGTGTGTGTGTGTGTGTGTGTGTGTGTGTGTGTGTGTGTGTGTGTGTGTGTGTGTGTTAATGCAGTGAAGAAAGATCAATGACTGCAGCAATAACACCATGATAAGAGAGGAAACCAAAAGCTCACAAACACTGTCTCTCACATAGACACGCTCAGATGAGCAGCCAGGCCAGTCAGAGACACAAAACGGTAATGACAGCAGCTGTAAACAGGCATTTTATAATGATGGTAAAGCTCTCTCACTCTCACACACGCACACACACACACACACACAGAGAGTGCAGGGCACTAACCCTTGCACTGGTTTGGGCATGTGTGCAAATGTCAGCCTGCACTCATCATCATCGCTCTTTCTCTCGCAGTCCTTCTCCCTTTTTCTTCATCTCTCCATTATAAAGACCTGAGGCTTGTGCCACGGAAGAGTTTTTTCACATTTCTTTCTCTCCATTCCTCTTCTTTGCCAACTTCTCACACTATCAGTCTTTATTTTTCTTTTTTCTTCTTTTTCACTCACTTTCTTTTCTTTTTCTTGATATTGAAATAATAATAACTACAAATAAATAACTTCATTATTGGAAATGAAAACCTTAGCTTTTTGTCACCTCCAACAAAATTATACATTTTTACTACACTCGCTCCATTTTTGAACATTTTCTCTGTGTTTAAGGACTAAATATTACAGTTTATATTTGGTTGTGTTTTATTTTATGAATTCACTGGAGAAAATGTTTAAATGAGACAAATGGAGCATGTGTCTTTTGCAGTTGTGTGGGGGCAGCGCTTCATGACGAACGCTGACGCCTTTTGACGTCTAGTCCCCTAGCTAGACTAGAAAGAAGAAGAACACTTGAAAAAAAAAAAAAGCATACTTAATGCATGCAATGAACTTTAAAGTTTGTAACAACCGGTAAAACGGAATAGGATTCAGTGACATACTCTCAGATATCAGAAACAGGACAGATCAACAGTCTTATTTATATGGTGTGGGCTGAGAAATTATGGAAATTGAGACTTGATGTGAGGGAATATTGTACATGCATGTACTATGAGACTTCCACGCAATTGAATTTTCTCAACACCTACATTGTGAAAATGATCAAGGTACTGTGACTCATTGCTCGAATTGTTTCTGTTTGTTTTAAAAATTAGAATCTGAGGGATGTCTCCTGCCTCCTCACAAGATGTCCTTGCAAACCAAGCGAGGTTTCTTCTTTGGTGAGAATTAGGAGCTTTTATTCTCAAAGAGCGCAAGAACAAGTCTTTTCTAAATCCTCCTATAATGTCTATGATGCTATACATATATATATATATCGTTATGAACACTTAAAGGAGAACAGGTGCGGATGTCCCGCATAATTGTATGTATGAAAAAAAGAGCAGAGACTCACACGCGTGCGTGACTGAGAAGCTATTGGACGACTCCAGATTGTCCACGTTATAATTCAGGTGAAAGGGTTTCTCAGTAATGTTCTGATTGGTGTTGTAGAGCTGAACGGCGAAGCGGAACGCGCTGTGTTCCTGAACCGTGGAGCGCATGAAGAGACCACCTGTATGTGAGATCAGATGAGTTAGGATCTAGAGATAACATCTACCTGAATTTACACTTGTTCGAGTGAGGGATAGTAGTAGTGCCATTCATATAATTCACACTCTGTTTGGCGCTAGAGGTGCAAACTTCTCGAATTAAGAATATGTGGGTGATGCAGCAGGTTACAGGTAGATGAGGATCAGCACGTGTACAAGGGGAGATGTTTTATTTTTTAAGCAATACATAATCAAATCACTTACCGATATTGATCTGGTTTGGAAAGCCTGCCTGTGTTTGCAGCACCAGCCACGGCAGGAGCAGGACGCTCGCGTGCGCTCGCCGCCGCATTTTGTCTCCGACCTCTAGAATTCTTCAGCTCGCGCGCAACATCCAGACCGGGCGAGAGGGCGACAACAAAATCCTCCAGATGTGCACCGACTCCCTCACGCGATGCCGGATAGGTGCATTCGGGCTACAGGACGAGAGCCGAATACGAGCAAACAAGCACAAGAGCTTCTCAATTCAGGACAGCACTGTAGATCATCCAATCGGACCGCTGATCAAACTTGATGTGACGTGAAATTACAACAGCAGCACCCGCGTACGCGCAAACGCACGCGCGCAACCCGCCACTGCGGACCCGCGTGCGCAGTCCGCATACAGCTCAGAAAAATCGGCACGCGACCCTGGGAAGCGTCCACTTCAAAGACGTCGTTTAAACCTCCTATATTCAGCCACAAAACCCGTGTCCATTTGTGCGCTCGGACCAAACGTTTTACCGCGCGCGAGCAGAAAAATGTAAAGTTCACGTACAGCAGCCCACAGGTCCGGACCATTAGACTACTATCCCACACCGGCATGCTAGTCTTATAGTGTTAAAGTACGAATCTGTCGAAAAGCAAGAGGTGTCGATAAACGAGAGTAAGGTGCTTCAGTCTGAATTTTTTAACAGAATATTAATATTTTATGTCGAATAGAGGTTATCTCTGCAGGCTGTTAACTTGGTCTTTACCAAACACACTGCACTGCATGTGTAAACAATCCAAATTTGTATTTTCCCCCCTCAGAATTTATCAGGAGGTTCTTGCAGTTTCAAGAGTTTTTGTGATTTAATCGGCTATTATGATTCTATTATTTTCACATAAGTGTTTATCTATTTTGTCTATATTAAGGAGAATATTTTTTCTATTTTAATCCTCTGATCTGTTTGATCACTGCTGTTGACTGAGTGAAGTCTGTCTCTGGAGTGCTTCAGATAACACAAGCTGTCCTTCCTTTATGCTTATAAGAACTGACTGACTCATATTAAGAAAACATGTTCATCAATATTGATGTTTCAATGCGTTTATGCCATTATAGGATCTTTATTCTTGAAACATGCTCTGCTAAGAGAAAAGCTCTCTGCAGGTGCCTGTAATTGTGATATGCTTCCATGTTTTCAGCCTTGGCATCACAGTATCCTGAGCTGGATACGGCTGACTAACAGCGACCCAGATTTCATCAGCTCCTTATTTCCTATGTGAGTGAGTGTGTGTGTGTGTGTGTGTGTGTACGTTTAAACTGACCATACAAGCCATGTCTGTGTATGTGGTGCCAGATTTATCAGACTGACTCTTGTTGAATGCAGAAACACACACACTCTCTCACAATCATCTCTCTCACTCACATTCAAAACACACTTCTAAGTGAACCATGTCCATGTGTGTGCTGATGTGAGTTGACCATCTTGTCTTTTGGGTAAATTTTGACTTGCAACTTGATGTGCAGATGGCTGGACAAGTATATACAAATAGTTATTTAAGTCACACATAGTAACTATAAAGAGAATTAACTGGCCAAACTGACCGATTTTGCACCAGTTTCTTACAGGTGTCACTAATGAAATGTATTGCACACTGAACTGGTGACTGGTCGCATTTGAATTCAGATTAGCATGCAACTCGCCCGCAATAAATTATTGCCACAGAAACAGTGATGTTGTCTACAGCTGGCTTTTTCACTCTGAAACAGCAGCACAGATGGAACGCAGCTGATCTGATGTCTTTTGAGTCCCCTGTACTCCCACGACAGAGAAAAGCATAAAAGATATATTGGGGGGAAAAAAACATGAGATAAACAATAGGGTTCCCTCGCAAGCTGTGAAAAATACTGCACATACAACACAAACTAATCTATGAGGCCTTAAAACTAAAAAAAAACATGTTACTTAACCTTGAAGTAACAAAATATTCTATGGATTAATTTGTTCTTAATAATAATTATCACTAACGTATTAGCACTACACTTGATGTAGCATAACAGTAACAATGTCACTGTTCCAGGATCCCCCAAAAAACTATCATTTATAAGAGTATCTCAATGATACTACTATAATACTGCTTCAAGCTTAAGGGATTGATTAAAGGAACTTACTAATAATTAATGCATATGCATAAGCACTGACACATGCACGCACATACGCACGCAACACACACACACACACAACACACACCAGAAGCCCTGGGGAATTATCTGTCCTATATTCAGGCAAGTGGAAAGTTCATTCATTCTGCATAATGATTGAGAGCTGGGAATAAAATTAATTTCACTGCAGGTAACATTCAAATACCTGTGAGCTTTCATTACATGCATTCATATTCAGTGTTCCTTAAAATGTTTACAAATATATCACACACATACCTGCATACATGTTATTTACAGTGACAATGAATAAAGAACTATTTGTATATAGCCTATTAATATATTAACAAAGTAGAGACTACGATATATTAACTAGAAAATCACTATAAACAAAGTATTTTTTCTTTATTACTGTATATGTATTTTAAAGTATTACAAAAAAGTATAAATAAGAATATGTGCATAGTAAGATTGTATGCAGAAGCTGTTGTTTCTTGGTATATTGTGTTTGTTTGTTTATTTTAGTTTAAAGTCTGCCTGTTCAACTATGCTAGTTGCAAACGAATTAAATAAAGGTATTTGTTTTAAGTTTCTTAAATAAAAAATGAGTCTATGTATGTTTGCATTTAGTGCTCTGCACAGCTGTCACAATGATCTCACCATAATAAATGTGCAGGAAGTGATGCGATATTTAATGTGGCCAGTGGCATCAGCTGGTGGGCAGTCATCCAGTGAGACACAAGAACAGCGGTTTTGCAGCAATCACTCCATTTTCACACTGAAGAAAGAAATGGACAAACAAGTGAGAATGAGGCATTTCTTAGAGAAGTGTCAGTGCAGATTAGGAGTTTAGTAAATACAATGCTAAAAGACACACACTTCTGTGATGGACAGGCTGAAAAATATAAATAAATAAATAAAGCATCAAATTACATAATCAAATTTCAGCATGTATTTGAATGTGACCATTATGCCTGGTACGACAGAAGCTCATCTTGTCAGATTCTAATTGGACCAATCGGCTACAAAAGCTCCTGTGGGGATTTTAAGAGAAAAGGGAGTTTTCAGCAGTAAACAGCTTTTATCCATTTCATTTTCTGAGAAGGCACTTGGCCCCAAACTGTCACTTAAAGATCCAATGAAGTCAAAATTGGACTTTTGTGGCTTTTAGTCCATGTCTGTACGTTTTTATGCCATCTATATGCTAGTGTAAGTTGTATACTCCGAAAAGTTGACAAAATTAACTTAAATGTTTACAGTTTTTCCTCTATATGGTAAAAAAAACTACAAAAATATTGATGACGACTCAGGTAGCTCTCAGAGGCATAGTCAAACCTTTGTCCAATAAAATGCTCTTTAGAATGAAAAAAGTCCTTCCCTTCTAAAACCACATCTGACCAAAGCATGGTTAATTTTCATCAAAACTATTATTTTAAACACTTATCAGCGCATAAAAATGCACTTGCTTGAGTTTGACCATGCTTTTAAGAGTGAGACATTTTATGTTAGCAAAGAAAGAAATCACAGCGAAACGACGAAGACAACCATCCATGTCTAAAGATAACTGATCCGAATGAAATTTAATGATGCTAACCCAAGTGTACAGACTGCACAATATGGGCTATCTAAGATTTAACCACAGAACTCCTCCAAATTTGAAACCGTTACTTTTTATGTCACTTTATTATGAAAGTCTTGTAAGTCTGCATCAAAGAACAGCCAATTTATTCCAGAAACTTTCTCTTGCTCTAGCTCCGTCCATTCCCTTCACAACTCTGTTTCAGTCTGTGTGTTGGCGGAGAAAGAAATATGGCCAAATTGTTTCTCTTTAGTAACTTCTATTTAACTTCAGTATAAATATCACACTATCAATCATGCTGTTGTATTAGCTAAAATGCATGATTGTGAATCTGATGCTGCTTAAATATGTGTAAAGAAACTTATATTTCAATAAAATAGTTAAAAATCGGTTTTATTTTAAAAATTAGATTTAAGAAAAAAGCACCCAAATCTAAACTTAAAGTCTTAGTGACAGCTCTGACGGCTGATTTGTAAAATAATGTAATGTCAATAACAGCTAGCAAGAGAAGTTGACTTATTGACTTAATCAGTAATCAGAGCATTGTGTCCATGACTGCTGACTGGAAAATTCATTCGGTTTTTTAAGTAATGGGATGATGCCAAAAACTGAAGGAAAAAAAAAACAGTAGTAAATATAAACTATTTTTGTAAGAATATATACTGTATATGATATATATATATATATATATATATATTTTTTTTTTTTTACAGGTCTGGGGTGATGCTGACCTGTCAGAAACTGGAGGAGAATAACTAATGACACACGGGCTGAAGTGATGAGGAGTATTTAGTATTTTACACAACACAATGACCATGAGCCACCTGGACTGAATACACACACCACAGAGGTCAAGCTGTAATTTATCTGTGTATCGGTTATATGTGTGCATGTCTTCGTATACCGCTCACTTACACTGGACATTCTGTAATAGGAACTCATGGTTGACTAAGCACACACACGCGCACAAACCCACACACACAGTAACAGCCTCAGCAGCCATCACTCTTTCTTTTTTCCCCCCATTTCTTCTCCTTCATCATTTATTCTCCGCATTTTTTCCAGGCCGAGATTCTTCAGTGCCGACCCACTGAAGCATAGAGATTCGCCCTGAGCACAAACACACACACACACACACACACACACACACACACACACACACACACACACACACACACACACACACACACACACACACCTAACTTGTCTCTGCAGTCTCTTACACACACCATCTAAGAGAACAAATCAGATTTACGGATGAATCTCTGACTTCTTAAACAGAACCACAGCACAGAGAGAGAAACAGATTTATATTTCTGTTTATATATTGCATTAATTATTATTAACTGATCACTGTTCAAACTCAAATATTTCTCAATATCATATGCAATACTGTATTCCAAGTTATTGCAAAAATAGTTTACTAGACTACCTTGTGAAAAAAAAAACTTTATTATACTTTTAAAAGGAGTATTTATACTTCAAAAGAATATAAGCCCATACTTAGCGCTTTTTATTGCAATTAAATTAAAATGTGTTAGTTTAAATTTGCATATTTGCAAATCCACTTTGCATATTGTCTTTGAAATATGGTTCTAATGTACTGACAATTATTTACGGTAAACTAAAATACACTATAATGCCATTTCTACTAAAATTGTCTTGCATTTAAATGTATTTGTAATTTCAAATTTAAAAAAAGTTCCAATTTAGTACATTTAAAATACTGTATATTAACATCGAATAACACTACTTAAATTTATAAGTACTTTATATGTGCTTTAGAATGCTAGTCAACATCAAAATAAGTGTACGGCTTTTCAAAACACAGAAAATATTATTAAACAATGAACTAAAATGTATGGCGACAGACGTGGACAACTGCGTAGTGCGTAACGTTTAGCTGCACGCTGTTGTTGTTTCGTTCAAACATTATGGACCATGGCAAGCAGACTTTGGGACAAAAAAGGAGAACTAAAATGAGGAACATGGCGTTTTCGAGATGCCGAGAGCTCCACGTCCACGACTAACTTGGAGCAACACCGCTCTTGCATATACTTTATTAGACAGGTGAGCAAATGTACATAAAACAAAAGGATGTATCTGTGTTTCCTTGCAACACATGCAACTGTCAATAATATCACTTATAAACAATGCGAGATACATACGCCTATATGACGTGACAGATCAATATGCATATGTTGATTCACATCAAGTGATCGTTATGCTGATGAAAATTCAGTTATATTGCTCTTTGTACTTTGGTAATGCTTTTTATCACTTGTGTTTTGACGGAGATTATGGCAGTGCAATTAAATACAATCGGATATGTGTTGTTAAACAATATTTAGCCATTACTTGCAAATGTTCGTTCAAAATTACTTTGAGTACGATTGGTTTGAACACGTAAAACAACACGGCATTAACCATAAACACGTAAAACTGCGCAGCATTAACCCAACAAAACATTTGACAAATAGCTGTAACAGGATAATATAGAATAACATTTCGCGTTCCTTGCAGTTAATTCATTATGGTGACATAAAATATTGCGATCAGACGTACAGGTAATACAAAAACAAATAAATTACCTCATCCGTGATCATGATTCATTAATTCCATAACATCTTTGGATGGTGAAAATGACATCTCCCATCGTTCAACTCTCCCTCATAGCGTCATCAAGCTTCGCCTTTGTTATTGTTGGTAACTGCGCCCTCTTGTGGTGAAAAATTCCTACATATTGTACCTTTAAATGGTTAGTTCACCCAAAATTTAAATTTCTGTCATTAATTACTCACCCTCACATTGCTCCAAACCCTTAAGACCTTCGTTCATCTTCGGGACACAAATTCAGATATTTTTGGTGAAATCCGAGAGCTTTCTGAACCAGACATAGACTGCAACGTCATTGCAACTTTCAAGGCCCAGAAAGGTAGTAAAGACATCGATAAAATAGTCTCGTGTGTGTGTGTGTGCGTCATTGTCCTCAAGTAAACAGCATCGAACAATGGTGAGCCGGTGTTCTGACGTACAACCTGGAAATACTGCACTGTGTTTACTACGTGATCAGCGTAGGAGACTGACACGGAAGAGAAGAAAGTGTTGAATAAAGTCGTTATTTTTGTTTTGTTTTTTGCACACAAAATGTATTCTCATCGCTTCATAACATTAAGGTTGAACCACTGTAGTCACATGGACTATCCTAATGTCTTCACTACCTTTCTGGGCTTTGAAGGTTGCAATGACGTTGCCTAGAGCTGCCTATAGCTTGCCAACCTATAGCTGGTTCAGAAAGCTTGGATTTCATCAAAATATATTAATTTGTGATCCGAAGTTGAACGGAGGTCTTACGGGTTTGGAACGACATGAGGGTAATTAATGACATAAATTTCATTTTTGGGTGAACTATCCCTTCAAGCACACTTTTTCACAAGGGTATGCTTGGAATCACATTAATTCAGATTAAATCACTAATTTAGATTCAGCAATACGTACTTTTACACTGCTTCTAGTCAATAACTTAAAGCACTCTCTGAAATCAAACACGGCTAGATGATTACTTGAGAACCAGAGCTCACTGCTGCAGAGAAAGAGTTATCACAGGGGAGGTTTATTTATGATGTTCAAATTGTACTGCCGATGCAAACAGGCTGTAGATTCCATGCTAATATGTTAATGAATAGCCTGCAGACAGTGCCTGTGATGTTCAAATCAAGATTCTACATGATTCAGTTCATGAAAACATTTAGCTAGGAGCTGCTTCAAGTTAATACCACCGATCAAATTCTGGGGTATTATAATTAGCTGCTTCCTCGGGCACAAGCACTGCCTTCATCAGTTTTCTCAAGAGCCTATATCCACAAGGGTCATTCAAACTTCATCACACAACCCTGGAAGTCATCCGTCTACCTGCTACGGTTTCCTCTAAAGCTTCGTACAAATCCGCAAACCTCTGAGTTGAAATGCGACTGATGAGTAAAGCAGCTGGGGGCGTGGCTTAGAGGGCATTTGATGATGCTGCGAAACACCCGTTGCCGTGACGATTGCACTGATGACATCATAGAGAGCAGGAGATCAAACTCTGCCTTGCGGCAAAAGTGCAACAGCACAAAGTCTCCCTGTAATGCATACACACTCACAGGAAGCATTAGGGGTTCTAAGAAATCAGAGGAAGTAAAAGCCTCATCCATCATTAAGTTCCCCTTCTTAACCCCCTTGGGGCTCTATCATTCCTGCACATTCATCTGTGTGTCCGTCCTCTAAGTTCCCTTGGGAAACCGTTCTCCCTGTCCTTGTGTTGCTCACGCAAATATGCCCTGTCAGCAGCTCTCACTGTCCATCTGCTATAGGCCTGAACCCCAACTGCAACGCGCCCACCGAAAGAGCAAAAAAAGTGTGTGGAAGAAAGCGTGTGTATGTGTTTGTCAAGCTGAATTATGCCCCATGGTTTCTGTAGTCGAGGTCAGACTCAGATATAACGTTATGGACAGTTTTCATGGCTGGGATCTATAGCGATCACACAAAGACCTTGTGACATTACCGATCAGTTATTTACAGTCACGCATGACGTCCATGAACCGTTTAGTGTGGGTCACAAATCTCCCTTCACTGAGGTTCTGATACTGCTGCAGCGGGTCATACCACCTATTACTGCTGCACACACTTCCATGCGTTCAGTACATATCCATTCAAATCTTGTATGGCAGCTGTTTGTGCTTTAGGACAAGCACACAGGCCAGCTGCAGTTCAGCAAAATGGTTACATGAGCAACGTCACTTTTCATTGAGGGAAATGTAGAGTACGTGTCTTGAGGGAAAATGAAAAGTTTGAGCATAAGACAAAGACTCAGTAACGTCACGAATCGGAAGAGAAGTGATGCAACCAAGAGATCACGGTTTGGCTGGTTAGAATGACCCGGGTTGTCCCTCCTGGTAGATGGTGTAACTAAACCATCTGGACAGAAATAGGTATCTCAGTCCCCCTAGTGCTGCAGGAATGAGTCCTAGAACTAATGGGTTTTTGGTCAAATGGCTGAAATAAGACCTGCGGTTAATACAAGCTCAAGATAGTTTTGTGTTTTATTCTTAGAAATACAATACATCACTAATATCCCACTTTATTATTATTATTCTAGTCTGTTATGAGTCAACAGTGCTCTTCGGTCATTTTTGAATTTTTTTACTTTTTGTCTTTTCAGAATTCGGAATGGTACGAAATATGGTAAAGGTTTTGGCACTTGCTATATGAACACACAAAAAATGGCCGCATTAAAAATGATTGGGAGACTAATTTCATCTAGTGAAAGTTTTTGGTCCTGTGGCCAAACAAAATCTTACTGAAAGCTAATTTTTTGAGGTATCAAGCTCAAATTTGGAACACAACTTGTTTAGATTTATGGCTTTTATGTTCTTGCAGTTTTAGAATGAAACGTGTTTTTGAAAATATATATTTCAAATAAAAATTGAAAATAGTTTTTTTGTGCAGTTTTCATAACAAACAAAATTCTGTAACTTCAGCAATAATCTGCCAAGTGTCATCTTTGAAAAGAGATCAAACTTAAGTCTGTGCTCTAAAGCATTCAAGATTTACGACAGATTAAGTAAAAAAAAAAAAGTTCAAAGCTCAAAAAGTGAATAAATGGATTATAAATGCAGCGTAAATATAATTTAGTACCATAAAATCCCCTAAAAATACAAAATACTAAATAAAAAACATTATCGAACTAAAATATAGTACATTCATTTCATTGAAATAAAAAAATTTCGGTCATTTTTCACTGACGGAAGAGCACCAGAGGGTTCAAAAGGCAGTTGCTGTAAAGTTTCTAAATGGAATTATAGAGGTTCTTGGGACATTATTAGACATCACACAGAACAGAAAAACTCATCTACTCACATACTTATACAGTTTCCTCGTGTATATGCCCGCGCTCTTGCAAACTATTCGAACTCAAAATTTGCAACTTGTAAATTTTAATTCAAGATCAAAATCATTGTCAGATGCTTAGTGGTGATGACGTTGAAGTCATGAGCCATGGTGTAGTTACTAGTTCATTTGTAGCCTTAAGTTTTTTACTTCTTTTAAAAAAAAGTTGCGTTCATGTGTGAAGATTATCTTGCTGAACAAAATGTGTAAAAATGATAAAAGTTAGTAGGTCAGAGTTTATTTTCAGCAATAATCCAAAAGCCAATGGAAAAATCCTATTGGCTTTTTGTGTGATGCTAACTTTCAATTGGCATATAAAGTTATGTAGCACTCTATTCGACGTCCATTAACACATTAGCCATCTCTTATGACTCCTCCCAAAAACGACTAATAGAGAGGCACTGGATTCAAAAAAAAAAAAAAGAAAAAAGTGTAACATCAAAGAGGCTTTTCCCTTTAAAGCATACAAATCACCCACTCAATAGTCATACTCACTTCTTTCAATACTACATCACTTACTTGTCACTCTCAAACACTCCACTTTCTTTCTCCTTAAATTGAGTCACAAACTGGGATCTTTAAGACCTCTCAGTAATTAAAGCCCATTATTGGATACTACATCCGAAACATCACCAGTAGATGGTGACTGCCATAGAGAGAGAAGTGTGTTCCAAAACAGAAAAATACAGACATACATAGTACAAACTAGGCATATTTGTATGAAGCAGTCAGTGACAGTGAGTGATGCCTTTCTCTCTCCAGCACAGGCTGAAATACAAGCAGTAACGTTACTCAAAAGTTCTCTGGAGGTGAGTTTAAATTTTAATAGATACACTCTACGCTCTAAAAGCGAAGGAGTGTATCCATTAAAGAACATATCAAGGAAATATATGACAGTAAGGACAAAGTGGTTTAACACACACACACACCTTTTATTTACAGGTTCTGCAGAAAAAGCTATTAAAGTCAACATGAAACAATGTTCACAGCCCATTTTCCAATCATAATGAAACGACTACTCACGGGAGAAGAGAGTGTTGGCGTGGGGATTTCATTAATAGGACAATGAAAAATGGGCATTCCATTCCAGAATGGAGCCAGGTGGCTGAAGGAGAAGGGTTGAATGACAAGCCAAAAAGGACAGTCAGAGGTGGAGCAAGTAATGTTTTGATGAAGACACTAAATAAAATAAAATAATAATAATAATAACCAAATAATTTCACAATAAGACTAATTTTGATTTCATGTTGACTTTTATAATTAATCTTCATTCAATGTATGACCATTGTTTTTCAAACGTAAAATTTAAGATACCAAATCTGGGCAACCCCATTATAACATTGGGCAAAAAAAAAAAAAATTCATATGCTTTGTTCTATCTTACATTTCTTCATATTTACAATACCACTCAAATGTTTGGGGGGCCAGTAAGCCACTTAATTTTGGGAGTTTGGGGGGCCACTTAATTTTTTAAAAGAAATTAATATTTATATTTAGCAAGGATGCACAAAATTGATCAAAAGTGACAGTAACAACATTTATAATGTTACAAAAGATTACATCCAGGCCAGAACATCCAGACTCAAAAACAGTTTCTTCCCGCAAGCTGTCAAGACTTCTGAACCGCAAGACTGAGTGCACCTAACCACACCCCCAACCTGCCAAAAGATTGTGACCATACCCCCATTATAATCATTTTTTAGTTAAAGCTGCAGTCCGCAGTTTTTCCTCTTTGTCGCCATCTCTGTTCGAAATCTGCAATTGCAGTTATTCGCGGAATTATCAACTTTAACGTGAGTTGTACCTCGAAACGGCACAGCGCGGATGAACACAATGTTTGAGGAGAGTGTGCAGCTGTCAGTCACCGCGCTGGTGTGGATACTGGCATTCAGAATCACAGATTATTCTTTTTTGGAAATATGACCAACATAAGAATTTTCACCAGAAAATGTCATCTGAACTAGTAAGTAACATCCACTTTTGTTCTGGTTCTGACATTGCAGTAAATCGCGCTGATTAAATCTAAAAATCGCTTATCATATCACGCAAAACCGTGCAAATTATACTTTGTTCTCAAATTGTTAATGTTAACAACGTCAGCATTGCGTGACTACATGTAATGTCCTTCCGATATGTATCCTTGTTTTCGCATGGGTCCGGTTGCAGTCTCTTTTTTTCTGTAGCCACTCCGAAGTCCACGAAGTCTTTTGCATTTTACAGCGGGTGAATCAGTTGTCACTGGTGATTGTCGTTTGAACCTTTCTGGATCCGCCATCAAATTGATAAGTTTCATTATATCAAGTGCTGTGAGAAAAGGCTATAAATCTCCACCTCCAACATCCTCACACGCAATATAGCTTATACTAGCCGAGACTCCTTCTTTATATGTACGGATGTGACGTAATGACGCAAAGACATGCTCGAATCTCCCGCGGAAATCCACCAGTACCACTGGAATTAAAAACATTATTACAAGCTTACCGCTTTGAATCGAGCTAAGGCAAGCAGATAGTTTTGAACACTGGCTGGTTATGTATTTTCTCAAATATGTATTTTGGATAATTTTTAACCCAAAAAAAAGCTACGGACTGCAGCTTTAAATATACTCGTACCTCAATGCTGCTACACTTAACATATATATATATTGCTTTATTTATTTATTGTATAATTTATTGTCCATCTTTTTGTATATCTATTGTTTACATTACTGTTGTCTTTTCTTAGTCTTCGTGAATGTTACCGTTGTTCCCTGAAGGAACTGTTTAGTTTTTAACAATTGGCATGCAATGTGCTAAAAATGACAATAAAGTTGACTGACTATTACTATTTCTATTCATCAAAGAATCCTGAAAAAAACACAATTTTGACAAAAATATTAAGCTGCCTAACTGTTTTAACAATGATAATCATAAGAAACGTTACTTGAGCACTAAACCAGCACATAATTCTGAAGGATCATTTGACACTGAAGACTGGAGTAATGGCTGTTAAAACTTCAGCTTTTCCATCACAGGAATAAATCACATTTAAAAAAAAAATAATTCAAATAGAAAAATATTATTTTAAATTGTAATAATATTTCACAATATTATCTTTTTTGAACAAATCAATGCAGCCTGGTAAATGAACTATGAGCTGCTCTGGAAAAAAGGGCCTGCTAAATAACAAATAAGTTATTCCATGAAATGACGGGAGGTTTTAGTGACATCTCACATACTGTATTATTTTTCTGGACCAATGGCAGCTTCTTGTTTCCCTCAATCTCATTTCCATATCCCTGATCTATGGGATAACTGCAAATAAATCTGAAATATAAACCAATAACTAATAATAATTGCCGTAAAGGCACCGACAGAAATGTGTTTTTTTGCAAGCCATCTGAGATTAACTGAAAGATCTGCAAGTCTAATTTTACAAATAACTCTTTTATTAAATTATAAAAACAGACATTAAACCCCATGAGAGGGATTGGAAAGACAGCGTGTGCGTGTGTGTGTGTGTGTGTGTGTGTGTGTGAGAGAGAGAGAGAGAGAAATAGAATTGATTGGTGTGTTAAGCACTATTCTTTATGTGTGTCAGCACAAGAGGGTGTTTGTGTCACAGTGAAGGCCTGACCCTCCTCATCATCCTCTTCCTCTGAGCTGCCCATCACTGCGGCACTAAGAGCCTGCAGTGCCCCCAGCAGACCTGAGAGAGAAGCAGGATGAGGAACCAAGTCAAGTGCGAAAGAACATTGAGTAGACAAAGAAAAATAAATGAATTAATCAATGTGTGAATGAACAAATTAAATAATCAAAGATTTTACAATATTATAAAAATAAATACATATCATGTGCAAAAAAGCATTAAAAACCAACAGTGTATGCCTACTTTCAGGTGTTGGAGGATTGCTGCACTCAGACTGAAGATGACGTTTTTGTTTCAGAGCATCGGTTGTCTGAATTGCTGATCTTCTCAGTCTTTTATACTCATTCATCAAACCCTGTTCCTGAACCACTGCCTGCACACACAAAACACTATAAGGCAAGGAACACAGAAACAGATCTAAAACCCACATTTAGATATTTAAACCAAGTGGATTTTAAATACAGCTTCCAGATTTTCTTTTGCATCTTTGACAAGTTAAAACAAAATATCACACCTTATGTTACTCTCATATGCTTTTTTTCTCTCAGCAAAATTTGTTCTGAAATTAGCTGTAAATATTTGGATAATAAATGTAAAGCTTCAAGTTTGATTATAAAACTTGCGTTGAGCACCAAGTGAGCCAGGACTGCCACTGATTCCCCCTTAGAGAGAATAGAGGAGAATGTGAGTATGTGTGTGTGTGTGTATGACTCACTAGGAGAAGGTTGCAGTCTTTGTCCTTGTTTTTTAGCTGTTTCTGCAGGTGTGTGATCTGTTTGAGTGTGTGCTCTGTTCTCTCTCTCTCTCCTTCTTTCATCTGTTCTTTCTCTCTCTCCACCTGCCTCTGAACCTGTCGCAAAGCTACAACTGCACACACACACACACACACACACACATATATAAAACAGACCGTGTGTTCAGTTCTGTGCAGACACTCAGTGCATTATTCAGAAGTAGAACATTTGTATAAGAAAAAACTATATATGTATACCTGCTTTTGTATGCTCTCTCCTTGCTGTGTTGAGTTGAGCCTCTATGTCCCTGAGCTTCTCTGCACACACACTCTCAACTTCTGATACCTTTTGTAAAACTGCACAAACACGCACATCTTCAAAACTAAGCAACTGTACTATTAGATGTTGTACACTTTGTAAATATTACATGGATATAAAGAAGCACAAATGATTCATAATTAGAGTATGTGAACAGAGTGGAAGCAGAGCTGCATGATTTTGCCTGGAGCAACGAGCAATTGATGTCAGCAGAATTCTCTGTGTGTTAAGCACAGTGTTAATAGACTATTAGCAATGAGAATTAAAGAAAGATGGAATTTGTGGAGTGAATACAGAATGCTTTGTGTGGGGAGGGGAAATTACCATTGCTCCAATCACACACACTGTTTTTCACACACCTGAGTCACACTGCTGCTGTAGTCTCTGGGCCTCAGCACGGAGCTCCCTGATGGTCCCCTCGTGCTCTTCACATTGTCCCTGAGTCTCCATTCGCATCGTTTCTGATGCCTCCAACTCCTCTCTGCTGCGTGACAGAGCTTCCCTCAGGTGGCTCAGCTCTCTCTCTCCTGTAATGTGCATACAACACACAGTTAGGGCTCCTTTCTTTACTCCACTCCATAAACATTCAGTGTGGCTGGGGTTTGTGTACATACGCTGCTGCTGTAGTTCGGACAGGGAGGCCTGGATGAGGTCTGGTGTGCGTTTGAGCTCTTGTGTGAGTTTGTCCCTGTCTGCACTCAACAATGCCACCTCAGCCTGGAGACTCTTAATAAAGCTGCAACACAGAGAGAAGATGACAGTATGCAGATTGACAGTAACGCGGATTGACAGTAACGCGGATTGACAACAGAACCGGAAGAGAATACAATGCTGAATAAAGTAGTTTTTGTTATTTTTGGACCAAAATGTATTTTCGATGCTTCAAAACATTCCAACTAACCCACTGATGTCACATGGACTACTTTGATGATGTCTTTATTTCCTTTCTGGTCAAGGACAGTATACCGTACATACATTTTCAATGGAGGGACAGAAAGCTCTCGGACTAAATCTAAAATATCTTAAACTGTGTTCCGAAGATGAACGGAGGTCTTACGGGCTTGCAACGACATAAGGGTGAGTCATTAGTGACATAATTTTCATTTTTGGGTGAACTAACCCTTTAACTTATCTTTGGGGAAAATGTAAGGGCGATAACTGTTCTGTAGTTCTGTAAAGAAAACAACTGTGTTTACAATACCGATCAATCTCATTCAGTAAATAAAATTCCACTCAAACTTCTACAATAGGAATAGGCAACACAAATTTTTTTTGTGTGTTTTGGTTAACTGCACATCATATTCTGCCTACACAGATAAAACAACCTAAGAACCATTTATGAATTATATTAATGCTTTTTACACATTAAAAAATGAAGACTACACAATCTTATCAGCATGATGAATAAATTATATTAACTGGAATAAACTGTACACAGAAAGGGAGCAGAGAATGTGACCAATCGAGCTTTGCGCGCTCTTTTTACGCATAAATGACCTTTTACGTGCATCCAATAAGCAATTTAGCGCCGTAGGCTACATATGATACGCACTTTTTTTGCCTACCAGATGCACGTATTACTTTTGCGTATAAAGAGCAAGCCTAATAAAAGCACTCGTGCTATAGGCCTAGATACGCAGTGCCAGGAACGATCATGAGGCTGTCCATAACTAGGGTCTAGCCCGAGTTTAAGCAAGCACAAAACTCCCGTTAAAAATCACAGAAACGTGCGACATGAATCTCTTACATCGAATCTGCACTTTGTTGTTTATAATGGAAGTCAGAAGAATTCAGTCAGTGCACTGAACAAAACTATTCGTTTCAGCGATGACTAATCTGAACGCCTCTGACTGGTCATCACGGCTCATAAACTCAACGGAAACGTGTGCGATTGGTTAAAATGCTCAACGCTGCAAAACGAAATCTGATGGAAATGCCATAGTCGGATGGATCGAATGAACGTTAAGTATTGTAGTTTGTTTAACTAATATTATCACTTAAACATATTCTATTATATAAATATTTTGAAACAAATTACGATGACTTTCCCAAAACTTCCAAATTCGCATCAGCTGTGTGTGTGCTTGGCCATCAAGTGGTATTTCAGACTGGACGTGCTGCGATGATGATAGCTCAGTTCACAACAACAAAACACACAGATCACTTTGGTCTTGTCACTGGAACCATTTGGCAACCTTTTAAAAGTAAACTTTCCAGTCTCGCGCTCGTCATCCACTCAAAACGTAACGTTAACCAACTATTTGGCCGGCTCGCAAGCCCAAACAAGTGTGTGCGGCGTGCCTGTTGTTTTGTTTTCCGGTCTAGCTAGAACCGCTTGCACTTTGGTCGACGAAGCAACAAAATGTCCTCGCGTGGTGCAAGCCATTGAAATTAATGGGTTTCATAGCGCAGCACCGCGCATGCCGCGTTCTGTTGCAAAAGCATGTGAAAAAAATACAAAGTTTGCTGGGCCAAAAAGACCGTTAATCACGCAATAAAAAAATTGACGCTGTTAAAATGGGTTTGCGTTAACGCCGTTAATAACGTGTTTAACTGACAGCCCTACTCTAAATCTTTCCCATAATTCTCTACCTCTCTGACACTGCCGGGTCTGGAGATCTTGTAGCTTTCTTGGTTCTCCATAGAGCTTCTTTCCTCAATAGCAGCCCTGCAGACAAACAACATACGTTATTAAAAGTGAAACGCACTTACCGTAAAACTTCAAATAACAGCCGAGTCCCAAATTGACGCCTGTCTCTTCCTGTCTCCACACACGCCTGGTGTGGCTACAGGTTTGGATAAATAAAGGCCTGTCTCAAATAGAGGCCTGGTCTGTTTTTTAGTTTCGGGTTGTATTTAATCTTCTAAAACCCATCAGATCGTCTGTTTAAGCCAGCTCTATGGTGCAGATATGCGCATGCAAGCGAGCCCTGCGCATCTGGGCAGGAGTTGTTAGTGCAAGAAAGGCAGGCAGAGTTAGCGGAGGTCGGAGAGGGAGAAGTGGAGGAGAGCAACGAGGAGGAATTCATCAATGAACTTGTAGTTGAGGATCGCGGTGATGATGATAGTGATGAATATGGTCATTTTGTATCACATGATTGCAGTTGTTTTACAGGGTAGCCTTCATTCTTTCTTGTTGATGTGTTTCGGGCAACAAGTTCATAGGCTCGATGGATATTACCGGTAACTTGTATTGTTCAGCCCATGGCTGTCACATCGTTTCGTTTTTTTTATGCTGCCAATAATCTAAAGGGGGTCGCACCGGACTAGAAGCGCAGCGCCGCGCCGCACCGCGTCTATGACAACTCGAGGTATCGCACACCAGACGCACACTTTGTCAATTTATGGCCAGCAATATTGTTATGTTTAAGGACATTATGGAATTAAGATCATGTCTGTACTATGTTATGATTGTACTGTACATTTAAATACAATCGTTGCTTAGTCTGCAGTCTGAATTCACTTTATCTCAGAGCGTGCGTTAACTGAATGAATTGAGAATATCACCTGAAAATCCGATAACATCAGCAATTTTCATTCAACCAGCTGATTTCTGTAAATGAATGTAAAACTAAATGTATATTGCAGGCAGCACAGGGTGAAGTCAGTATATAGGCCTACATAACGACGATTTGAGACAAATAAATTTAAATGTAATATAAAACTATGTAAATGGCGCTCTGTGGCGCGTCTTGAGCCGTTCCCATCGCTGTGCTTCTAATATAGTAGGCTAATTCTTACATTCATTGATTTGTTAAACATTCGAATTATAAATAAAACGTAATATAATGTGATAAGGTAACCTCTGACTGTCATGCTTTCCATCTATCAGCCTATGATATTTTAATCTTTATCTCTAGGCCTACACTAAATTAAAGGCCTGTCTCATATAGACGCCTGTCTCAAATACAAGCCGGTCCAGTTCGGCGATTTGGGAAAATAAAAGCCCGGGCTACAATTTGAAGTTTTACGGTACACACGCTCACACACAGATGACAATCTCACCATGTACTGTGTCCAGACGTTTGGCAGCGAAGGCGAGTCTCTGGTTCAGCTGACTTACACTGGACTGAGCTGCTTCCATCTGACCTGCCTTCATCTCTACGGCTGACATCACCCTGATGAGAGAGATAGAGAGAGAAAGATAACACAGAGAGAGGCAGATGTTTATAGATGAGCTGACTTCAGGGGTTTGGTCAGAGGAACAGTCAGCTTTAATCAAATCACGACAGTCATGTTGGTGTTTAGAAGACTTGTAGTGCACTAACAGAATCAAGAGCCAGCTCAAGGGGTGTGATTGTGTGCACTACCTGTGTGCAGTTCCACTGATATCATTCAGTGATCCTTCGGTGCTCTTATTGTGCTCTTTCAGCTGAGCATTCTCCTGTAGAGCTCCGTCCAACTGCTGCTGTATTCCCTGAACACACACAAAAAGCAAGCACACAGGCTTTCAGAAACACACAAAGTTTTGATGCTGTCACAGTGTAACACAGCTGATCAGCTGGACAGCTGCTGTGCATGCAGCGAGTAATCACAGATGAACAACGTGATGCTCAAATAGCAGATCTTCTGTGAGTCAATGCTGAACAAGCTTAAACCTCCCTAAGCTCAATCCAACCTGCTCAGGCTGTTAAAAAGCAAAGATAAGAAGGTAAAAAGAGATGAGCTCATGAGGGTTAAAGAGAAAGTTCAAAAGCTGATGCTGAAATGATTATGTGAATATCAATGAGCTAGACTTAAGATATTTAGTGAGTAACCACTTAAATTTCAGTCTGTTTCTCACATAAAGCAATCACATGACCTGGAAGACCTGGAAAGTAGTAAACCCTTTATCACGCCATACCTGGTTAGAAATGTATATATTGAGTCCAGAAACCCAATATGAATGACAGCAACACATATGGCATCAGTGGAGGATATCATTGTTTATTCTAAGCGCACGCTTATGTCGTCTGCCACTTCAAATGCTTGTGCTTTAAAGCAGGAAGGATTCTGATTGGCTGTCAATGTTTTTATCATTCATCAGCTAGAAAAGCTCATTCTGAAAGTGATTCTAATGAAATTGTGAGTGTCTCAATCTGCTCAGGGCACTGATCAGGGAGTTTTAAGGGCTGTCTCAATTGTAAAAATCCTTCCAGTGCACTGAAATGCTCGCTGCCAAAAAAGTCCCACAATGCACTGTGAAAACCAAGCTGCATCAATGCTCACTATGTTCCCTTTTCTGAAGCATGAAATAAAACGTACGAATACTTGAATACTAAAGAAATTGAATAAGGGAAAGTCTTATAAAAATTATTTAAAAAGTATTATAAAAAAATTAATACTGGAAAGTCTTCCCTGAATACACTAAATAAATACAGATTAATCCTTACAATTAAAGTTATAAAATGTATCCATTTAAAAGCATGGGCATTAATGTTAATCAAACAACAAAAGTCAAATCAGAAAAAAAAAAAAAGACAGCAGCCTAATAATCATGCTGCTGTCTCTGTTTTTTTTTTCTTTTTCTGATTTGACTTTTGTTGTTTGTTGTTGTTAAGAGCTGCACAGATACATTATTCCATTGGAAGTTGTATTTTTTTATATATTTTTTTTTTATATTGTATTGTATTGTGTGTACTGTCTTGTTTGTTTTATCTGGACCGGTGAGTCTGTAATAAAGTTTTATTATTATTATTATTATTATTATTATCCATTAAAATTATCGACTTTACTTTTATGCAAAAAATCATTAGGATATTAAGTAAAGATTACATTCCATTCCGTAAAGATTATATTATATTCCATTCACTACCATAAATATATCAAACATTTATTTTTGTGAGTGGATGGAGCACAATTGCGAACATAAATGGACAACTTTAAAGGCGATTTTCTCAATGTTTCGATTTTTTTGCACCCTCAGATTCCAGATTTTCGAATAGTTGTATCTCGGCCAAATATTGTCCTAACTAATAAACAATATATATATAAGCATATTGATTCAGCTTTCATGTGATGTATAAATCTCAAGTTCAAGAAATTGACCCATGTCACTGGTTTTGTGGTCCAGGGTCACATATGTGGATAATGTGTGTGACAGAGTACCTGCGCGTGTACATGCTGTAACTCCAACTGGGCTGTTTTGTCCTCTAGGTGGTGCTGAAGGACAGTGTTCTGCGACTGCAAACACTCTACTTCCTGCTGTAGAGAGGAAACCTACACACAGATTTACAGATTCATATATTCACTCATTCAAACATGATAAAACAGATAATTATTTCAAATATGTTAATGACGTCAGCTATTTGTCTTTATGATGTTCATTTGATTTTTATAATCATAATTTTATATTTTCATAATTGAACAGATTGAGAATTTATTTGCAGATTGATTCAATTAATTGACATACTACTTTTCAAAAGCTTGGGGATAGTACAATTATTTCTTTTTTTGAAAGAAGTCTCTTATACTCACAAGGCTGCATTTATACACCTACACCTATTTATACATCTATACAGTAGAGACAGTAATATTGTGAATTTCTATAATATATTTTAAAATGTAATTTATTCCTGTAATGGCAAAGCTGAATTTTCAGTACTCATTACTCCAGTCTTCAGTGTCACATGATCCTTCACAAATCATTCTAATATGCTGATTTGCTGCTCAAGAAACATTTCTTATTATTATCATCACTGTTAAAAAAGTTGCTGCTTAATATTTGTCGAAACCATTATACATTTTCAGGATTCTTTGATGAATAGAAAGTTCAAAACAACAGCATTTATTTGAAATAATTATTTGAAACAATGCAAAATTATTTTCTGTCTTGCGTTTAAATTAATGCATCCTCGCTGAATACAAGTATTACTTATTTAAAAATAAAATCCTTACTGACGTTAAACGTTGTGACCTGTATATGGACTTACACTATGGTTAGAAAAAATATAATCTAATAGGAATGACTTCTGAAAATCAATTTCAGGGGGCAAATAAAAATGCAAATTACTGACACTGGTGGCTAGGAATGAATATTCAATTCAATTAACATTTATTTGTATAGCACTTTTCACAATACACATCATTTCAAAGCAGCTTTACAGAAAATGCATGAGTCCACATTCAAATTTAGAGTGATCTGTTATCAGAGGTAACTGTCTAAGTTATGTATTTCAGAAATGTACATATACAAAAACACAGTTAGTGAAAAATGTATTAATTTAAACAATGTAATAATTTAATGCAGAAACAATGAGCTCATTGAAGTAATGAATACTTGTTTGTTAAAGGAGCTGTATGTAAGAAATGTATTTCAATTAATCATAAAATGGCCCTGATGTGTCTCTCGACATTAAGAAATCATGTTCATTTCAAATACTTATTTCACTGACAACAGTAGTACGGCCACGATATTGTCATTTAAAAAGTGAAGTTGCAGCCCTCAACTGATGTTGATGTTGTCATGTTGTGTTTTGGCCTGAAGCCCCACCCTCCACCTATCTACCAATCACGAAGTCAGTAGTGTTTCGGCATCCGGGTTGCCAGCTCTGCTCTAGTTGAAAGCTCCTTGTAGCAGCCTACGTTCCTGCTGGATCCTGCAGCCTATCTGGCAACCTCGAGTCAGGGGGGAGGGGGAAGGGATACACCGCTCTACAGTAATTTGAAAGTGATTGCAGTACCAGTTTTGGCCACAATCTTACATACAGCTCCTTTAACAAATGATTATCTATGTAATGAATATATATGATAGTACACTATGTATGTGTGTGGGAATGTGTTTATATTACCATGTTGTGTAGTTGTGATTTCTCTGTGTGGAGTTGCAAGTCCCTGGTCTGCAGTTTAACAAGCAGCATGAAGACCTTTTGTCTCCAAACACTCAACATCTGCCCAGCCTTACTGCCAGAGTACAACGGGTCCGTCTGCACCTACACACATAACAAGTATCACCAAATGAACTAATGAATTCTTAACAATCAAACTCCATTGGTCATTCAATTCAAACACTAAACGCATGTCTATATGCATGTTTAATCTCACCTGTTCGCCTAGCTCTTTCTCTTGAATGGATAGAATGTCACTGGATGCATTCACTCTGACATTCAGTAGCTGGACAGATAGAGACAGAGCTTCCTTTTCCTTCTCCAAATGCTATAAACACACAATCATGATAAAATGAATGTGGTCACTTAGCATGGATGCCAGCCGAACTTAGCCCCGCCCACAACATTTGAGGATGGGAAGTTCAGTCTGGACTTGATCCGTTGAGAAGCAAGTATGCCCGAACCAAAGCTGTTTGGACCAATCGAATTGTCAGGGCGGGCTTTATACGATAATGGACAGCTGATCAACAGTAACGTAATCATCCACGTCACCAAAAAGTGCTTGGGTTGAATTCGTTTACAACAAAGTATGGCTGCCGCTGGAGAATTTAGAGGTGTAGATTCAGCCATCGGGTCTGTTATAGAAGATGTAGACAGCGCATTGATTTTAAAAGAGGATCAGAGAACCGCGATCAAAGCATTTGTCAATTGGAAAGATGTTTTTGCCGTCCTTCCTACGGGATTCGGTCTATCCAATTGAGTGCAGAGGCATTTTTTATCCTGGTTCGGTTGAAACACACCCCATAATCACAGCCCAATGGAGCAGTATCAGACTCACATTCTGACTAGAATCCGAGTATGACGACGTCAGGCTAGTAGTCACTGGAAATAATAATGCAATCACCACAACTAACACAAGCTGATGTACTGATGGCATTTCAGTAGACTGCACGTGTGTGTGTGTGGGGGTACCTGTATCTGTCGTCTAAGCTCTTCATCTTCTTTTCTTTCAGTGATGTTGCTGCCAATGTATGTACGCAGTTTCTGCAGACACTCAGACTGTTCCAGCCATGAGCTGTTCAGGACACTGCATAAACACAAATCATGCGACTTCAAATAAACAGACCTGTAAATGATTTGTCATTTAGAAACAGTTATATGAGCAAATAATTTTTTATATACTCACCTCAGCTGATTTTTCAGCTCATCTCTCTCTGATATCACTTCTTGTATTTGGGTCCTCAGTGAGGCCGCTTCCTGTACAGCATCATTTATCACGTTCTGATATTCAAAGAGGTTGAAAGTTAGATCACATAGACAAATCACATAGACAATTACAATGAACTGGAGGGTGAATCATGCTGTATATACTGCGGTACACAAAGGCTCATGTGTACAGTGGTACTTGGACACTCTATATTGTGACGTACATCTTAAGTAAAACTTATGATTATCGAGAAAAGGAAAAAGTAAGACAACAAGATCAAGTTATATTTTAAAATAACCCTAAGAAATATCTGACCCAGAGATGGCCTTTTTATTTTTTTATTTTAAAACAATTGTTTTCACTGAGCCAAAACAGTGGAAGACTGTTAACTCACCTACTCAAAAGACATTATTCGCGGATATTCTTCGTTTTATTTTTTAAATTATGTCGCTCTTATATTCGTGAAAGAGTGAAATTCGCTCTTATAAAATGATAATCTGTAAACATGGGTACCACTGTATGCCTTAAACCATCATATTCATCTGCACTGAAGGGATGAGCCAAAGCCAGTTCATGTAAATACCAAAATGAGTTCTTCCGCAGGTAATAGTTTTACACATCAACAGCTGGTAGTGGTGCACATATTTGCATATTTCAGATCAGCAAAAAAAAAAAAAAAAACACTTTATGGGGGGGTGAATGAAAATTGGCTTTCCATTTATTACTTAAACTTTAAGTACACTTTAAGTACTTCAATACCACAGCAAAAACCACAAACATTAATAAAGACAAGTGAACAGTCAGTACTAAAAGAGGAACAAACACACAAATTACAAGCATACATAAATAGAATACAACAAAGCTACAAATTAAGTGAGTACATTCACTTAAAGGGATACTCCACCCAAAAATGAAAATTCTGTCATCATTTACTCACCCTCAAGTTTCTTGACCAAATGAGTTTCTTTCTTCTGCTGAACACAAAGGAGGATATTTTGAAGAACGATTGGAACCAAAACAGTTGTTTGGCACCATTGACTTCCATAGTAGAAAAAAAATATATACTATGGAAGTCAATGGTGCCCCACAACTGTTTGGGTCGAATCGTTCTTCAAAATATCTTCCTTTGTGTTCAGCAGAAGAAAGAAACTCATACAGGTTTGCAACAACTTGAGGGTGAGTAAATGATGACAGAATTTTCATTTTTGGGTGGAGTATCCCTTTAAAGGGGTCATATAATGCCATTTTTGTACAAGCTACTATGATTCTTTAGGGTCTAAATTAAAAGTTTGTAATATACTTTAATTAAAAATTCTCATTAGTATGGTAAGAAAACACTTATTTTACCTGGTCAAAAACAGCTCTGTTTTCAGCACGCCGTTTCAGTGCATATGACTTTAAATGATAATGAGCTTCGCTTCAGTAGGCCTATAAACGTGGGATTATGAATTATATTGAGAACATCATACATAGAAAACATGCCGTAATGTACCCTAAGTGTAAACCTTAGACGCATTCATTGTGAAGCGTGCAGCTAGCGATTTGCAAAGATTAATATAAATATTAATATAAAGTTTAATAAAACGTTACACTCACTTCTTCTAGAGGTTCAGCAGGAACACGAATATCTGGTACCGATCCTTTTTTCATGAGCAGCTTCTTAGCAAAACCAGCTTTATACTGACCCTCGTTTATAAAGCAGTCTGGTGAGAAATGATTCGCGCAAACATGAAAGCATTGACGTTGCTCGTGGGGAATATTCCCTTCGAAAACAAAACTCAGCCACTGCGTCTTCAGCGGTTCGGATTTAGGAACATTAAAATGACTGCTGTGTTCGTTATTACACCCAAGAACAGAACACCACAATCGCTTAGACGCCATTCTGCTCATAGACAGTGCTCCAGCATATCAACAATGACCGCGCCGGTCCGCGCAGACTATGATTGACAGCTGGCTCACGAGCGAGGGCGGGTCTGTGTTGAAACGATGCTGTCAATCAACACTCGTGGGAGGGGCTTCCGAGCGTGTGACGTCACAAAATCGAACGGCTCAATTTGAGGCAGGGGAAAACATATAAGGAGATTAAAACAAAAACACTGGATGGATTTTTATAATTTTATGATGGTTGTGTACAGGCCAACACACATTTCAGTACAATCAACTTGTAAAAGTGCATGTACCATATATGACCCCTTTAAGGCATAAACCGACTGTGTTTACCGGAATACTTGCTGATGGGTATTTTGACATAATATTGTGTGTATGTGTCCCTTCAAGCGCAAGAAGATGCGTAAAAAAAAATCTATTTGGTGTACGCACGCTAATGAAGCACGGCTCTATGTGTGTGCGCACTTGAGTGCGTGTGGCTGTGCGCATAGACAACAGCGCACAAGTACCAAATTGAGTTCCCTTTCGCCTCCTCTTGAGCTTGACTGGTTTAAAATTGCTTGAATGTGTAAATTGGCAAGACTTAGAAACATGTGCATATGAAGGTTTGAACTTTCCCCTAATCGCATGCTTCCTGATCTGCTTGGGCTGGTCTGTACGGATCACAAGTCAACTACAATCCGTTACACCCCTAACCGCTAGTGCAGTGGTTCTCAACCAAGGAAAACTTTCAAAAGGTCCACAGGATCTTAAATAATTTCATACTAATATATTAAACAATCTAATTCTAATAAGTATTACTTTACAAAAATACAATTAAAAAAATCTCAATATAAACACCACAAGAATAATGAATAATTAATTTATCTCAACAAACAATTTTGACATAATTATTTTTAATATTTTAGATAATATCTTAGCCTACATAGGAGAGGGGGACCATTTGAATAATGTGTTGGAAATACAGGGGCCTTTCAAGTTAAAAAGGAGAACCACTGTGCTAGGTGGAAAAGGTGTGTAGTGTTCTTTTAAGACACATTTAAATTATCAGAATATCAGTGCACTGGAGAAAAAATATTCCTAATATTGTGTCAATTATGCCTTACCTGTGTCTCTAATTTTTGTTGCAGTCTCCCCATCTCCTGCTTTGAGTCCTGTAACTCTTTCTCCAAACGTTGACATTCTAAATTATACTCCTTTTTTAAGGTCAAAAGCTAGACACACAAAATAAAGATGCATTCAGAAACTAGCTTTTCTGACCCTAAAATAAACGTTCTACATATATTTCTACATATACACGTAAAACTGTTCTGAAGAATCAGAGAATAAGGAAATAGTGTATATTCATGTATTTACCAGGTCTTGGCTCATACTGAGTTCAGACTTGCAACTCTTCAATTCACTGTGTAACTCATCACGCTCCATACACTGTCTGCAGACACACACACACACATATTTCAGCCTACATACACAGAGTGAAAGTATCAGACATGCAGTCAGTCATTTTGAGTATTTGTACCTGTTTATTTGGCTTTGCTGATCTCTGGTCTGCTCTTTCAAACACTCTACTCTTCCTTTCAGACGCTCCATCTCGACCATCATCATCTCCTTGTCTTCTCTTAACCTTTCCACCTGCAGAGGGTTTGAGCTGCTCCTCTCATCTTCTGGCAACCTGACAGAGAGAGAGATTAACTTTTAGTCAGACCCCTAAAATCACTAGACTGGATTCAACAGGGCTTGTTGTGTTTTGTGTACCTGTGGTCAGAGCGCTGCTGTAACATTTTCTCGCTTTGGTGTTTGTGATGGACGGGCCGCCATGCATCCTCTCCAGCAGTCTCTGTCCAGGCAAGCCCCTCCCCATTGAATTTAGAAGGGGGCGGAGCTCTGAAAGGTGTGTACTGTGGCAAATCTTGGGTGGGTGTGGCCTGTGAAGCTGTGGGCCGGGGCACAGGACCCCCAGTAAACTGAGCAGGTGTCATCAGAGGAGAAGGGTTACAGACAGATGCTGGGAGACAAACAGACAGACTGATATTAATGTACTAAATACAGAATGACAGAAAGAAAGAACGAAAAACTTGACCTCTAAATCTCTCTTTTGAGTATGTGTCCCGAGCATCTGGGTGTCTTTTTATCTTTACATTCACATTTAACGTAACAATATTACAGATGCCTCGCATACAACACAACAAAACTGCTCATTATCTTCCAAGTTTGTTATTTTTAACCACCGTTTAGCTTTCTTCCAGTTCACTTTAACCCTGTAAAACCTCAAAATGAAACAATAGTCAGGGAAAATGGAAGTTTATTGAACCTTTATTGATAATTTAGAGACCATAGAAATGTGTGTATCACATGTTAAACAGAAGGCTTTTTAACGTTAAAGTCTAGTAGACTATGGAGTTCATTTGAGATATATAAATTGCAATTACGATAATATACAATGCTGTTTAAAATTAAGTTAGATGGAATTTCTCATATCACGCAAAACAGCTGTCACTGCTTGACGTGTCATGTCAAGTAACTGCTACCCTGATATAAAGACTAATAATATTAGTATATTATACAGCTTATTTTGATTCTCTAAATTGTAATACCACAAATATTAATCAATTGAGATATATTTATATAAGAGCACCAGCACGTTTGGGTTTGTTTATTTATGTCGGTCATTAGTATTCGGTTCATTTTAAATTTGTTTACCTCCGTCAGGAGCTTTCATGAAGTCCGCCGGCGCGTTTAGCCTTTCTGCTTTCCACAGATCCATAATAACCACTAAAAGCCCGGTCTTACAAAAGAGGTCTCATATAAAGTTGTAAAAATGTTTAAATCGAAATGTTTTGATGAATATTTCAGGTCAAAATTTTAGAAAGTACGCGTACTGCCCGCCATTGAGTTCAAAGCTGCGCGTGCAGTTGTCATGGCAGAGATTTCCGGTCGGTGAGAGGTACGACAGCAGCGCCCCCTGCCGTGTCTTTGGAAAAACTAAATCAACTATACTAGTATGCAATATATTCCCATTTTTATTAAGTTCAAAATATTTTAATCGATATATGTATACACTCGGTACTCCTTTGAATCATTGTCATTAACCTTCAATGTTGTTTTTGCTTATCTTCTGCATTTGAAATTTCCCAAAAAGACAATCTGCTGTGCTGATACTGAGGGGCTGAGTGTGAACAAATCATTATCTGCGTATTTCTATATTTAGACATAATTTTTAACATCCAGGGCACACAACATTCTTCTAAGGTTCTATGAAAGAGTGTTTAAAACATACATATGCTTACTGCATAAAAAAACAACAACTAACCCTTCATGTTCAGTAGAGGTTTGACACTGCTGTGGTGCTTGACACTGATCTGTCATTTGTTCTGGTCGGATGTGTCGGATTCTGGGGGTTGTTCAGTCATTGATTCTTTGTGTGAATGAAGGCTTTGATTAGGCCACTGATGAACACTGACCTTCTTGTTCATGACCCAGAAAATGTCACTGTTGTATTCATGGTTCATAGAAAGAGATCAATGAAGCAACAGTGATTTGTATGACAATTGTTTGTATTTTATCTGACACAAAAACATAGACAAAAAAATAAAATTCATTTTGAGTTCAAGTTTTCTTCAATGAAGCATTTAACAGAATACGATTTAAACAAACCTTTCAGTAATATTTGATGACTGGGCAAACAGTCTTCTCTATGGGAGTTGCTGATTTAAAAAGCAGTGCTAAAGACCAGGACGGTTTATTTTGTATCTAAATATAAATGCATAAACATAGGAAATGATACAACCGACATCTCGCAAATAGATTAAAACATCTTGGTTTTTATGTACAGTCCAATACATTAAAATACATACACTCACACACTTATTGAAATAAGGAGACATTGCAGAACTGGAAATTAAAATCAAAGTGGGACAAATGACAGACCAACTATGTGTGAAATGTATATAAAAAGACGTTTCCTTTCCAATCCTGAACAAAAGCTCCTCGCAGAAATGCATTTACCCTGCTTACAATCACCAAGATTTCTTACAACAAAAACAATCATCATGATTCGCTCTGATTAACAAGCCATTCATGATTTCAACTACCCAACCTCAAAAATAACACACAACCTGAATCCATACACAAAGGAAAAGATTATAGAATTTTTCACAGTGGAGCTTTTCCAAAATAAAAGTGAATAAAACATCAGTGATTCTCTCAGGACAGATGAAGCGTGAATGAAACAGTAGGTTGGATACCAAACATAAAACATTAACTTAAATATAAACCAGCAATGATTCACATTACATTACCCATTTTGTGTAAAACAAAATAATACATATATATATATATATATATATATATATATATGTATGTATTTATTTAAGATATATAACATTGTATTATAATACCTCATTCTAATCTTTAAAAAGAAATTAGACATATACTACAGAAAGAGCTTTTCTCTGAAAAAGGGGGTAATGCCCTTTATGCAGAAATACCTTTAAAATTATATATATATATATATATATATATATATATATATATATATATATAGAGAGAGAGAGAGAGAGAGAGAGAGAGAGAGAGAGAGAGAGAGAGAGAGAGAGAGAGAGAGAGAGAGAGAGAGAGAGAGAGAGAGAGAGAGAGAGAGAAATTAATTTAAATCTGAGGGAGGGGCAGGCTTTCAAAGTGCCAGCCAATCAGCACAAGTGCTTTGAGCTCTTAGAGGACCAATAAAACTAAAAAAAAACTCTCAATCAGCCAACCACCACCATACAAGTGAGGAATATCATCACAACGAAAACATTGTGAGAGATGGTTAAAAAGCAAAAACAAGAGAGAGAAGTACTGGGGGAAAAAAACAGACACTGCAAGTCTAAACCCTTTAAGGAAAGTTGAGTTATAAATTTTAGATTTCAATCACCCTTTATAAAGTCATTTACAACTGATTGTCTTTACAAAATTACTTAAAAATCAAAACTCCTCCAGGAGTTACAAAAACAGCTATTTTTAAACTTCCATTACAAAAAAAGCATGAATAGATAAGTCTGATCTCATGCTGTAAATGTTTGTCTGTTGTATGTACAGATGGAAAGTTATGGTGTGTTTTCAGGAGGGAACGATACACAGCACCATCATGTGCACTTAGTCCATGGAGTGAAATCAGAAGAGGAGAAACATGTCAGCGATGCTCTCATTTACCCATCTCAGAACATGGAGACATTAAGAACCTGGAAGGCAAAACACAGAGTTGCTTTATAACCCCAGTATTGCAGGTGCAAAGAGGTTCTAATGATGGTTCTAATGATAACAGGGTTCAAGTTGATCACACAGATTCCAACAGAAATGTTTTGGTTTCAGAGTGACTTCTGTGTGATCTGTGTGCATTGCTGTTATTAACAAAAGGCAATGGAATTTGTTGCCCACAAAAAGTAGCTAATGAGACTACACCTTTACAATGACGTTTTAAACATAATAGTTTATCGTTATCGTTCACTTCATAGTTTATAGGTATCGTTCTTGGTGTGAACAGGCCATTAGTACTGTATTCTTTCACAGCATCTCTCTCTCCGTCAGTTCACAATGACAAGAACAATGGACAAACAGAGAGAACAAATGAGCAAAGAAGATTTTTGTGTGCTGGGGGGGGGGGGGGGGGGGGTTTTGAATGCTACAACAATGCTGTTCAGCTGCTAAGGTGTTCTGGCACAAGATTAATAAAAAAAAAAAAAAAAAAAAAAATGCTCTGGTCCCTCCTTTAATTTAAGTCTGAGGGATTTCTAACAAGCACCACTAATCAATAGACCGAGTGGATTACTAGATGAATGAATAAACATTCGGATGAATAAATGCTCACCGAGTCGTCCATAATGGAGGCAGGGTCAAAGTAGTCTGGTTTCAGCTCTGACCTCTCCCTGCGGTTTTTGGATGAAGGCTTCAGAGGGACAAAAAAGGTAAAGTTAAAAACAATGACACAAAATGTGTTTTCTCTCTATGTATGTGTGTGTTGACTCTGCAGCTAAAGGATATTGGATTAGATGGACTATGTGAACATCTGAGAAACTTTCACGGTCACTCTGCACCTGATTGGGTGACAGTGAATCTTTTGGTAAGAAAGAGTTCTCACTGATTAATGTTATGCTTTCCTGAACTCTGATTCCTACCAGATCAATGTCCATAGTGTCAAAGTCCATGCCCTCATTAAGGTCGTCCAGTCGTTCTTCTGATGACATCATCACATCCTCTACAATTGGCTCCTCATCATCCTCCATCAGTCCGCTGCCACGGCGACTGGCAAAAAAAGCACATCAATAAAAAAAAAATTATCACTAATATCACTACCGTTCAAAAGTTTTGGATCTGTAATTTTTATTTTTTTATGTTTTTTTGAAACAAGTCTCTTATGCTCAAAAAGGCTGCATTAATTTGATAAAAAAAACATGCACTGATCACGTGTCCCGGGATCGTTTAATTTTGGTTCATTCACACTGACAGTGATTTTCTGAACTCTGAGCGGGCGTTCACACACATCTCGTAAAGACACGTGACATCAGAATGTGACGTGTTTGCAGACATTTTTCCATCCTTTCTTTGTTCCTTGACAAACACAAACTTTCTTCTTTTTGTTAATGTGTAACGTGAATGTTGATCTACATTTAAAACCCCCAGTCAAAGAGTCGCACGATAACTACGTCATTGAGACACCCCTTACAGCGTTTTTATTCATTTAAAAACGTCCTGACCCCTAACTTTAGAACAGTAGTGTATGTGTACATAGATGTGCACTCACATGGTGTGCTGAATGTGGCCTCTCATCTTGCCATACTGCAGGCTTGCTCTGTCCTGCTGCTGTTTTTGGGCCATCATCCACGCGACCTGAGAACTGAAAACAACATTTCTCAGTCAACTCTTAACTAATAGAGGGAGTATGTGTAAATCAGGGGTGGGCAAGTTCGGTCCTAGAGAGCCGCTGTCCTGCAGAGTTGGAGGGTTGGAGCTAAACTCTTCAGGACAGCGGCTCTCTAGGACCGAACTTGCCTAGCCCAGGTATAAATGTATATGTGTATGTTTACTTGTAGTCCATGTGTTGGTGCGGCTGCTGCAGGGGTGTGTGTTGCGTTTCGTTGCTCATGCTGTAAACTCCCATGTACCCCTCCTCTGGTCGAAGCTTCTTTGCGTCCCGCAGGACAGTGGAGACAATGTGGGGTGATGACATCATTACAGGAGTGTGTGGGCCAGTCTGCTCTCGGTTGACCCACGCACTCACATCACTGCTGCTACAGCTACTCTCCTCTGATAGACGGACAGATAGAGAAGACAATGAAAGGGAAAGTTAGTTTTAACTCTGTAGAGATTATAATTAATGATATAATTATGATTGAACACACGAACCCTCAGGCAGTTTTCTCTTGTTGGCAGCAGGTGGTTTGCTCCTGCGACTGCGGGCGGAGCTCCTGCTGCTCATGCCGCTGATGACAGACAGTGTATCATCATCAGCGCCCGCTTGCAGAGAGTTCCGGTAGGAGATGAGAGGCAACCAGCAATCGTCCCTCTGGAGGGCCATTTGAAAGGTCATAAACCGCTCTAGATACAGGTGCCTGATGGGAAAGGTCAGAGGTCAAACAACGAACACAGATATATTTCAGTAGAGAAATTCATTTAAAAGACAGTACACAGTTAACCTTCAGAGACCCAGCGCAGCAGAATTGCAACACTTGTATATTCACTAAATATGGGTAAAAACTACACATTCCAGTAGCTGAAGATTGAAATGTATCAGAACAGCAGTTTTAGTGAGAACAAAAACAAATAAAACATTATCGGCCACAGCTTGCTAAAGTCACACAAAATGTATGTCTATATATTATATGCCTGATACTTCAGATAAATTAGTTTCAAAAGTGTTAAGAATGGCTGGCACAATTCTTAACACTTTTGGAACAAATTGATCCGTTTAAAAGAAATCAAATAATATATACACACACACACACACACACACACACACACACACACATATATATATATATATATATATATATATATATATATATATATATATATATATATAGGCTTACATGCCATCTACAATTTTGAACATGTCTCATTGACATAATATGTTTTTAAATTAAATTTACTGTACTTAAATTGTAAAATATATTTTTACCTTCCTAGCTCAAATGCATTATTTTAAATACAATTGTGTGCTGGATTGTTTTAAAATATTCACTTATTGTATAAAAAAAAAAAAAGTTGCTCAGCGCTAAATGGCCAGCGTTGCAATTTTGCAACATTTTTCCAACTTATACACCAATGTAAATTGTGCCTAAACAAAATAGTTCTTATAACTAATGTCCTAAAGACATTTACATCATGAATAACAATGCTTAGGTCTCTGAGGGATCTGAGAAAGCAAGGGATTCTCAGTGTGAGTGTCTTACACAGTCTTCTTGTCCTGCCTCAGTAGTTTGGAGGAAAACTCACTGAGGATGTCAAGGAACGGAAGGTTGAGAGGAGGGCCGCCTTCTCCCTGTGGACTGGGTTCTTTAAATGCAAATTCTATTCCATCCCTAAAACACGAAAAGCACATACACACACACACTTAAGACTCTGTCACTAAGACATAAGTATGGAGGGATTATTGGGTCAGATTGAAAACTAAAAGTCTAAAACTAAAAGTCTTAAACGAAAACCAAAAGTCTAAGTTTGAAACTAAAAGTCTAAGTCGAAAATGAATTTGGTATTTAGGATTGGGCATTTGGTATTTAGGATAGGGCATTTCGTATTTAGGATTGGGCATTTGGTCATTTAGCCATTTAGGATTTAGGATTGGGCATTTAGGATTGGGCATTTAATCATTTAGCCATTTAGGATTGGGCATTTGAGGATTGAGGATTGAGGAGTGTATGCAAATAAGAAGGCGTGGCCCAAATACTGGAGGCTGGGTTTGAAATGGCTGGTGCAGATGCACCTTATGGACAGCAGAGGGAGCTCCAGTGCTAAGGAGCACACTGTAATGAAACCGAACAGAGCGAGTGACCAGGTCATGGTCTCTGGAGCGAGGACTGTACTTTATAATGTGATAACTTCAACTTAATGACAGCGTTGTATAGGGGTACTGGAACGGTACATGTATTCCTATTGAACCGAAACGGTAGCCTACAGGCGTCACGGTTCGGTGCACGAATTTACACGGAGAATAAACGGTATAAAAATAAATAAAACTCTAAATAGCGATACATTTCGCTCTATTCGCGTTTGGTGTGAAGGCAGCATAATAAACAGGCTGCGACGTCAAGATTGCAATGTTGGAGTGTGTGCGCAAAGTTCAAACTGCAAAGTGTGTATATTTGTGTACACTCGCAATAAAATACAACATTGTCCCTTTGTCACACTCTAAAATCTTGTCAAACTGTAACCTACAACTGTCACCCAACCCTCTCTCTCTCTCTCTCTCTCTCTCTCTCTCTCTCTCTCTCTCTCTCTCATTGCAATCTTGACATCGCAGCCTGTTTATTATGCTGCGTTCACACCAAACGGGAATAGAGCGAAATGTTTCGCTATTTAGAGTTTTATTTATTTTTATACCGTTTATTCTCCGTGTAAATTCGTGCACCGAACCGTGACGCCCATAGGCTACCGTTTCGGTTCAATAGGAATACATGTACCGTTCCAGTACCCCTATACAACGCTGTCATTAAGTTGAAGTTATCACATTATAAAGTACAGTCCTCGGCTCCTCGCTCCAGAGACCATGACCTGCTCACTCGCTCTGTTCGGTTTCATTACAGTGTGCTCCTTAGCACTGGAGCTCCCTCTGCTGTCCATAAGGTGCATCTGCACCAGCCATTTCAAACCCAGCCTCCAGTATTTGGGCCACGCCTTCTTATTTGCATACACTCCTCAATCCTCAATCGCCCAATCCTAAATGGCTAAATGATTAAATGCCCAATCCTAAATCCCTAAATGCCCAATCCTAAATACCAAATTCATTTTCGACTTAGACTTTTAGTTTTCGACTTAGACTTTTGGTTTTCGTTTAAGACTTTTAGTTTTAGACTTTTAGTTTTTAATCTGACCCAATAATCCCTCCATACATATGGGGACGCTGATGCCCCTTTTCTACAAATGATGCTGATGCTCGTAACAGAGCAGTATGACAGTCAGAAGATTTGTGAACCTCTCTTAAAACAAAGCCCACATTTCTTTTAATTTTCTTTTCATTTCAGCAAGTTTGTGTACAACTCATTTGCTGTCATTAAATTAATGTTATTAATATTATGCATATCTCTGCATTAAATCGGCCACCCTGCTTCTGAAATATTGGTATAGGCCAGTGAAAAACCCATTTCAGTCAAACACTATTTTTATTCATTTGTTTCAGTACCTTTATGCAATCGAGAGCTGCTTTTGGTGCTTAATCTGGTGATAAGAGGTTATAGCAAATAAAAATCCTAGACATAAATAAAATATATGATTTATAAAGACAGGAGAAAGAAAGTGGATGGAGCCCAGCCCCATAACCCTGTTGGGTCTTAACAGCAAGCATGTTTGAGTTTTCTTACTTGTGGAGCATTGCAATCGCCTCTCTTGTTTTGACCTGATCAAGTCCAAACGTGAGCGAGAAGCGTCGGGCCAGTTCTTTAATCCCACAGAAAGCAGATGCAGAACGATCAAAGTTACAGCCTAGATCACTCAGCGTCTCATTAAACAGCTGAAATACACACATCACCCTTCTGTTATTCAGTGTTGCTGGCAGAGTGGGTCTGTGTAAGGATAGAAGCGCTATCTCACCTGCTGCAGGCTGAGGATCAGAGTCTTGGCACACTGAATCTTGTCGATCTGACGTGCCTTACTCATGGTCTCCTTAATGATGTCACCATAATCATTATAGTACTACACAGACAGAGACAGAGATGCACTGTAAGCTTCAAGTAACACAGAGGACTGTGTCGGAGCCGATAGCCTCATAGGCAGGGCTCCGACTTGTAGAAAGGTTGCACTTCGGGTGGCCTGAGTTCCTCTCCAGGTTCACGGATCTTTCCCGATACTCTCTCTCTCCCACTTCACATTCTGTGTACTATATTTTATCTTATCCCAATAAAGGCAAAACACTAAAAATGTTAACTAAAAATGTTTTAAAAAAACACACAGGGACTGTGAGTGGGACTCACTCTCATGTACTGTTTAAAGACATCAGCTCCTGTCTTCATGTCCACCACGTTGTAAATGATCAATTTGCAGAAGGCGGCCAATAAATTCCTGCGTCTGTGGAGCGCCTCAATCTTACCAGCCTCGTCGTCTGCAAGACACACCCCAGAAATGGATGAATTGGACTGATTAGTGAAAAAAGCAGCCAATAATTGTGCAGAATAAAATAATAATAATAATTCGTACTTTTTTTATTCTTTTTTTTTTTTTAAAGCAAGGATGGAAATACAAAATAATACAAATTGAATACAAATACCAACTTTTGACTGCTAGTTTGTTAAATGTTTTTCTACAAATTTTAGTGTTTCTAAATAAATTAATGAGGTGCAGTGTCTCATTTCTGCTCCAATAACAGCACCAAACCAAAAAAAATATTAAATGGAATGAACATTCAGTCATCATTTACTCACCCTCAAGTCAATGGTTAATCATCAAAACACAAATTAAGATTTAATTAAACCTGGGAGATTTTTGTCCCTCCACAGAAAGTCCAGGTAACTAAAACTTAAAGGGGTCATATAATGGTACATGCACTTTTACAAGTTGATTGTACTGAAATGTGTGTTGGCAGTGCCTGTACACAACCATCATACAATGATAAAAATCCATCCAGTGGTTTTGTTTTAATCTCCTTATATGTTTTCCCCTGCCTCAAATCGAGCCGTTCGACCGTGTGACGTCACACGGTCGGACACCCCTCCGACGATTGTTGATTGACAGTCGCGTTTCAACACAGACCCGCCCTAGCTCGTGAGCCAGCTGTCAATCATAGTCCGCGCAGACAGGCGCGGTCATTGTTGATATGCTGGAGCACTGTCTATGAGCAGAATGGCGTCTAAGCGATTGTGGTGTTCTGTTCTTGGGAGCAATAACGAACACAGCAGTCATTTTGATGTTCCTAAATCCGAACCGCTGAAGACGCAGTGGCTGAGTTTTGTTTTCGAAGGGAATATTCCCCACGAGCAACGTCAATGCTTTCATGTTTGCACGAATCATTTCTCACCAGACTGCTTTATAAACGAGGGTCAGTATAAAGCTGGTTTTGCTAAGAAGCTGCTCCTGAATAAAGGATCGGTACCAGCTATTCGTGTTCCTGCTGCACCTCTAGAACAACTGAAGTGAGTGTAACGTTTTATTAACCTTTATATTAATATTTATATCTTTGCAAATCGCTTGCACGCTTCACGATGAATGCGTCTAAGGTTTACACTCAGGGTACATTACTGGATGTTTTCTATGTACGACGTTCTCAATATAATTTATAATCCCACGTTTATAATGAACAACGCGTTATGGTTATTGTGTTACAAACGGTGTACGCACAGAACAGAGAGGCGGGGTGAGCACAGCTCATGATCATTTAAAGGCATATGCACTGAAACGGCGTGCTGAAAACAGAGCTGTTTTTGACCAGGTAAAATAACTGTTTTCTTACAATACTAATGAGAATTTTTAATTAAAGTATATTACAAACTTTTAATTTAGACCCTAAAGAATCATATTAATTTGTACAAAAATGGCATTATATGACCCCTTTAAAAGATCCAAAAACTCAAAGCATAATGAATCCAGATTAATTTATTTTAAACAAGGTATGCCATTGTTTGACAACAACAGTAGTCTGACCCCAAACTCAAACCTGAGACATATTGCCATATCAGTTTTTTTTTTTTTTTGGTGATGTCAGTCGTGCAGAAATTAGAACTATGCATTACAAATCAGCAGCTGATCGTGCCTCTGGAGCAAAGACTGCATACATGCTGTTATACATTCAAATCCACTTTAGAGTGGATCAGAACAGTCTTCTGTCCTCTTTGTATTTGTTTTTTGTTCACCTGTGCTGCTGTCCTCATCCTGGTCAACAAACACGTGATCCAGGATAAAGTTGATTAGTTCGCTCTGTAAGGATGCATCTGGACTGAACACCAGGGGTTCTAAAGCTTCCCGTCCCGATGCCACAATCTGATAACTGAAGATCAGGAGTGAATCGCAGAGAATGGTGAAGGCCTGCAACACACGGATACACACAGTTCATGAAAGTAAAAATAGTTTCCTGCCGGTATTAAGAATCAAACCTGCAACTTTCGGGTTACCAGTATGACTCTCTAACAATTATAGGCCACGACTGCCCCCAAGAAATTATTAATTTTCCCACAATACCATATGCATGAAAGGATGCGTGGTCTGTGGCAGGTCAGACTCACCTGTTCTTTGACAGTGGTACTGATGCTGTTCAGGTACCTCTGACACATCAGACAGAAGGCTCTCACCTGCCTCCGCAACAGCACCATTTCATCCTGAAATGGGACAAGAGTGTGACTAAACATTCAAAATGACAGTCTCACACAGGTCTGGGCACGTACGTGTGTGTTGTACCTTATTGGCACTGCCCTCTGAGACTTTAGCCAAGTGCCAGAGTATGACATAATGAGTGCACTGGAGTGCGTGAGCCACAATCTATAAAAACAAAACAAAACAATTAAATAACAATGAAAGTGCCTGAAGTTAGGTCCAAGAGTTTAGAGCAGAGTCAAACACACAGGTCACAGACCAAATATGGCCTGTAGAGAACTACAGTACTTGTAACTAAAAACAGAACATTATCAATACAATAAAATATTTTATTTTTTTAGCAAAAATGGGAAAAATTAAGCACTAGTTACATTTGTAAAATAAATAAATGAATAAATCAGGGGTAATAATCTTTAAAATTATATAATAATTAATTTCTTCTTTTTAGATATGCTAAATGAAAGGAATTCATGCAGGTTTGGAACAACTTGAGGGTGAGAAAGTGATGACTTAATTTTCATTTTTGCGTGAACTATCCCTTTAATACTGATTTGATGCTTTCAAGCCAAGATCATTGAGTAGTTTTCTTTTTCTTCACAACATCGTTGCTTGATTAATATTCCTTAATTACCAATTTATGTAGGCACATTGTAATCTAAATGCATTCTGGGTAATTAAATGTTTTTGTTATTAAAGTAGCATGAAGTTGATTCAGGTCAGGACAACATTTAGAGGCAGGATAGCTGCTAAAATGAGTTAACCCCTGTGTTAGTAGTCAGTACCTGCTCAGGCATATCCCCGTTTTGCAGGCCAGAGTTCAAAAGTTTGTAGTTGCTGGTGAAAAGGTCCCATTTAGTAAGGTCATGGGCACTGCAGGAAGACAGACACACAGACACACAGTTATGATGAAGACACTCCTCTGGTCTCACTGAAACATGTCCAGAACTCATTCCGCACCAAAATCAAAAGAATAAATAAGAATAATTTGCTTATCAAATGAAAGCAGTGTTTTAAGAACTTAAAGATTTTAGCAAGTTAGCTCAACTATTTCTCAGTTTTGAGCATGTGTTCTTACTTGTGGAAGGCTGTGATTCGTTTGAGTGTTGACAAAACTTGATAGGCGTCATCTTCATCAGGCTCCTCCCCCTTAAAGAAACAAAAGCATTCAAACTCAAACTGTCTAAAATTACACAGAACTGTAATTAAACTAAAACACACACAAACCTCCTGCAGGACGTCCTCCAGCAAGCGGTGGAACTTGTCAATCTGTTCATCGAGCATCTGGCTGCGGACGATATCTACACGGTTATAGATGGTGAATTCCTCATTGCACAGTGCATGGAATGTCACAGAACATGCCTCTAATACATCTGTGTCTGTGTGCTTCTCCACCACATCGCGGACCTGACGCAGCAGAGCATCCAGATGCTGCAGGACATCATAGTTATTACTTACAGTACTACTATAACAAAACAAAAACAATCAATCATTTCTTTACTTCATGTCTATTCATGTTATTAAAAAAACTATTGGTACTATTGGAAACTTTCTTCCAATAGAAAAAACAAAACACAAAGCCATATTTTATAAGCACAATATTTGTATTACTATGTGGCACGTTTTTTTTGTTTTTTTTTGATGAGCATAATCACCTTCTCCAGCCGACCGGTTGTATAGATCTCCAAATCAAAATACTGAGGAAACTGCAACAGATTAGTGACCTTCTCTGGGTCCACTGAATACTGAGAGAGAAAAAGTGAGAAAGAGAGAGAGAGAGTCTGTTCAGAAATCAATCGGTTTGCATCCTGATTCAGGTGGCCCGAACCATTTGGTTGGAATATTTATATGCAAATTGCGGACTGTTTTTTTATGCCCAAAAAGCCAATTAATATTGCAATGAAATTTCTTTTGAAAACCCCAAAAAAACGCAAAAAGTGTTGAGGATCAATCAAAGTGACATTTTGTCACAATCGTTTGCATTTGTTTGCTATTCTTTTGATGCATTACACACTGTCTGGCAGGGAAGAGAAACACTTACTTTAGCCAATAACAAAGGCAAAGCCACAGCAAACGTTTCTGTGATCTTTGTTCGATCATCCAGCTGGGTTTTCTTTTCTTTAGCTGTCAGAACCTGAGCCAAAATAAAAAACAGCAAACGGGTTTGAGAATGAGACAATTACTTGATCTACTCCTGACCTCTTACGACAACATAAGTATGACAGATAACATAAGTATGATGGTTTGAAAACACTGTTGTGTGTACACAGGTTTGACTACAGTTGCGAGGTCCAATGTTTTGAAAATGTCTACACAAATATAGTGAAACATGTCATTTAAAAAAAAAGCTAAGAAAAAAAGATAAAGCCAAATCATGCTTTATAGTTGAGATGAAACAAAAGTAGCATCAGATCGTATCTTCCGTGTTGTAAAACGGATTATCAAAAGAGAAAAAAATATAGGATGGAGACTTGGTTCTAATCATTAGTTGTTGATTGGATGGTGGCAGATCTGAATATGAGCTTGAGGTCGATTATAAGAAATGACCGGGGTTTAAGCAGACTAAATGATCAGAGAAGTCTAGCATGTCACCAGAAAGAAGCCTTTCGTTTTAAAAGGAAGATCGAGTTTAAGAAAATTATTCAATTACAAGGTCAACTTTTTTTTTTTACATGAAACATACATGGATGAATCGTTCAAAATAAGATAAATAACATGCATTTAGGAAATGGATTGGGTGATTTTTAAATATCTACAAAAATTGTTTTGGTTACTCGCCAGACTGATATACTATTTTTTATATATATATTAGGGCTGGGTATTGACACAAATTTCACAATTCGATTTGATTTCGATTCACAAGCTTGCAATTCGATTCGATTCGATTCAATATTGATTATTTTGAATATCAGGTACAATACATGGCAAATTTTCTCAAGGAAAACAAATCTCTTAACTAATGCTGTAAACAATGGGAGTCAGTCGTAGCCTACTAGGCTTCATTAGCCTACTATAATATTGAAGGTAAAAAATTAACTGATTTGTATACAAACACTTAAATTACACTTTCATTTATTTTTATAATAATAAAGTTATATGAAATATAAACATTTAAATGGTGGCTGTCATAAAAACTTGCCAGATTTATTCAAACATGCATTAAATATTGAAGAACATTAAAAATTATAATGAATATGTAATGTGGTGCATGTATTTAGCAAAATGCTCCTCTCTAGAGTTAATTTTTCTAGCTGACTAATGAGTTTATGGTCACTGGATATGGTTTATCTGATGTAAATGTGACGTTACATGACATTGTTTACAAGTTGTTTTACTGACGTCTTTCCACGGTTAAAACACTGATTGAGCGATTCCATGTGACATGATACGGATTTCGATAATTTGTACTCTATTTTGTAACACACTTTCAGATGCTCATTCATGTTTATTTCGCGCTGTAACTGATATTATTAAGGCGGAGGAGAAGATAATGTGCTTCTCTTGAGCTGAGCTGCGCCAGAGCGATCTCACGCCACAGTGCCAAAACAGTATTTATGTTTTTGAATTTCGTGAGAAAATGGACGTAATTTGAAATCTGAGACTTTGTTTCATATCAATAGTAACAAAGCACAAAGATTATTGCGATTTATTGGATGGGATGCGCTCTACAATGTTCCATTCATTCATCAACTGAAAACAGGATGACTAGCCTAATCGATTCTTGGGATTTAAGAATCGATATCGGTTCGTAAAAAAGAGAATCAATTAAAATGGAGAAATCGATATTTTTTACCCAGCCCTAATATCTATATATATATATATATATATAATTCCACCAAATCAGCTTATCTTTGTAAAATGGCACAGTTTTTTAAATATCTAAATGTACACTCTTAAAATCAGTCAGTCAAGCATTATATTATGATGTTATGATAATCAAGCATTATTTAATGATAGAACTTTAGTAATTAGATCTTAAAATTAATAATCATGCATGAATTCATATTTGTCATTTTAACTGAACTTAGGACTGGTAGTAATTATTATTAAAAGATAATAATCCCACAACTAATTCTACTACTAATAATGACAATATACAACACATGAGCTGCTGGGTTCATGAATGTTAATCACGCTGTCAGCGTTTGCTTGAACTGATTTGCTGAAATTAAAACAGGGATGAGTGCCAACCAATGAGATTGCCTTTTGCGCATTAGTTCCGCCCACTAACGGAGAAACCGGCATATCTTCTGCTTGTTCTTAAAAGCTGAAAAATTCCAGATGAACTCCGTTATTTTGACAGGAAAATACAACCAAGGATATCGTTTACATGTAGCGCGTCGATTTTGCGTGTTATGTAAGACTCTCGCTCTCTCTCTCTTTGCGTGTGTGAGAGAAACGCGACGGCGAGTCGTGCGCCTTCACACTAGAGTTTACGCCATGTCAAATACAGGTACGCTGAGCTGAATTTGAAATACTACAGAATCAGATCGCTTGACGGAGAGCGAAACTCTCAAGCGCTCAGTCAGTGTTCAACGAGTGAAAATATATCTATGCTAAACTTATACTTGGAATCTAACACACACAGGCGAGTAAAATATAAGAATTTATTAGCCAATGGCTAATGATAGACATTATTTAGTCGCCCAGAGTGAAATGCCCAGGTCCACCAGGGCCCAATGGTAGCGCCGCGGGTGGTGTGTGTGTGTGTGTCTTACCCTTCTTCCAGAGCCTCGTCCGATGGGTGGGTGACACTCACAGGTCTGTCTGACAGCACAGAGCATGATCTCAATCAGAGCAGTTTCCTGAGCATCAGTGAGAGCTGAAATACACACATTACGGTGTTTAAGTGATGTAGGTTAGAAAGATTTTTTGCCAAATTTTGGTCCAGACACAAAAACAGAAATCGATGAGAAATACACGTGTGTGCATTTGTACCTTCCTCTCCAGGGAACGGTTCGTCTAGCAACAGGCTGATCATACTCTCCCAGTCCTTCAGGAGCTCTGATGCACAGTCCCACAAGCTGTCCACCAGGTAGGCACCGTGCTCATGGAGCTAAAACACACAAACATTCATAAAATAACCCAAAATTTTTTTCTTCTTCTACATTACAGGCCGAGCACATCAAGCACACCTCACTTTCCAGAAAGAACAAGACAGTTGTTCTGATGAGGTTAGCATTCAAACACTGTCTGCCTCTCCTTGGCCGCCCCTCATCCTCTGGACCATGATGACTGAACAACCTGGGAGCACAACACACAAAATTGTTGTTCACAAAATAGCCACATGGCGGAATCAGTGAGTCAGGGTGAGAGTCAGATGTATTACGGGTCAGAACTAAACCCCAAAGTATACTTCGGTCATCCGTGTTCCATGAGGGTTTGCGCAATGACGTAATTTTCTTCATCAGGAGGCTCCGCGCACAGCCCAAATTATGAATCTATGGTGCGCGAACAGCAGCGTATGTGCAAGTGACTTGAGCACTTGAAAAGAAGTCCACTAGATTTTCGCATGCGTCTATCCATGTGCTCAGGCCAAAGGAGAATACTTTTGAAAGGCTTGCGCACTCAACTGTATAACCGGACCTAAAATTGGGCTGCACGTGGACATCCGCGGACCCTCCTGATGACGAAAGTTATGTCACGAGGACAGTGTGCAAAGTATACTTTGAGCTTAATGTGGCAAATGTGTTTAATCACATTGGTATTTAATGAAGCACAGACTGTGCTGTTGAATAAAAAAAATGTGGCACTCACTTTTTGTAGAGAAACTCCCCTGCTGCCACAGCAACCGGTCGGTGGGCAGAGTAAACTAAGTGATAGACGCTCTCACAGTCTTCAGCAGTCAAGACCTCATCACTACTTCTGTGTGCACAAACAAACACACCCGCAAATTAAATGGACACATCTTAAAAAAAATAATTAAAAAAAATAAAAATGTATGTCAGTGAGTATGACTGTCACTGATGAATGATCAATGCTGAACTCACTGCAGAACTAGTGTCAGCAGCTTAATGGCCTGAACAGCAACATCATATTCCTTATCCAGAGTCATGGACACAATCCGATCCTACAGAGACAGGAGGAGAGAACTGTCAGTAAGAAAATACATTTTTCAGAGCCTTCAGAACCATAAAGTGAGTTGATGTTGCCATTTCAAGTATCCTGGTGGAACACTCACCTTAAAGCGACTTGTAAAGAGTTCCAGTCTGGCGTTAAGTTCTCTGCTATAATACAAACCCTGAAGAGCTGTAAGACACTTCAGACGGACCTCACCTTGCTGGAGAAAGAAAAATATCATAAATGGATGAGACAAAGAGATTGTAAAAGTTACCTTTATTTATATAGAGCTTTATACAATACAGATTGTTTCAAAGCTGCTTCACATTAATGAAAATAAGCATGCTGTTTATTTGTTTTTTTTTAGCTTCTTTGATGTGTATATAGCATTCAATCTGTCTGAATGTGCTTGTGATACCTTATCATACATGGTCCAGCCCACGTACTTCAGATAACTGTCATTAAGAAAAGCATCACTGTACATCTTCATCCACATACCAATCTCCTCTATGCAGACGACCCTGATCTCAGCAATCACATCCCTGCAAACACATACATGAAAAAATCAGTTCTTTTCAAAGACTGTGTGGTTATTTTAAAATATTAATTCATTGAATCAGTCCTTTAATTTAGTTCATTTTGAGACGTTTCCTTGCCTGTATCTGTGGATGAACACTCCTTTAAAAATGGCATTCATCATGTTTTCAATCTCATCCTGGTTTTCCTGGAGCTAAAAATGACAGAATCCATGTTTGAGTCAGGTTTATTGTCTCATTTTAGAGTGAGTGCGTGTGTGTGTGAGTTTGTGTGTGTGTGTGTCACCTCTTTGCGTTTCTGCAGCAGGAACTCCAGGCGTTCATTGGCTCGTTTCCCGACGCTCTTGTTGCGTTCTGTCTCGTATTGTCGTTGTGTGTTGTCCAAATTGATGCTCAAATTCAGAGCAACGTTCACCAAAGCGGTCATCAGTTTCATGCCTGAAATACAGTGAAAAACTTTAGGGTTAGGGTGTACAATTCATACTTTTATGAATAAGAACACCATGACTGAATATTGCATCACAAAATTCATGACATTACAGTTTGTTCATGCTCAGAATGGAATATTAGCATTCTGCTTACTGCACACTGTGCAGTATACAAAGTACGCTGCCTGGTCCATTCATCAAACTGGAAATGTAAGGTGAAGTTAAAGCTGCAGTAGGTAACTTTTGTAAACAAATATTTTTTACATATTTGTTAAAACTGTCGTTATGTCCTGACAGTAGAATATGAGACAGATAATCTGTGAAAAAAATCAAGCTCCTCTGGCTCCTCCCAGTGGTCCTATTGCCATTTGCAGAAATACACGCTCCCGGTCAGAAACAACCAGTCAGAGCCAGGAGGAATGTCTTAGCAGTGTCAATCACGCTCGTGTACGCGCTGATCACACCCCTCTCTTGCACAGCGCGTACCGTCTTTCAAACTCAAGATTGCCGGTGTGCTGCAGCTGTGCTATTGGCGGAGAAACAACCTAAACTGCCAATTTCTCGAGTGGCACCTGCTCATAAAACAAAGACGGGTAAAAGGAAAAAAAACGATGATGATAAACAAGCGAAAAAGAAAGAATTAGACAGAGCCCATTGACTCGGTGTCAAAACTCTAGCCGCGTAACATGTAGATAAAATGTCACCCACTGTGCAAAGCAACAATTGAAACCTGCTAATTCACTGGCTTGTCATGTTGCTGAAATAATATTGTGGCGAGCAGGACGAGGTCGAGGGACGTGAGAGCGGCGCGAGGCCGGTGGCGTGAGTGATAATGAACAACACCTGTGAGACGCACCGGTCTCGCATCTCTCACGGAGGAGCGGAGGCAAAGGAGGAGCGACGACAGTGGAGAGAGGAACAGGCCTGATTTTACGTTGTGATTTTATGTTCTGTTTTGTGTGTTTTCCGTGAGGGGCTGCTGGCTTATACTTTAATTTTGTATTTGTTTATTTATTATTAAACTTGTTGAACGTTCGCCGGTTCCCGCCTCCTTCTTCACATAACAACTGAACCCTGTTACAAATGTACTAGCAAACCTTATCTAGCATTAGGCCTACATATCGCTAGAATAATTACTTGAATTATATTATATATGTTACGTTAGTTACCGTTATATTATCTTACTAGCTATTTATAACTTATAGAAAGGGTGCAACGTTATAAAGTTACATTACATGTATTGCAAAATACGTAATGATTTGAGGACCAAGTTTGTAGTCAAAGTATGGGCAGGCCTTAGTCAATGTAAAGCATATTGTTGATGTTTCGTCCCTACTAGTGAATGTGCCATAACTGGTTATCCGCCGTCATCGGTGGCCCTGCTTACTAGCCTGCGCGTTCACGGCAGGCTCCGCTGTGGAGGGAGGGCTGTAGCGCAGCAGAGAGCAAGGGGGTGGGACCTGTAAGTTGTGCTTGTTCAAATTTTCAGGGTAAGACAACGTTTTCTCAAAACTCCCTACTGCAGCTTTAAGCGCATTGCATTGTCAGGATACAGTAAACAAGACTAAGCAACTTAGCAAATGTATTAAGCAGGGATGCACTGTTTTTGGGCAGAACCCGAAAATTCATGATGCACTTGGCCAAAACCCGAAACTGAAAATAAATAATAAGTTAATTGATCAAACTTTAATCAACACTCAATAGCTAAAAAATTAGCTCTACATTTTTTAAAATTGCATATAAGGCAGCTACTCCATTACTATACTCCAAACTACTCGTATTACTACTCGTTTGTTGGTGAAATATAAACATTTATACCACGGGCTGTTTAAATACTCGATTCTGATTGGCTGGAAGGTGTGCAGTAAAACCGTTTAATGCACAGTTAGTTCCAGTCAGTTTGATTACAGTTTGAAATGAATCCACTACTATAAACATTGGTAACCATAGTAACATAGTTAAATGGAAAAGACACCAGCGTTCATCATCCGCGTATTACTGAGTCTGACTTGGAGAAAATTAGAAATGCACCTGCACTCTCCCCTTTCACACCCACAGGACTTTTAAGAAAATTTTGGTTTGACATACAGCTAATTCATTTAAAGTTGAGTGGGGGACGGAGGGGGGAGCACGCATCTCTCTCTCTCTCTCTCTCTCTCTCTCTCTCTCTCTCTCTCTCTCTCTCTCTCTCTCTCTCTCTCTCTCTCTCTCTCTCTCTCTCTCTCTCTCTCTCTCTCTCTCTCTCTCTCTCTCTCTCTCTCTCTCTGTTCTTTCTCTTTCAATTCTCTCTCTCTCTCTCTCTTTTAATAATGAATTTAAATAAATGCGATAAATCATTCAAATAAAAGCAATCCGATAGCTTTTATTTGAATGAACTTTATTTAAAGCGGACGGAGTGCTAGAACTAACGAGCCGTAACTTAAGAAAATAACCGTCATTTTTACACGTCTGTTAAAAAATTACACTGTAAACATCAGTTACAGCTTTAACTTCTTTTTAACTTGGCAAATAACCGAGGTATAAGCGGGATAATTCACGGCTAGCCATGCATTAAAGGATTTTAATGCACGACGTAGAGCTGAAGAACCACCCGACGCGAAGCATTTTTATGGACACTTAGCTTTCTTGAGGTAAATGTAATGTTAAGTGACATTGTATAGCCTACAAGCTGTTTTATTGATGTCTTTCCACAGCTGAAACACTGATTGAGCAATTACATGAGACAGGATTCATCTCGATAAGTTGTAATGTATCTTTTAAAATGTGTTCACCCATTTTTATTTTGTGCACAAAACTAGTAGTAAAGAAGAGATTAGATGATCGGTTCACATGTGCTACATCCGCTTGAACTGAAGAGGCTACAGCAATCTGTCACATTGTATTAAAGAGCACCAACACAATATTTATTGTTTGAATTTCGTAATGAAATCTACAGAATTTAAGGTGAGACTTTGCTTCATATTAAAGGAGAACTCCGGTCAATTTTAACATTGAGCTCATTTTTTTGTACATTTGGAGTGCTGTCAGTACAGACAAAAACGACAAAAATCGGTGCAAAACAGTAGTCGATTGTCGAGTTCGCGCGCGCGATCATTGGTAAGTAATATAACTAACGATCGCGCGCGCGAACTCGACAATCGACTACTGTGGACTTCGAACGAAACCAGGAAGTAAATACAGGTATGTGAGCTGGCTGAATAAACATCATTTTTATTAATATCTTTCAGATCTACTGCAGTCAGATTGACCGTGGTCACTCTTAATAACACCACTCACATGGCTGTGCACTTGTAATGACAAATCAAGGATGTTAAGAGGCTAAAAGCAGGTTAAGAACTTGCCCCATTGAAGTCAACAGGGTGCGAATTTTAAAAAGAGGATAACACGGTGTAGGCAACACTGATTTTTGTCGTTTTTGTCTGTACTGACAGCACTCCAAATGTACAAAAAAATGAGCTCAATGTTAAAATTGACCGGAGTTCTCCTTTAAAAGTAACAAAGCTTTTTGTGATTATTGGATGGCAAGCGTGCTACAAATATTTTGTTCACATATCAACAGAAAGAAAGAAACCAGAGGTTGTGTCCACACAGCTGACATGTTTAACTGTTTTTCACTTTCGTGAACACTGAACACAGTCAAAAAGTGCCATCGGAAAAGTGCTAATTAAAAGTCTGTTACAGTCAGATTTCGGCCCTCCAAAACCATTCCGAAACCGAAAATAGCTATTTCGGCAGAAAATTTTTAGTAGTCTAAATTTCTGTGCATTCAGTAATAAAAACAAAACTGTTTAAAAGTTTGAGGTTGTTACGATTTTTTAAATGATTTTGAAAGAAGTCTATTATGCTCTTAAAGGCTGATTTTATTTAATAAATATAATTTATTTCTGTGATTGAAATGCTGAATTTTCAGCATCAATACTCCAGTCTTCAGTGTCACATGATCCTTCATGATTCTAATATGCTGATTTGCTGCTCAAGCATTTCTTATTATTATCAATGTTGAAAACAGTCGTGCTGCTTAATACTTTTGTGGAAACCATGATACATTTTTTTCAGGATTCTTTGATGAATAGAAAAAAACAGCATATATTTGAAACAGAAATCTTTTGTGATGTTTTAAATGTTTTTACTATCACTTTTAATGCAATCTTTGCTAAATAATAGTATTCTTTTTTTATATATATATTACTGACTCCAAACTTTTGACCAGTTGTGCAAGTCAAAATATCAATACTGAAGAAGTAGTGGTTAGGTTATGTTATTCTGAACATTGCATGGTACGTAGCCCAAGGTAACCCACCTGCCAGTGTGCTGGTGTGTCTGAACGCTCTGACCTGTGAGTCGGACAGGCCGGTGAGGAGAGAGATGAGCGTGTCCATCATGTATTCATCATAGATGATGCTGTATTGGCACTGTCGGACCAGGACCGCAATGAACTCACACAAGTTTAATTTAAACTTCTTCCACACAGGACCTGAACTCGCCAGTGGGTAATCGCCACTGTCCTGAAAACACATACACACACACACAACCTTTTTACACATATTCATTTGAAGTAGCTAATCTCTTCCATCCCAGCACACACAATGTTTTACATATCATATATTCTTCCTATTAAAATGTCTGTGGTATAAACTCACACATTAACAAACCTCATCAAACTCTTCCGTCATTTTCCTGATGATCTCAGAATTCTGCATGTGCCGGAACATCTCTGAGCTCACAGCGCCTACAACAAACACAGGCATTCAGTAACACAAAACACACACTTGAAGTATGCAAACTTATCTACACCTAAAGAGCATACAAACACACACCTTTACAACCAGAGCAGTGGATGAAGAAGTTGATCAGTTCCAGCAGGGCAGAGTCTCTGTCTGTCTTATAGGACTCAATCCAATCATCAACCACTGACTGCAGAGAGAGAGAACACACACACACTCGCTCAAACTACCTCAGTTAAACTTTCTTTCATACACACACAGCCTACAAAGAAAGCACACGCTGCAGTTAGGCCTGGATATAATAACTAACCACACACACACCACTGATTCACAAGATGATACATCAGAGCACTTTGAAATAGAGTCTATGAATGAATACAGTGATAGATCAGCCTGAAGATGTTGTGCGCATGTTGGTACCTGTGTGGCACTCTTGCCCAATTTGACAATCTCGAACAAACTGAGATTCTCCATATCATTCTCCTGATGGTGGCCATTTACCCGACCTCTCACCTCTGACCCCTTCAACTTTTCTCCAAGGGTCTTCTTCCCCTTCTAGACACAAAAGGCAAAAAGCAAGTTAGTATGTATGCCATCTCAGATATAAGCCTGCACAATATGGGGGGGGGGGGGGATAAAAAAAAATTTATCAGAAAAATTTGCGATTTTTCTGATAAAAAATTGCCATTGCATTAAAAAAAAAAACTGCACATTTTGGTCAAACATACTGTGTTTAAATATATGATGATGATATAATAATAATTATTATTGAAAAAAAATATTAAACAAGGAGAAATGTTACTGTATTGAAATATTTCGATAGAAAAATAATCTAATTTAGAAAAATAATACAATCATTTTAATTTCAGTGCAACGGTTAAATTACAACACTAGCATTTATGGTTGTCTTAATTTCTTTATTTTCAAATGTTAAACCACTGAGCTTTTATTTTGGCAGAAAACCAACAAAATAAGCCCTCAAAGCTTCTCTTTTGTTGACAACCACTTGTTTATAAGCACTTCTCATCACAAGATATGAAGATGATTGTGGCGAGCATGACGAGTGGCGTGATTGATAGTGAGCAACACCTGTGCGACGCACCATCTCTTATCTCTCACGGAGGAGCGGAAGTATAAAAGGAGGAGCGACGACAGTGAAGATCGAGACCGGTGCGTCGTGCAGGTGTCGCTCATTATCAATCACGCCACCGGCCTCTGCCTCGTCCTGCTCGCCACAATGATGCATTGCTAAATGCACGTTATAAGCTAAGCACATGCATAGATGGAGTTTGTGTCCAGCAGCATTTACTGTGAACCAAGCCACTCCGAGATACTGAAAACACTGAGTTTTCATTTCCACTAGTGAGCTGCACCTGTGTAAATGAAAACAGTGCCACACTTCACTCGCATAAAATTCATTTCATTAAATCGCATTAGCCATATCGCGATTTCGGTTTTATTACAAATATTCATGCAGCCCTACTCATATCTGTTTTACTGTGTTTCTGTTTAGCTAATGAAGAAGAACTATATCTGAAAGCTAATAGCTTGTTTTCATATGACGTCACGCCACTGCGTTGCCATGGCGCGAAATGCAAATGGAGGGCAGGAAGTGATTTGCTGTATTTAGAAAGCACTATAACAAACTCAAAATGCCTATGTTTTGCGTCGTTTATGGTTACTTAAATCGATCAAACCACGAGGAGTTTTTATCGTGTACCAAAAGTTGTTGTTTATAAGGGGGGAAAATGCAAGAAATTGACTGAAAAACTCTGTGAAAACGGCTTGCAAACCTACGTCTGCGGATGGGAGGAGCCGAATGGGAAAATGCCTGTGTGCAGTGATCACTTCGTCAAAGGTCAGTTAATACAACTTAAGTGGCTATGTTTGTGTAACGTGTAACGTTTCCGAACTTTGTAAAGTCAAAGTATGTGTGTAAGACGAGGTAGTTGCTGATATCTACCGCCTCGTTGGCATGAAAATCTTTCAATTCAGTTGAAAAATCGCTCCTCTTCATAACGTAAGGTTCACGTCCAACATATGTTTGATTTTTTTGTTTATATCTTTCTCTTGTAATAGCGTGTAAAGTAGTACAGTACGGACTTTCCTCCATCTCGTCCATTGCGCTCTTCACTCCCTGCCCTCCATCTGAATTTCGCGCGTCATCATAATCACGTGACTGAAACCCAGCTATTGGCTGATAGGTACCTTCCCTTTTCCAGGTTTGCCATTTCGACCCTCAAGATCTTCAAGATCGGTGTCCGAGAGCCGAGAGTGTCCTTCCCTAAACAAAATGCAACAGTGATTACAGCAGTGTGTACGTGGAGATCAAAGTAATTGGGGTGTGTGTTAAACAGGTGCTTTAATTTCCTAATATACAAAGCCTAGATGTACTCTGTGTGCATCCATGTGCAAACACCCAAGTTGTAGTTTAATGAATTTCCCTACAAACATGGATATATAGGTTTTGTTATAGGTAACACAAGTCCAAGCAATAGTCATGTAACAGATGCTGGACTTCTTGTTCAAATGTGCTTATGATTTCCAAAAATGCCGTTTAGGTAGGCAGCTCCCTAGGTTTTGATACACAGACACTGTCTGGCTGGCTGGAGGAGTGAGTTAATGTATGTCTGGTACTTACTGGTAGAAGTCTGCTTGAAAGTCCTGAACTGCTATCATTTTTTCAACATCTTCTGTTTCTTCTGGAGTTTATAAGTGTCCCCACACTGCAGAAGAAAGACCCACACAATTTAAAAACTGCTTTAGGAAAACCATTTCTTAAAATATCTGCTTAAAAACTACCATAACGACTCATGATGCAGTTACTGAATGAGTTTTTTTTACGCGTGCGTTTGTGTGAAGGACGGTGTGTTTATATATGTGACTTTAATAATAAATATCAGACATTTGCTGTCAACATTACTGTACGAAAAATCAAACATTATACAAACTCAATTAAACACATAAAATCTCGAAGTATTCATGTAATGTGTGAGATTTTATTAATTGTGTTTTAATATTCAGTTTGATTTCCGTAAACACGGGCTAGCAAGCTAACATGCTAACAGGCCTCCAGCTCCTCTAAAACACATTAAAACCGCCCCAAACCCACCAAAACAATGTAAAACTGCAAAACCACATTACAACTTTACGTTTCTTTACACGTAGCATATTATAGTGTCTCAATAATTTTCAATATTCAAGCTGATGGCTGAAACTGTCTGACATTTGAACGACTCTGAGAAATGTATCTCCCCAAACTCACAGTAAATGTCTTTTATTTAATTTATTTTTTTCCAAAATCGCGGATATTTATGAAGATCGGCCGCCATTTCTCACCTCCCTCAGCGTGAGTCCAGCTGCATAAAACCCGCCCAGAGCCGCCGCCGAACGGAACCGAACCGGACCTCCGCTCCGCGGTTAAGACATGATCCAAAGTGGAACTGCTGGCTCAGTTTTGTTATGGTTCGAAGGTGGAAGAGGCAGTTTGGTACTGTGGGCGGACAGACAGAAGTAAAATACAGCCTCGAGGAACCCAAAACACACTTATTACGCATCCACACACACTAGAATCCACAAACACACCCACGCACAAACACAAACATCGTGGAAGTACCACAGATAATTTTTTGGACATTTTAAAATGGTTTACATTTTAATATATAGTTTCTGAATCACACGGTTTACAAACAAATAAATGAGGAAAAACTAAAAGATTGTCTACTTTATTCATGTTAACCAGATTTGAGAATATCAGCGTTTCAAATCAACCATTTAAACTTCAATAGAGGGGTTAAATCAGACTTTGACACGAGAAAAGAACAGTACTGCTAGCCTACTAACAGAAAAGGGTTAAATGTCCAATTCTCCAGATGACAGAGACCGATTTCCATGGTAAGAGGAATTCAGGAACAACAATTGGTATAGAGAAGTTTTGACAGATAAATGAGGAGAGAAATAACCAGAATCTCGGTGCCAAATTTGGATAAAATAAGGGGATAAACAAGAAGTGTACTACATTTCATTTTGACACAGATGAATGTGCAAATCAAGCTAGAGAATGAAAAGAGCAAGTGGAAAAAGGATCTTTGTTTATAAAAACTGAGTGATATCAGAACATAGCACAGTCAGGAATATATTTTATTTATTTATTTTACAAAATTCACAAGTATAAGGCATATATACAAATAAACGTTTTTACATTTCTCAAAAAACTAAATCAAGCACACAAGAAACAAACAGAAAACCAATAAGGATATTTGCTTTGCTAAGGCAAATACATGAATGGTGAAAAAGTTTATATTGTGGAATGGCGATATAGTTTAAAAAAATAAAAATGCAATATAATCTATAGCTCAACGCGAAAAATATGACTTCCCAGTTTTATCTCTAACATTACACAATGACATGAGGTTCATGGCACCACATACCATGTGCATCGGAACAACTAGAGATTAACAGTAAAAACATCATGAAAATTTTTATTTTTTATATCAATAGTATACAGAAAAAAAAAACATATTTCCCATACATGTAAACATAAACTCATACCACATTATATTGTAGTTTACACAGTTCCCAGTTGTATTTCTACAGTTGAGTGACAGTTACTACTCTTAACCATCAGAAATAAGTAAATCACACTAAACAACACTGCATCAGCTTTTGTTCAACTGACTCTAAACAATATCACACTGAGCAACTAAAAATGTGACATTTACCACTTACATCCCAAGAACACTTTCAAGTAAAGGTGGCACAATATTTAAACATTTATAAGAATATGTAACATAGCTATGCTTTATGGCACTTTTTAAAGTAAAAAATACAAAACCAAATATAACACCTCTGCATGCACATTTTATTGCCATTAAATAAAAATGTTCCAAGAAGTAAATACTATATATATCCAGCAGGAGGCAGAATGGTGTTTCTACTGAGATAAACAGAATTGGCAATAAGTGCACATTTTGATGAACCCCAATTGGCATACTTTTATCATGTCTACTATATGGAGCAAGACTGGAAGACAATACAATACACGTGATATACATCTGTATACTTTGGGGGGTAGTAAACTAGGAGGGAAATCACCCTAGACTAGAGGAGTGTTGCATGTGCATCATTTAGTCCCATACAACCTCTCAATGTCCTTTATATAATGATTTTTCAGTTCTTTTCTCTTTAGTTTGAAGGCGTCCGTCACCAGCCCTGTTTCTGGAGTCCAAACCTCAGAACTTAATCGGATCTTCTGTGGAACCTCAAACCTTTCCAGTTTATCTATAGTACCACACACACACAAGTTTATATACAGTTTATACACAGACACAGTGACACACACACAAACATCAACGGCTTTGCCGTTTCTCACAGTATCAAACACACACTGTTTAAAGGTAAAATGTGCCATTTCAGTGCCACCCCCAACTCAGTCTGCATGTTAAAGTCAGTCACTTTGAAATCAAAATTGAGCATTTTTTATTTTGATTGAATATTGCATTCATGTGCCCTCTCTTTAATCAAAATAACTTCCCCTCCCTCTTGCAACGACATCTCTTCTCTGATGACGTGTTTACTGGTCTGAGGGCTGAGGACTCACATGAGATCACAGCAATAGCAAACCACAATCCAATCAATTCCCAAAGGACAAATTCAAGTCCTGACCTACATTTTTTCTTGTTTGAGAAGCCGTTTTACTCAGACATACATCACAATAGGGGAGAAAAGACTTCCAGCTTCTGTTTCATGCTGACTTTAAGTTGGGATAGGTGAGGGAAAAAACACTGAAAAAATACACTTCGATTTTAAATACACAAACAACAGCAGATCTCTGCAAAACACCTAAAAAAACACACACAATTAAAAGGCTTGTAAAAATGTGCTTACTTTTTACTGCAATCTCTTTTATGACTATAAGCACTTCCTCCTCCATCATGGTGTGGTTACAAAGCTCCTCCCACTCGCCCTCGATCCCACTCTTATTTGCCAGCTCAGTCAGTTGCTTCTGATTGGGCACCACAAAGCTGATCAAGTAGTTCTGGTCACTAATCGGAAATGAATCGCACATGTAAATGTAGTGTTTATTCAGATTAATCTATAGTTAGGGTATATTGTGCTGTGTGATTGTTTTGCGATCAACTGGGATATAAGGTTCTGGTGTACCTGCTGGCATAGACGCAGATGTTCTCAATGAGGGGGCTGTTTTTCAGGGCAGCTTCTACCTTCCCCAGAGACACATATTCACCTGCCTGCAGCTTTACCAGGTCCTTCTTACGATCTGAGAACAGGAAGTGGAAGATTGGCGTGTTATGGTTGACGTAACTCAACATTGGACTTCTCTGATGTAACTCTTCCCTGTAAGATGATTCAGATCTTACTCACCCACAATCTGCAGACAACCGTCTGGATGAACTTCCCCGACATCTCCTGTACAAAACCAGCGCTGCCCCGCCTCGTCCAGCCAGAAGTTGTCGTTTTCTCCCTCCCCCTCACTCCCATAGTATCCCATGGCAACATTCGGTCCACCAAACAAAATCTCCCCTCGTGGGTGCGGCTTATCCTGACTGGTGTATCCACCTAATGATGAAAGAGAGAGGTTGGTTAGGAATGTAAAATGAACCCTCAATTGCATTTGGTGTGTGTGTGTGTGTGTGTGTGTGTCTTACCCTCAGGCCAGTCTCGGAGTTTTATTTCAGAGCAAATGAGAGGAGCTCCAACTCGTCCTGTACTGTAATCAGAAACTACAAGCATACAAACACACAAGACTGAACACGTCAGTACAGGAATCTAGTCATTTCAACGTGCAGGAAAAACGTCACAAGTTGTATGAGTGTGTGTGCACTGCCACTTACATTCTGAGATAGTTCCAGCTCCACACGTCTCTGTAAGGCCGTAACCCACAGCGACGGGGCAGAAACACACGTTCATGAATCTCTGTGTGGAAGCAGACAGTGGAGCCCCTCCGCACAACATCCGGCGTACACACCCACCCAGCAGCAAATTCACATGCTTGAAGATCAACCTAACATACACAATATCATAAAAGAGAGAGAGAGAGAGTGAGTGAGAGTAAGAGAGAGTTTTTGGTAGCACTTTATTTAACAGTACATGTACTTAAAGTAGTAGGCAATATAAGGTAACTACATGGGTTAAGGTTAAGTTTAGCACAGGTTCAGGGTTATAATAACCTAGCTATTATTACCCAGTTATTATAATCCAGTTATTATAATTACTATAATAAGTACATAGTATATGCATGCGGAACATGACTGTAAAATAAAGAGCTACAGAGTTTAAACTTTATTTTATTTAGCAATTTGTCTGAAAAATGTACATTGTTTAATCAATTTGGACAGTGGTTTTTTTATATAGAAACCCCCAGACATTTAAGCAATGATATTCATGGGGGTTTTTTCCACCCGTTAACATGTTTTTGGGAAGCCATTAGTAACCATTTCGTTTATAGATAGATAGATAGATAGATAGATAGATAGATAGATAGATAGATAGATAGATAGATAGATAGATAGATAGATAGATAGATAGATAGATAGATAGATAGATAGATAGATAGATAGATAGATAGATAGATAGATAGATAGATAGATAGATAGATAGATAGATCTGTATAACTGACTCACATGTTACACACCGGAGAATCAGCTCCTTGTGACACCTGCTGCAGTTTATAGTTGTATCCCACTTTAAACAGAGTCCTTCTAAGCACTGACATCTCTCTCAACTTCCCATTAACATTCTTGCAGATACGATCCATGATCTCCTACACACACACACACACAGGAATATTGAGTAAAGAAAAGGGAACATAAATAAAACACCTAAAGAAAAGTAACATTTGAAAACCTCACCGGTACTGCAGCTATCAGGGTGGGTTTGAGCACAGAGCAATCTCCCTTATCGCCGCTCTTTATTTTACTGGACTGCACAGACAAGAGCACAGGTCAAACTCAGAGATGATGGTATAATAGAGGGTGTGCGTGTGTGTGTGTGTGTGTGTGTGTGTGTGTGTGTGTGTGTGTGTGTGTGTGTGTGTGTGTGTGTGTTACCTGGTCGGTGAGTGTGTGTGGGGAAGAGTATCCGACCCTGCAGCCATATGACACACAGGATATTTCTGCTGTCAGCTCTAGCACATGAGCCAATGGGAGATAAGCTATATATGAGTCCTGTGATCTGTATATACAAACAGCAATGTGATTATTGTTAACTAAAAATAAAAGTCCTAAAAATCTTCTTTTTTTTTAATTCAAAATAAATCTGAAATTAAATAAATAATAAACATATAAATGAAAAAATAAAACCAACTATCTGACATAAGTTTAAATTGAAATACTAAACTTACTAAAAAATAAAAATAAAATATGTCACAGCTAAAGTGAAATATTAAAAAGAATAATTTACATTTACTAAAACTTGAAATGAAAATAAAAGCTAATTCAATATATTAATAAACACTACAATAGTATATAAACAATACTAAAAGAACACTGACACAAATAAAGATTTAAGTTGATAGTGAGCTTGAAATATTAGAAAGACACTAACTTATATTCATTTTTACATGCTTTTAATCATCAGATGCTACGATTTGTTAGCACAATTTTACACCCACACGTCTCGTTCGTCTCTGTATTTACTCCATCACACACTCTGATTCAGGTTTACCCTACTGATGCATTATGTCATAACCAGGCGTGACTTAAGTAATTTAACCTAGAAGTAATTTTTCTGTCTGTATATATGAAAAAACATGCAAACTAGTGAACTGGTGTTGGTGTTACTGTTTCTCACCCCAGGCCCGGGATCCGCTGGCACTGACCCGCCATTCCTGCAATTAGATTACCGTGTTGCATCTTCACCCCTTTAGGCAGCCCTGTAGACCCACTGGTATACATAACAACTGCGAGATCAGATGCAGTCGGCCTCTCATACTCTTCACTTACTAAGAGATTGACACAAAGAGAGAGTGAGTGTATCAGCTTTGTTAAACAGTACAGTTTGGTTGCATAAGTAATTGTTTTGCATGTTGCTCACAGTTCTCTGGCTTTGCCCCAAGCTTCATTACTTCATGCACACTGTGAATGGTGAGAGACTGTGGGTAATCAGCGTGACATACTTCACCACTGCCTGCATAGATAACATGCTGCAAACCTGAGAGTACGCTCAAAACGTTCTGAGATAGAGAGAAAGAAAAATATAAAGTTAGTCAGACCACACAGATAAGCACAGATACGTGTGCATGATGTCTGGTAGTTTGTGTACCTTCAGTTTGGTCTGCAACAGTTCTGCGCTGGTGATGAGATGAGTGGCTCCACACTGATTCAGCCCATAAGCTACAGCATCTTCACCCAGAGTTGCATACAGCGTAACCACTGCAAACACATACATACAGTTATTATTTTACAGGCTATTTTGCCAGGGTTGCCCAGGCATGGAACTGTTAAATAAATATACAAGTAGTTAACACATTACCCGGTGAATTTTAGACAAAATATTGCCCGTTACTTTGTCTATTTTTTTCTAAACAAAGTCAAAGGACAATAACTATTGCGTATCGAAGCAACAAAAAGTAGCGCCGTTCCTGAATGAATCAGTGTTGTTAAAACAAATCGGATGAATGATTCAATGGCTCACTGATAAAACCAGTCATTTGTTTTAGTCCTAAATGAATCAGAGTTTTTGACAACCCGGTTGAGTAAGTGATTGAATGGCACACTTATAAAAAAAATAGTCACTTACACCACCTACTGGTGTATCGATGTAACCTGTAGAAAGATTGAGCCACTGAAAATCCCGATCTCTAATATCCACCTTATTTTATATACATTGCCCGGGCAACAAAACAAAAAAAAGTTGCTGTTTGGTTTTAAATCGGCAAATACTCTAAATAGTCTATGTCTAGATCATTATTGCAGTGATTATTATGTTTCTAGCATGTTAGATGTTTGGGTGTCGCTTTTCATTTCTTAAACAACCATGTAGGAAGGAAGACGTATTATGGCAATATGCAAGAGTCAAGCACTCTGTAAAGTCTGCCCCAGCACATCCCAAAGACTTTCCATGAATTTAAGGTCTGGACTCGTGTGTGAAAATGAGAAAATGATTCTTCATGCTCCCTCCTAACCATACTTTCACAATTTGAGCTTGATGAATCTGGACATTATCATCCTGGAATATGGCCATGATGTGTCTTCCTACATGGTTGTTTATGAAATGAAAAGCTACACACTCCATCAATTAGAGTTAGAAGAACTGTTGCCAAACATATAACATGCTAGAGACATAATAATCACAGCATAAATAATCAAGTCATGTACTCTTAAGTATTTGCCTATTTAAATCCAAACAGCAACTGCAGTGTATATACATTAACATACAAATACCAGTTTGCGACATCAAGCAGCATAACAAGCTGGTTTTGTACAGATATAATAACTGGAAGAAGCTGATTGCAGGTTTGAGTTAAAAATGGCCGTAGCTGCTAGTTAAGAAAAAAAGCATACTGCATGCAGACTGACAATCTGTCTGGAAAGAGCAAAAAAGGTGCAGTGATAAAAACAGTGAAAAGTCAAAAGCCAATCAAGTTCATGCACCAGAAGTTACATAAACTCAATCTTCTTCTGAGGACAAAAAAAAAAGTATGATTAAATTGCATGATTTCATAAAAAAGTGTTGTGGTTGTATTACATGGGTAGTTGCGTCTAAAACAGGCCTGCGCTGTGATCATCCATTCTGCCCGCGTCTCACAGAAGATGGCAATGGTATTTTTTGGCCGTTGACCCAAAGCTGCCAGACCACTGCCAAAAGATTCCACTGCTTGGCTGACCGCTTCATAGGTCATCCAGCTGTATTCTCCTAGGACCACCTACAAACAAAAACACAAATAAGTTTCTTTATCAACTGTCCTTAACATATTGACTGTGATCAGCTGATACTGAAACAGAATTACCTGAATCATTGGATGAATTTACCTTCTTAAAGATCTTCCCATTGGCTTGTTTTTCTTCTTCTTCACCAAGGACTTCTCTGGTGCCGAGACAGGGTTCCTGACTGAATCTCTTCACAGCATGAGCAAAAAGTTTGTCCAGCGTGTCTACGCCCTCAAAGTCCTGTGTAGCGAGAGCATCTACGCTTTCTACCGCCCGATACGGCCCTTCTGGATGTCCACTTATACTCCGCGCTCTCTCACACTGTGGCAACATGACCTACACACAACATACACAGACCGACTGATTTCCATATGAACATCAACTTACAAATAGTAACAAACAACACATGATAAGAAACTTCAATCGTCTCCTACACCCCGAATTAGACCAGAAACCCCCTCTGGGAGATTCAGAAGACACAGAAAAACAGTTCGGCATCCATTAGACATGAACGATGAGGGGAAAAGAGGAAGAGTATGATTTAGATTCATGTGCGTGTGAATGAATGGCTGATTTAGGAACTACTTCACCACAAACCTACCACTAACGTTCAAGCAACCCTGAGGAAACCGCAATAAAGATCCGTGGTTGTGGCCGACTAAAGCTAGTATACTAACAAAGTAAATGTTTATCCTGTGCAACACTCACACGCACCCACACACAAAGACATCAGATCAAACTGAAATGGTTGTGTAGGCTATTTCTTGGCACAATTATTGAGGCTTTTTTAAAGTCTTATGTTACAAAGACTGCATTAATAGAGCAGTTCAATCTTGCTTTCAGAGTTGAACTCATGTTAAAACTGAATAAACCACCAAAACCAGTTTCAGAAGCTTCACTTGAATGTTATATCGAAGATCTGCTGCTTGCAAAGGAACAGCTCAACATGCACAAACACACATGCTCCACCAGCATGAGTTAAAACAATACTATCCAGGAATGCCACTGTTTCCAAACTGACGATGACATCACAGTTTGGAGGGATTCGAGCAGCGTGTTCAGGAAGTCAGATGACCCACTTAAACATCTGGAAAAACTGTCCAAGAAGACTGAGTAAACTTTTAGACACACATCCTGTACGGTGATATCACCTTTATCTGGCACGATATAGCAGATGTAGCCCTCTGAATCAGAGAATCATTTTTTTGGTTCAGTGGTGGTTTGGTCTGTTTGTGAAGCAAAAGTTTGGGTTGAGTCAAGATTTTTTTGTTTAAGGAAATAAATACTTATATTCAGTTGCTTAAAATTGACGAAAAGGGAAAGTAAAGAACATTGTTATAAATGTATATTTCAAATAAATGCTGTTCTTATCAGTTTTCACTGTTTTCAACATTGATAATAATAAGAAATATTTCTTGAGCAGCAAATCAGCATATTAGAATTATTTCTGAAGTATCATGTGACACTGAAGATTGGAGTAATGATGCTGAAAATTCAGCTGTTCCACCACAGAAATTGAAAACAGTTATTTTAAATTGTATGATGTTTCACAATATTACTATTTTAACTGTATTTTGATCAAATAAATGCAGTATTGGTGAGCATAAGAAGCTTTAGTAAAAAATAAAATTCATACAGACCCCAATAATTTGAATAGTAGTCTATGTTGTTTATAGATAGTTTTTTATTATTTATTATAGTTTATTTTTATTTATAACAAAATATAGCAGTGGCACTTTAAATAAGGTTTTGATTGAACTAACATGAATAATGAACAATTGTATTTTGTATTTTCAACATTGAAAAAGATTAATGAATGCAGAATATTGCTCATTGTTAGTTCATGTTAGCTAATGCATAAATAATTACAACACCCATTTTTTATTTATATATTTTTTTTAAATAATGTTATAATAATGTAATTTTGCCATTATCACATGAATGACTTTAAGCTAAAACTTTATATTTTGTGTTAGCAAAATATAAAAACAGTTTCTGTAATACTAGAGTAATTACGTGATTATAAGATTTAAATAATTTCCTTTCATAAAACAATTGTGCAGGGAGCTATTAGTCTTTAATAATCAAAAGTAAAATATATAATACATTATGTCACTTTAAACCTTAACCTTTTTTGTTGATTGGTTCAAAAGTGGACAAGGGCTTAATATACTAAGACCATTTAGTCCAAAACAAAAAGTATAACCCGTCTTTTACACATCCATGAATGTTTCTGAACCATAAATTCACATACAGAACAGAAAATGTTTTATCTACATTAATATCTTACATGAGTGTAAACACCTCATGTCTGCTCTCAGCTTAATTAAACACTTCAAAAACATCAGCACTGCAGATAAACAATATAACATTACTGTAAACAACTGAAAAAGAAAGCCATCTTCATTCAGACAAACATAAACCCAGGGCAAAAGAATTGTAAGTGTACAGGAAGCTGAAATCTTACCTACAAATAAACACTGTGCACAGCAGTTCTTCTTTTCCTTCTTCAGACAGACGGCCAACTGCTACAGGAGGTTTGGGCTTCCCTTTTTCTCTCTCTCTCTCTCTCTCTCTCTCTCTCTCTCTCTCTCTCTCTCTCTCTCTCTCTCTCTCTCTCTCTCTCTCTTGGCTGATTGGATGCCTTTTGTAAAGTTCCAGTAAACCTCATTTTGAGTCCACCCGCTGGCCCCAGCCAATCAGAAGACAGACCTGAGGAGGAAGTCCTGAGGTTCAGAGGGAATATCAGGAGGTGTTTCCTTTACACATATAGTCTTGACAAACAGTTTTTCCTTTACCTCACTTACACAATCATACACGTCAGAGCTAAGAGCTTACTCAAACTTTGAAGAACACATAGTTCTATTACTCAGACACCCACTCAGCTGATGCACATTTACTGTTGCGAGAAAAAAAACGTGAATAATCACTGAAGACACGCTGTGGGTCTTTCGTCATGGTTCACACAGCTGCCAACTCAGAACAGGTACGTCTGACCTGTAAATGTGCCATTAACTTTGACATTCATTAACTTTGACCACATAAATACATAACTGACTGATGCTTGTGGGATTCTAGCGTTGTCCTCACCATGCCCACAACCAACCATCCTATAGTTTTAACTCGGTTACTGACCGTTTGTGTGCTATCAGGACATCTAAACGCATCCTTCAGGGCTGGTTTTCTTTCAAAGGAAACAGTTGGGACTACTAATATTAGACAAACCGTCCATACAGAAGCACAGTTCTGATTCTATGTACAGTCTTTCAAAGAATTATTAAGGCCAAACAGAAGAGGATGGGTTTCCTCGTTCAACTTTGGTTTCTCACAAGATATATTAGTAGATTAAGAGATTTTATATGAAACTGTTGCCATTTTCTAGCTCACTTGGGGTGGGGGGAGGGGTGGATAGGCATGCTACTTTGTACAACTGCTTTGAGACAGTTACCATTGTTAAAAATCCTAAATAAATAAAACTGAATTGAATGGAGAGAATAACACATGCTGAAAATGAAAGCTCAAATTACAGACGGGAACAGAATAGAAAGCCCTTGTGAAAGAACACAGGTCAGGTTTGGCTTTAAAGCCAGATCTGCTCTACTGATTCAAAGCGGCTCTGCTTCAGATACTCAAACAAAAACAAAAAGTTCTGACTAGACCAATAGAATTTGCCAAATGTATGAACATAAAGAGTTCTTAATATTGTGATATGAATATAATCAGGTCTAACAGGGTAACAGGCCATTCTGACATTCTTTTCAAATAAAAAAAGATAAAGATAAAGACAGACACACTTTCACAGGATTAGTGAAATGTCGTAAAACATGACTTAAAACAACTGGTTCACATACAGTAGAAAGAAGACCATAAGCATTCTATTTTTCATTCTGTTTATTGGTACATTTCTATTACAGAGCAACTACTGAATGGGAGCACACAAAGACCATATTTCGAAAAGTAGTACATGAGAAACTTACTAAAGGAAAAAAAACTTTTACAAATTGCTGAAATACAATTCCATGACATCTTATTTAACATATTTCTCCATGAATTTCTTGTGGAATTCAGAGCGCAGTGTGTCATTAATGAAGCGCTTTTCTTTACGTGATTCATCCACTCCTTTAGCGCAGTTCTTAAACACGACATCATCATCCCACCTGCCAAAAACAGAATATGTTTGTGTGGACACGTGGAGCTGTTGATATTGCTGGACTCAAGAGTACAGAAACTATCACACTATTACTATGCAACATAAAAATTTGTGAAATGTTTACTATTAGATGGGCTGTTAGGCTGAAATGTTTACTATTAGTGTTGCATCATCTTATATTTAAGCATTTTTTTTTTTGCTTTGGGTATAATTCTGCAACATGAGTTTGAAGGTAACTTAAAGGAGAAGACCAAACAATCTTGTTACTTATTTTTACCACCACAAAATTACCTTCTTTTCACACTGAATGTGTTCTGGATCTGCGTTTGTTGTTGTTGTAGTTGTTGCTGCTGCTGCTGCTGCTGCTGCTGCTGGCCTGCCAGATTAAGCAGTGGATTCCCACTCAGAATGTTCTCCATACGTATCCTCTCCTCTTCTGCTTTCTGCTCCCTTTCCTTAATCACACACAGAACAACAAAAACAGTGAAGACTCAAGCCAATAAGATATCAAGCCAAAGATAAATGCACATGAAGGCTGGTCATTATCACAAAAGAAACCCTGACAGGGTGACCACGATCATTGGTATTGACACAAATGTCAAGATTTAATTAGATTTTGATTCACAAGCTTGCAATTTGATTTAATTCCAATCAATATATATTAGATAAAGTATATTTAAGGCAGTTTTTATAATTCTAAAATAACCTTATAGTAGCTGCGTTTCCATTACAGATTTGCACAAAACATTTGCGATATTTTCCAAATGTCGATAAAAAACTATTGCGAAATTACGACGTTTCCATTAACCGATGTTATGCGACTGAAGCGTAATTCTTTGCTCTCGCAATAAGTCATTACAAAAATCATGGCAACGGATGTTGGTAGGTTTACATATATCCAAGCCACCGCACTAGCCATTATTTTTAATTGAAGGAGACATAGGCATGTTATCCAAGCATTAATGGCAAGGAAAGCCCCTTATACTGGGGAGCGGCTGCATATGACGTGTTTCTGGGTGTTTCTCCCTCATATCTGCTTGAGCTCTTGATAGTGGTATTTCTTAGTGGTTTAGAATCCAGTATTCCCGTAATTCATTTGTCTTTTATGAGTTTAAAAAAAGAACTCGGTCTCGTCTTCTGTCCAAACATACCACGTTATCTACGTCAGGTGATCTGTAAATGAGCCAAACTGTTTCCATTGCAGTTTTGCGAAATATTCCTTTTTCGAACTGCCTGAAAAACAACCTCATGCGAACATAATTTTTATTTTGCGATATGTGGGAGTTTTTTGCCAAATTGAAATGTTTCCGTTGGCCGTATTTTCAATTCGCGTGATTTAAAAGGTAAATGGAAACGCGGCTAGTTGCAATTATGTTTCTACACCAATTTGGTTTTGAAATATAAACATTTGTACTGTGGCTGTTTTCATTCATTCAAACATTCATTAAATATTGAGGAATTTGTTAAGTACATACATACATAATAATGTAGTATAGTGCATATATTTCGCAAAATGCTCCTCTCTAGAGTTAATTTTTCTAACTAACTATCAAGCTACAGCCAGTGCATGGATATTTTAAGTTAAATGCAACATTTCGTGACAATGTTTACATGCTGATTTATTGAAATCTTTTCACGATTGAAACATTGAGTGATTACGAGACATTATACATTTTTGGTAAGTTCTACTGTATCCGTCAACATACCTTCTGATGTTCATTCAGGATTATTTTGTGCTATAACTAACTAGTAGTAAAGAGAACGAGATGATCTGTTCAATTGCCGCTAAAACTAAGGCCCATTAAAGAGCGCAACAATGGTTTTGACTAAAAGATTGATACTTGGGATTTAAGAATCAATATCAGTTAATCGAAATGAGAATCAAAAGTCTAGATATCTTTATTTTCAACCCAGCCCTAGCTGAAATTATTTGATATGATAAAAAAATTGGTGATAATTGGTCAGCGAGGCTCACCTTCTTCTCCTGCTCCTCAGCTCGCTCCTTCTTGATCTTCTCCAGTTCAGCCAGCAGGGCGGCAGTGTCATCATCACTGTCAGAGCCGGAGTCAGAGTCATCTTCATCCTAAAACACAAACCTCATTTAAACTGCAGCCAAAATCAATCCGTACAGCGAAGTATATATAAGAAAGAGTATGTACATCAGTGAGGGGATCGTCAGCATCCAGGTTGGCCGCAGGAATCTGATCCAGACGTGGCCGCTTGGAGGAGGATGAAGACGATGACGACGAAGTTGTGTGTTCTGAAGGAAACAGGAAAGGATCATGGTCAATGAACACATCTTGACCGAACAAAGCCACAAAATCCTTCCTCACCTCTTGCTCCTCTATCTCTGCCCTTAACAGCAACTCGCTCCCTCTCCTCCAGCTCACGTCTGAAATCACGAGCTCTCACCTCTTCTGGAGCATCCTGAGTGGGCTGCCTGCAGGGACACAAGCATATCAGTTTTTTTTTTTTTTTTTTTTTTTTTTTTATTCTGCATGAAACTATCACACAATCATTGAGTCCACAGGTACTAGACAAATTCTCCCCAAATAATTGATTCTTCTGCAAAAGAAAGTCTGTTAAGTCTTCACCTGTATTTGATCTTGGTGTGTCCTGGCAGGTCTCTGCTGGAGTATTGTTTGGACAAAGCGCTCAGATCACCCTCTCCTTTGCCCCGTCCTCCTCGTGCGGGCTCAAACGTTGGCCTTGCCGCTGTGGTCATGTTTAGTTACCTGAAACTAATGATTTATAACATCAACTTAATTATATGACATCTTCAGTCAAGTGTCTGATAAAGTTTAGAAGTGTTCTACACTATGTAGATTTCATATAAACACATGAAACATGCTTTTGACCACAGTTGGAAAAATACAAAATTGCATTTGGGCATAGATTAATGTTGTTCTTTTTATAAAGTAAAATATAGACATCTATTTACTGAATGTTCCTTTTGGTATGAGAATGAGTAACTTATGTCGAAATTAAAGCTAACGTATGTGATCCTCAATGTATGTAATAACGCATTGATAAGTTACTTTAGGGTCATGTAGATAATTTGTTTCTGTTTCTTTTTAACTATTAAATTCATTAGACAAAATGGAATGACAACCCAATTTCTAGACATTTTAATTGAATCTATCAAAATTCTAAAAACAAGGAACTTTGGAATATTTTCTTTGTTTAATGAATATGACAGAACACACGTGTAACGCCCATTTAACGTCTGTAATGTTGACTGTTTCTATTTTTATGTTCTCGATAAAAACATGCTAGCTTTACGTTACGTTACTTGTGTTACATTATTTTACACTCACCTGCAGCAGGACGATATTAATCCCGCGTATAAATATGAAATTATCAACGAGAACACAAATTAAACGTACTAACCCTAAACAACTAACTAAACCAAGCGAGTTTGTATTTTTATTTTTTGCGATTAGCCCTTCTGTTGTTGCTCATCACTTATATCCCATCAGCCACCGCGATATGCACACTACAGTCACGTGTATGTGGGGCCACGGTGGCCGCAGCGGGACAAACGTTGAATCGAAGAAGCGAGAATCAAATACACTTCATGATAACACAACGGATCGTTGTAAATCTGGAACAAATAAATGGAATTATATTGTACAATTGTATAAAGTTGTGTAAATACACAGGAAATACTGACAACAAAAATTAAAGACTAACGTTTTATATTGTTGTTGCGCAATGTTAGACATGGACTTATACTGACACCTAGCTGCGTGGATGACACATCGCACAAAAATGTCTATGTCTATGACTGTTACAGATGAGTACTTGGCTTTTACCGTATATGGTACTATGGAGAAATACCATAGACAGTATAAGAAGAGAAATACGCTGTTCACAGTCAGCCATTTTTTTCCACACGCGAATTAAAGTGATCTTACCAAAATAAACAAATCATATTTGGTTGGTCATGTGAGAACTCATGATGTCGGCCCCCATGAGGCGACCCGCTGTGTGAATGGTGAGCATTTACTTCTTAATCATCAATATAGTTCAGGCGTCACTATTTTAATTCGTTATTTTGTCATCCTACTTTTCAGAACAGGATCATCTAGCAGGTTTTGCAATACCACTTAAAAATCTAAATAAAATGAGCCCGCCTCCCCCCTAGGCTCTGATGATTCTGTTATAACAACAAGTTCAATAGAGAAATACAGACCTGTCAAAGTTTTGTGAACTCAACTGCTTCTTTAACTGAATTGCAACATTCTAAAATGAATTAACGTGCCTGCTAAAAAAAAACTAAGTTGTAAACAAAACAAAATTGAAAGTAAGAGTAGGCTACACTTGGAATAGTATTTATTAAACTCTTAAAATGCTAAACTATAATAACCTTGCACACTTTCACCAATTTGAATGCATCGATAATGGATACGCACACAAACTAAGGTTTTTACCAGCTTTAATTTTCCTGAAACGTCTGTTGCAGAAAAAAAAGTACAAAAGTGTCTGACAGTAAAAAGATGCAAATGCATGGAGGGACATAAGAGAGGCTCACTCACTAAAACAGCAGCATCTCATACAGGCCTGCAAAATTAATCTCTGAAAGATCACCAATACGAAGCCAAACAAAACAGAGTGATTAATTAATATACAAAACCACACAGTTGACCAGGCAGTAAGACATGCAATAATACAGTCTTTACGTGTGTGAGAGTGAGAGAGTGAAAGAGAGAGAGATGAATTGAGCATCTATAAAAACTGTTCAGTATATCAGACAAGTTCAATTCATAAAATTTCCATTTATTTGTTGACAGCACTTTCTACTTCCTGTCAGTCTGTTGTCAGAAATCCTGAAATGTTTTGCATATGAGATCTGAGGCTGTGATCAGCCAGGGCTCCTGAAATGGCTCTATACAGTTCTGTCTGTTTTGTAAATATGTGTGATTACTAAAACCGCTGAGAACAGCCAAAGAAAACAAACAAAAATTATTATAATAATTGAGATTTTTGCATATGTGACATCATCAGAAGAATAAAACACAACACACAGAGAACCTGTGAGCAATGGAGGGTGAAGCTTCCTCACAGTAATGACACATCAGGGAAAGAGGTCATTGTAATGGCGTGAGGTCATTGCTATGGTAACAGCAGTGAGCTACTGCTGCGGTCAAACTTCTTGCCTTTCGAGAGTGCAGCAACCTGTTTCAACAATTCTCTATTCTTCCCCTGAGAGACAAACACAAACCCACAGTAAGTGAATTATACATACATACACACACAATTCAAAAGTTTTTTCTTTAAAGAAAAATACTTTAATTCAGCAAGGATGCAATAAATAAAAAAGATTTATTTAAATAAATCAACTTTCTATTATTTAAATAAATCAACTTTCTATTCATCGAAAAATAAAACCGTTTTCAACATTGATAATAATAAGAAATGTTACTTGATCAAACTTCAGTCACATGACATGATCCTTCAGAAATCATTTTATGCTGATTTGATGGAGTAATGATGCTGAAAATTCAGCTTTGCCATTACAGGAATATATTACATTTTAAAATATATTCAAATAGGAAAAAAATATTCACAATATTACTGTTTTACTGTATTTTCAAAGTGCTCATCAAAAAAACAGACACAATTTCCACAGTTTTAACAATCACAATACTGACTGATAATGACAGTTGTTACCAGTTAAATTCATTAATTAGTATGTGTGGTGATTTGAGTTTGTTTTAAACACAAGCTTCTGTGGCTATTTTCATGGCGAGAAAAATTTATGGTAAAAATATTTCAGGTTTTTACTATTTATTTTTCACCAAAAACTCTAAAACTATATTTGGTTTAACTTTAATTTCTTCAGAAGAGTTAACTGAATGAAAAAGGTTTCTCACTGGGTTAAACCAGCACAATCTAATAAAACATGCTTCAATGATAAAGAGGTTTGACAGAAAGAACATGTTGGTGGATCTTCTAGTATTAAAACTTGTGTCATCCTGGAATGGCCTATTCTGCAATGGGTATAAACAATCTGGTCCCATCGGTTTGAGATTTGATAGAAACTTCTTCCAACATTGGGGCTAATTTCGTGAAGTTTGTTCATAGTATATACAGATGATCACATTCTCTTTGCCATTTGTTATTAATATAGAAATTAATTATTGATCCATAGGAGGTACTGTGCAAATTTTGATGACTGCTGATGTGGTGATTTGAGTATTGGAGAGTGTGTACGGTGTAAGTGACCTGTTGTTGCTCCATGGCCTCTTTGTGTGCTTTCTCCATGTTGTTCATCTTCACCCGCATATTTGACTCCTGATACTGAAAGTCTGCCTTCAGCTCTGTCAGCTGAAACGTAAACAAATTCAGAAAATGTTCTTTGCACACTGTATTGGCAACACTGCATAGGAAGTTCAATTGGAAATTATTGTATTGCAACTCAAAGAAATACACCACAGTCACACAACAAATGCAAACCCAAAACTACATCAATACAATTTTTGTATCTTCACTTATAGACTTCTAATAACAGCTTAACCATTCAGCATAAATATCTCCGGCAGCAAAAGGACTGTGATGGGGGTGGCTGATCACAGACAGCAGGATGAAACTCAGAAAAGAGTCTAATAATGTTAATTAACACGTTTATGGATCCATTAATCTTCGTGTACTATTTTCTGTATCTCATTTTAGAGTTTGTTATATATATATATAAAGAGGAGTGTAAGAGTCATATGATTCTGATTCAGTGAGTCATACTGTAGCTTGGAAGAGCTACAGCTACAACACTGACTCCATGCGAATGTTGTGCCAAAGTCAGGAAGTGGCATCACAAATTACCTTCCTGTCTTTCTCAAGGATGGTCTGTTCTCTCTGCTGGAGCATGCGCTTCAATGACATCACTTCCTCTTTCAGTTGGCTAATCAAGATGAAGTTATCCGTGCCTCCAGAATCCATTGACTGAGTGATTGAACTACTGGAGGGAAAGAAAAAAGAAATGTTTGGCATTGAAAGAAAGATTTTGTCAGCCTGTCCACACTGAGAAACCGACAAATAAAGGGACAATTGCAATGAGAATTACCTGTCTCCATTGGATGGCTTGGTCTCTAGTTTGGGTTTTTTCTTTGGTGTTTCCTTCTGAATGCTACATAAGAGAAGCAAATTAGAGTCAATCCATCTCAGAACAATCCCACAGCATGGACAAAGAGACACTGACCATCCTGAATATTAAACTACAGCCGGATAGTAACAGCATGTCTTGTGTGCATGTAAAAGAGACATCTCACCTCTGCTTCCACAGCCCCTGATCCTGCTCTGGACTTAAAGTACCACTCATTCTGTAACACACACAGTGACAGCATTTTTTAATAAGCAATAGGGGTGGGAATCTTTTGGGACCTCGCGATTAGATTATATTCTTCAGGTTTCTCAATTCTCGATTTTGAATCAAATTTTGATTTGATGTGCATTTTGATTGTAGTTTACTGTTTTGTGTTACTTTTCTAAATTGACTGTAGACAGATTAATAGGTCTAGAAGAAAAAAAACGACAAAAAATTAAATGTGAACCTTGAAATTTATTTAGTTTTTCTTCCCATTTTAGTCAACACAATATTATAAAAACAAATGCCCTTAAAGCTGACTACAATCATTACACACAGTCTTCTCTAATAAAGCAAGGCTGGCAATTTTATTTTTGATATTAAAAATAGGAACAAAGGAGCAAATTACAAACAATAGGAAAAATATAATATAAAAATATACAAATGAAATTTTAAAATACTAAAGTTTTTCAGATAGTTGCATAGGTTTATTAAACATGTAGTAAGTAATAGTACTGAAATGAAATAATCAAATGTAAAAATAAAACACTATAGTTTTCACTGTATGAAGTGATTCAGTCAAAAGTTATTATTAACATTAATAAAACGGATGGCAACAATTTATGAGGCGGCTGTCCCTTTAAGAATGAATGCACGGATGTAGTTACACATCCGATTTTCTCCCATTTGTTTTCGTTCGTGTAGTATGACATAATAGACTCGGTTTACATTGAATACTCCACAGTCCACACGATGTGCATTTTTGTGTTTGTAGCTGTGAAAAAGAACTGAATACAAGATCGCATGCATGTGAGGCAGCATCTATGCGCATACTTCAGCTGTGTGTCCGTCAGCGCGAGCACCGCATTGAGTCTTTGTTCGCGGCTTATTGTGATTAAAGTCAATAACTTTTAGTACTGCGAAGTTAAAGTCTTCTATAGAAGATAGAATCGCGATTCATATATGAATCGATTTTTTCCCGCACCCCTAATAAGCAAGTTTGTGTTCATATGGTTGGTTGCTCATTGGGGGTGTGCCTGGGTGTTGATAGTGCGTGAGGGCAGGTGAGACCGAAACAGCACACATTGCCATCTGTGTTTAAACAGGCACTCAGTAGCAATTCGGATAGGCACAAAACAATACTAAAAGCGCTGGGCACAATAATGGAAGCAGACTGATGGCCTGCAGCGTGAAAGACGCTAGGGAGAGTCGAGGGAAATGTCTGCATCATCACAGAAGTGTCTCATTTAAGAGTGTTTTTAAGCCTTGCCAATTTAAACGTTCAAACGCTAGAAGACGCGAAAGAGAATTTGCGTGCTCTGTGTGAGAAGTTTTGTGGAAAAGCTGCGTCTCAGGCAGCAAGTGAATACTAAATCGAATTCGCTTTTAAGTCTTTTTGCGCTTGAACGGACAAAAAAATAGATTTTTTTTGGCCTTTTCTCATTAACATAGCACATAACGAACTGTACTGAAACCATGATACAAACCGAACCGTGAGTCATTTGAACCGTTACACCACTAGTGCTCATGCGCTTTGGTTGCTTGTATTTGTATAATCATTCGGGCTTACTTGTGATGTGAACTTCCGTGTCTGTGGTGCTGATGATGATGGTGTCTCTGATGTTCCTTCTCACTGAGGGAAGAAGAGTTGGAGTGGGAAGAGCCAAGGCCTTTCCGCTGCTCTTTTGTTTTTTGTAGAACACGCCGATATGACAGTGTGCAAAGCCAACATAAGAGCTTCCCATCCACCTGCAGAAAGAAAGAATTCTGCATGAAGTGTGCCCAGTGTTATTTTAGTATTTATATAATAGAGCATTTATTATACTTTTATTAAAGTTTTCATATTCAGTTAACTATAATAATTTTGTAGTGCTATTTTAACATTTCTATTTAGCTTTAAATCTCTTTTTACTTAATTTTTAGTATTTTCCAAGGCAATATTTCTAGTTTGTTTCCATTTAATATTTATAATTTAATTTATTTTAAATAAGCATTTCATATTAAAATTTTAATAGCTTTAGTTAACAATAACACTGTGCGCTCTTATTACGCATGCTGTACACTCGGTTTGCATTTTGCCATGATGCATAAACACCTGATGTTACATTTTTTTTAACTTGATACTTCTTAATATTTAATAATGATTAAAAAAAAAGTGCTGCAGCAGTTCAGGTTAGAGTTTAACTCATATTTTCAGCAATGTAATTTCAAACAGAATATCCAGAAAGAAGAATATTGTTAAATGTAAAAAATAGTGCTGTCTCGGTTGCTTGCATAAAGTCAAAACTGCAGGTGTGGGCTGCAATCAAATTCAAGATGGATTCATGGCCATAAAATAACGTTAACATGGTTTGAATGTTTTAAAAGTAAAGTAAATTTTTCTGCACTACCAGTATCACCAAAAGTATTTGCGAAAATAATAAATGTTTTCAAACAGGTTGCCTTCAAACAAAAATGACACCAGCTTAAAGACATAACGGCAAATGTTTCCACATCTATAGTAGTGGCCAAAAGTGATGACCAGATATTTGTTCTAGTGACCCAACAAGTTCGACTAAACCATCAAAATAGAGGAAAATATTTTATATCTTAAATATGAGGGAAGAACAAAGCACTAAACTTGGTTAAGGTATTTAGCTGACAAAATCATTTCGCAAAAAAAGCACAAATTTTATTTTACTATGCATTATTTCGATAGTTCTCTCTTGTTGTTGCATGCATTCATAATTTTTTCTGGATGTCAGCCTGGCCAAAAATAATGTCTGCAAATTTGGGTGATCATTTGTTAAATGGGATTTAACGATTCAGTTCTGTTTTGTGCATAAACCAACAGCAGTTTTGTACAACTTGCTCAGTAATTAATGACAGACATGATTGAGCTTTCAATGTGCTGAAATCTGAAAACAGTAACCCTTCAATCTGTCAGAGCACGATGAATCACATCACACACATGCAGGCAAGAGAACACAGCCAGAGTGTGGATGAGTAATAAGACTGAATAATAATGTGCATGCGATTGGTCACCTTTCTCCTGCCCTCATCCTTCCTGTCGAATGCACACTGCTGCTTGCACTGTTCGCAGGTCTGTGGCGGGCCGTACTTCTTCTCAGAGTTGGTGCAGCGCTGACATTTGGTCCCAATGAATGCAGCAATGATGTTACAGTACTGACATGGCTTCGGCTGATAAAAGAGGAAAAGATGTGTGTTAGACAGTGCATTCATCTGCGGGATTTCCAGTAATTTAAACATATATACTCTCAACATGAACTTACCGTTCCAAACTGTTTGACATTCTGTGCACATTTCTTACAGATAGTGTTGGTTTTGCTGAGAAAAAGGAAAGATCTTCCATTAGCGCAGATAGGATGATACATGTTTAGCAGACACTGTGGCTGGTGAGCAAAGACTTAGTTTCCCACCCTGATTGTCTATATGAGAGTCTCACCTCTCCTGCTGAAACTCTGACCTGCAGAAGGTGCATTTTACTATAGGGTGCGCGATCCGACACTCCTGGGAGGAAAAAACAACCAATGATAGTGTAAACTTAAAATGTGCTTTAATATAGGTGTAAATAGGCCACATAAAAAACTAACAATGGCAGGGCAGTGTTGTATAGTATATGATTCATGTTACAATTTGATATACTGTATGACTGCATCTTTAGGCGTTTTCACACTTGGTACTTTTCAGGGGTCTGAGCATGGATCGATGGATTTTTGGCCCATATGCGAAATACTCCAAACAATATCATCCCTTTTAAAGCGAACCAAACAGGCATCATTTGGACACTTTAATTTGATCATCAAATGTCTCCATAAAAATCTGCTATTCATCAGGGCTGCTTCTGCTGACAGATCTCTCCAAATTATTAATTCCCAAAATACACTTGTCTAGGTCGTTCTTATTCCAATCGCTTCCAAATTCTGTGAGAAAGACGCAGCTGTGAGAACGTCTTGTTTATGTCTTATATTATTATTAAAATACTGTATGTAATAAATAACATGTATGTTCAATAATGTATGGAGTAAATACTTGCTAGTTTTCATAATGCCTGATTTCCCCAGTAGATTTATTTAAGTACATTACTGGTTATGTACTTTTTTAAATATTTAGAATGAATGCAATCACTAGTACATTACTGGTTATGTACTTTTTTAAATATTTAGAATGAATGCAATCACTGACAGTAGCCTACTATTTTAAATTGAAAAAAAAAAAGCATACACATATTGCATCAATACTAGACATTAGGACAATTGTTAAATTGTAAAAACAATTATAATCATTTAAAACGTTTAAAATGTATACTATGAAATCTGTGATCTTGTGCCGCCATCTGTTTCTAACACATTTATGCATTATTAGCAAAGTAGAATCATGAATATTTCTGTGCTGATCACTATTGCCTTATGCCATAAATAAACACGATTTAAAGAAAACAACTCAAAATAAACTTGATGTAGCCTATACAGGTGGACGTGTGATAGAGCAATAATATGGATTAGTACTGCAACAAAATTTATATTTTTGTGCCAAAGATGTGTTTTTATATTATGTTCAAAGTAAAACTAACTCAACAGAATTTGTAGAAATGTTGTTTGACAAATTAATAAATAAAAATAAATAAAAACTGGGTGTCACAATGTAAGTGAATTTAATAAAATGTTAGGGTAAAGTGTATAGGGTCAGGCATCGCGCATTAAATGTGACTATATCCAAAAAGCAACAGTAAGAACACAAAGAGGTTTGAGACCCCATTACTACTTAAGTGGACCAAAAAAGAATCCGAGTCGTAGAACTGTTTTCCCCCCACTTGGTTCATCGTTTGGTCCACTTCAAGAGGTTTGAGTTCAGTTGTTCTATTAAAGAGGACTCAAGTGTGAAAACATAATTGAAACATAAATAGGTTAGGACATCAGTGGTGTTTTAGCTGAAACAATGTCTGGATGCATCTGCCGTTCACAATTAACACTTAAATAACTCTCTGACCAAACACAGACACACATTTTTCCCGAGACTGTTGAAGCGCATGTAAACAGTACGTGCATGTGTACTCTCACCTTGCAGAGCTGCTGGCCCTGCGACAACTCCTCGAACGGGAACCGCTGGTTACACTTGGTGCAGGCGTACAGGGCCGATGTGGCCATCACCAACCCCACAAACACACAATTGCCGCTACTGTTAAAATATAACTACACTTACGCGAGGACGACCTTTAACATATGAGACGAGGTAAGACCTGAGAAGATTCAATCCCAATTAAAACGGCAACTAATCCCGATACATAAAATGGATCCAACCATTTAAAACTGCTCTACGAATACTACTATAAAAACATCAGTGGCTTATAACCTACTCATGACTAAGAACTAAATATAAACTAAAATATGGTCATACATAAAAAGAATAACTAAAACCCTGATTTCATAGCTCGGTATTTCGGCTCCTAGCGATAATTTTTGCTTTCTCCTTTTTGTATCTCCGTCGACGCACGAACCGGATGCGACCTGTGACTACAAAGGAAAGATTCAACAGCCAATCGGGAGCCTGTGCCAATGGGCGGGAAGAGTGGTTTTAAAATATTAGCACCAATCAAATACCTCGTCCCACCCCTTTAAAGAACCACGCAATGTTTTTTGTGACGTGTTAGTGATGTAAAAATATCACCCTTTCTTATACAGTAAGAGTGAAAAAAAGTCAACAATTTCTGATGAAAATATTCGGATCTGATTTTGACACTAAATGCTCCTTTTGTCAGAATGACACTGAAACTCTTCTTCATTTGTTTTAGTCGTGACACTACTTTTCAGCTCTGGAGAGATGTTAATCTGTTTATCTCAAGGTTTTTCAATGAATCCTACATCTGTTATTTTTGGATTTTGTTTGAAGCGGATCCAAAATGCTTTATAATAAACCTAATTCTCTTTCTATGTAGATTTTATATTCATAAATGTAAATTTTCGAATAGTAAACCTATTTTTTTAATATTCTTACAAAACATTATTTAGGCCTACTTTCAATTTAACTCTCGCTTAAAAAAGCTCTCAGAACATGTACAATTTGCACGGCCTACAAACTTTTTTTTACTGTATTCAATGTGTAATCTTTTATTAATTTGTGTAATGCCCTCCTCTTTACTTTTCTTTTTTTCCTTTTTCTTTTTTTTTTTTGGTTTCTGTCTTTTTCTGCTTTGAGCTATTGTTTGTTAATGTTTTCTTTATTCTCTCTATTAGTGTTGTTCTTAATTATTGTTATGTTCTAATTTTCTCTAATCTCTAATGTTCATAAACTGAATGTTCAAATAAAGCATTTTTAAAAAGTGAAACAGGAAAGAATACTTTAAAATTGTCTCAGACAGAAAAATTTAGTAACAGAACGGTGTATATTAGAAGCAATACATCCCCCTTCAGGAATAGAGAGAACCCAATTGTATTATAAAAAATAATTATAATAATTGTTTAATTTATTGGAATTACAGTAAGGGCATTTAAGGAATATTTAATATGATCATTAGGGATTTCCAGAAGATTAATCTAAATTGTATAGCTGTAGAGAGCACATAAACAAGAAAAATAGAAGGATTTTAGCAGACAGTCAGATTCCAATAAAAATTAACAAAAATGTTACAGAAACCCTAACATTATTATATTCACTTATTTAATCTGAACTATTTTTAACCACAATGTTCACGACACAAGTATTGCGTTTTGCTATGTTCTGCTCATTGTGCATTAGTATGCAGTTTACTGAAACTTTTAGGCTCATATTACTGACATGGAAACTATTTGTGATAGATATAGATTTAAAGATATCGATATAGATTTAAATATATAGATATTTCAACTAAAGATATAAACTTTATACACACACAAACAAAAGAACCAAATACAAAATACTAAAGATTACATGCACATGAAACTCTTTAAACGTCATGAAGTCCATGTAAATGTAATCTTTAGTAGGTTATTTTGTATTTGGTTCTTATGTGTTTTTTTTCTACACTCTTTTCCCCATGTGAATAAAACCTTTATTATCTATAATGGTTCAGCGCGTCACTCGACGCAAAATAAACGCGACTGGCGTTTTATTATAACGCACAATTCTGTGCGCCAGATAAAAAGATGGCGGATCACTCGGTAAGTAATGGATAGACGGTTGGTTTTTATGTTGTCTTATTCGCGATTTAAATAACATTTGTCATGTCTTTGTTGGTCAATGTGATTAATAATTGCGTTATGTCATCATAGGGTGAGATCACTGAGGGCTGTCGACTGCCTGTGCTGCGAAAAAATCAAGAAAATGAAGACGAATGGCGTAAGTATCCGCCTGACAGCTGCGGATAGAATGTAAACACAACATTTGTCACAAGCGCAAAACTAGCTACACGTAAATAGCAGTATAAGTATATTTGAGGATATAACTGCTTGCTTGTCCAAAAGTAATTGATCATTTTGTCTCTTAATAGCTTTGGCTGAAATTCTCAGTGTTAAAGACATCCCAGGGAGAAAGCTTTACTATGTCCACTATATTGACTGTGAGTATTAACTATCAGCCGGACTAAATACTTTGGTTATTTACCTAATTTCTTTCCTCCAGTGTCAATATTTATATAATGCATGATTCCATTTATTTAGCCATTAATTGAAAAGAAAAAACTCAACTAAATTTGTTGTTGTTAGTCAATAAGCGCTTGGACGAGTGGGTTACTCCAGACCGACTGGACATGAAAAAGCTCCAGTTTCCCAAGAAGGAGGCGAAGACTCCCTTGAAAAATGGCCTGCCTGGGTCTCGGCCGAGCTCCCCAGAAAGAGATGTGGTAAGAGAATCTACTCTGTACCCAGTGACACTAAATGTAGAAACAAAACTCCCCCACATCAATGATAAAAAGATCTAACATTCACAGTTTTTGTTCAAATTTGCATGCTTTTCAGTCCATTTACCATCTTGTTACTTTCTGTTTAAATTTAGAAGAAGAGTCTAGATCTCCACGGTCAGTCTGCTTCAGCTCCTTCAAGAGGAAAAACCCTCCCCACACCGGTACAGACGAACTCTACCCATTGTATTTTACTCATCAATCTGTCCTACAAGAGTTTACGGCGAATGGGCTGAATTAAAGACTAGTTTGAATAAACTCATTATACAATTTCCAAACAGTGCGAGGGAAGCAGTGTTTGCCTCATCTCAATTTCAACTGCAGATTCCAGAACCTTTTGTGTGACATCTAATTTAAAGATATTTATCCCACAATAATGGTTGCATTGTTAAAGGGATTACATGAGATTGAAACTTTGCACATTTAAGATAGTCGATACGTTGTTAATATTTGTTGCACAGGGAATCAAAGGGATAGTTCACCCATTTTACAAGTTTGGAATGACATGAGGGTGAGTAATTAATGACATAATTTTCATTTTTGGGTGAACTATTGAATTAATAATAAGATGTTTCATTAATTCTAAAGCAAATCTATTAATTTTGCAATCTTTATGTAAAAGCTCTAAATGCATCCAGACCCCATTAGTCATTCTCATTACTTATTACTCCTTAGTTATTTTCATGAGGTAAGTGGCAGGTATTTACTCATGGTTATGTTTTTATATATGATGGATTTTAGTGCCTTTTAATGATTAAAAAGTAACACTCGTTTCTGTTTGATCTTACAGAAAAGGAAAGCAGAGTCAGTCTCTTTGGCAACACAAGTGACCGCAGCGACCCCAGTGCCTTCACTTCCTGGTTCTGCAGAGGCGAGTCAGGCCTCTGTATATCCAACAATTAGAGATTCCCCTTTCAGCATTAAATCCAGAGAGGAGCATGAACCACTCACTTCTCTAACCACAGTAAGAAATTAATTTAAGACCAGTCTGTCTCTTCTTGCATAACACCAATAATAATCCTTATTATTTTGTAAGTATAAAGTATTTAATTTAATATTATTTAACAATAAAACCTTTCTTTATTTCCTCTGCTTCTTCCACCTGGAAGAATGGCACAATGTCCATTCAGCGTCATCTCATTCCTCCTCTGCCTGGGAGAAAAAGAAAAAATTGTGGAGGGACAGATGAGGTAAGTCCTGCAACCTAAAATATACATCATACATTTCATTGTTATTTGGCAAGAACATGATGCTGTAAAATGTTATGAATTAGAAATGTGTTTTAGGGCAGTTCACATTTCCTTTATTTCTCATGAAGGAACTTTGTTTATTATGTTAAACAAATTCTGTGCTATGCAAAGTTTTACTTTAAAAACCAACTCTGACTACCAATGAGATAGCAAGTCTGTACCTGATTTTAAATCAAAACCAAATCCATCAAATGTGTTCCAATTAAATATAACTCTTTCTGCTCCATCAACTACCCTACTCATCTAAAGTGTCCTAAAACATTGCAACCCCTCGTGTTTTTCTAGATGGTAAAGGTGTTCCAGAATAACAGTCCCCGCTGCTCCACCGTCTATTTGCTGCCAGGAGAGGTCCGGCTCATTTACTTCCCATTGCTTTGTTGAGTGTCTTGGCAGAATGGAGGCTTAAATGAGAATTCCGGTATTTAGCACTTTGAGTCTATTTTCTAGTTTGTTTTGGATGAATTAGAGTGGTGGACACATTTTTACGATGGGTCCTGTCTCGACTTTTGACTCTTTTAGAATCGCCTTTGACCGATTCAGAGTGGCTTCACTATAGCAAATAACACGGATTGAAATCATACATTGCGCCGACATATTTGTTTTTAATCATCAACGAACACCACTAACCACTTGGTGAGTCGCACAGTTTTGAAAACGAACGTTAAGGGTTGTTTCAAGGACATGTTTGTGCATGCCAGTAGACAGCCACTCTGAAGCGGTCAAAGGCGATTCTAAAAGAGTCAAAAAGTTGAGACAGGACCCATCGTCAAAATTTCTGTGTCCACCACTCTAGTTAATCCAAAACAAACTAGAAAATAGACTCAAAGTGCTAAATACCGAAATTCTCCTTTAAGGCTGTTAAAGAATCACAGTTTCTTGATAGAATGGATTCTGTAAATGCAGTATATATATTTATCAATATATATGTACATGTATAAGGAAATCGGGCAAATGTGACATTAATAACAATGAAAAACAAAAGAGTTTACATGAAACCCACAAACATTTTTGAATATGAAAGACATAATTTTTTTCATGTTATCGATGTTTCATACAATTCTCCCTAACACTACTCTCTGATCTCAGGACTCTCAGGACAGTTCAGATGGAATCCCATCTGCCCCGCGCATGACCGGTAGTTTGGTGTCTGACCGCAGTCATGATGACATTGTGACACGAATGAAGAACATAAACTGTATAGAGCTGGGCCGGCACAGGCTGAAGCCTTGGTACTTCTCCCCATACTCACAGGAGCTCACCTCTCTGCCCATTCTCTACCTCTGTGAATTCTGTCTCAAATACCTCAAGAGCCTCAAATGTCTTCAAAGACACCTGGTAAGAGTAGTTTCAAGACTTAAGCTTAAGGTGCGGTCACATTGGCGAAATTTCATGGACAATAAAAAGTCTATTGTTAGTAGCTCACACTTTCAAACCAAGCAGCTTTTCTGTTGAACATTTCCGGCCTTATGTAAAACTCTAAATAGCATGGAGGATTCCTATTGAAATGACCCACTAAATTTAGCTGGACATTAATAATTATGACCACATCTTTAAATAGCTGTTATTGTATAGTTTCACATACCTTTTGTAGAATTTGCACTACATTTAATATACAATTACTCCCCCTGTAACCTTTACAGACAAAATGCAACCTTCGGCATCCTCCAGGAAATGAGATCTACCGCAAAGGAACCATCTCCTTTTTTGAAATAGATGGCAGGAAAAACAAGGTGTGTAATAAGACTCGGATGATCCTCCCCCCTCCCCTTCCACTAATAATGTCCTGTGCACTGTTGCAGTATGTACTGTACATCTATGTGGTCTCTTGATGGTCTTTTAAATCTGTAATTCTTTTTTTTTTTTTGCTGCACAGGCATATTCCCAAAATTTGTGTCTATTGGCCAAATGCTTCCTGGACCACAAGACCCTGTACTACGACACGGATCCTTTCCTCTTCTATGTTATGACGGAGTATGACTCAAAGGGTTTCCATATAGTTGGCTACTTCTCAAAGGTATATTCCATCTGTGGTTTTTTTAATCCTTCAAACATTAGCTTGTGCTATCTTTATTTAGAATGAATGCCTCTTGTTTTGATATTGTCTAATATAAGGTGTTCAAATACTTTGAGGCCACTGTATTTAAAGTGACCATGAAATCAATATGGATTGATTGTTTTTTATGGAATTTTGCAGAATGTAATATAAATGATTTATCTGGCACATCATTATTTATTTTTAAATGAATGTGCCCTCTTTAATCAAAATAACTTTCCATGAGTTGCAATGACATCTCTCCTCTTCTCTGGTGATTTGTTTACTGGTGTGAGGGTGGGACAATCTGTCATTAACATGACATCACAGCACAGCACAGCAATAGCTAACCACATTCCAGATGGACAAAATCAAGTCTCTGCCTACATTTTGTCTTGTTCGAGAAGCTTTTTCATATATGCGACATACGTATATCGAATATACGTCACAATAAGGAAGAAAAGACTTCATGACGTTTCATGACGACTTTAATGTCTTTTTTCCTCTTATTAAAGGAGAAAGAATCAACAGAAGACTATAATGTAGCCTGTATTCTGACGTTACCACCTTATCAGAGAAGAGGCTATGGAAAACTACTAATTGAGTTCAGTGAGTAATTTTACACTTCAGGACTAGTCAAATTTGGTTAGTTAGGTAAGATTTTTGCTTAATTTTCCTAAATTTTATTTGTGAAATATAATAAGCCCTAAATCATGTCATGGCCCCTGTTTCACATCTCTGTTTCCAAGGTTATGAGCTCTCAAAGGTGGAAGGAAAGACAGGTACCCCAGAGAAACCTCTGTCTGATTTGGGCCTGCTCTCCTACCGCTCATACTGGTCCCAGACCATTCTGGAGATACTCATGGACCTCAAATCAGAGAATGGAGAACGGCCACAGATCACCATCAAGTGTGTGCCCACTCTTTGTATTGTACTAAACAAATACTTTGAAGGTACAAATTTCTAGCAGTGTTCTCGCTTTTATTGTTCTTAGTGAAATAAGTGAGATCACGAGTGTCAAGAAAGAGGACGTGATATCAACTCTTCAATACCTCAACCTCATAAATTATTATAAGGTAAGAAATCACTTCCAATGAAAAGTAATAATTAGCTATATTCTTTGCAAATTCAGATACTGAAGGGGCCTTTTAGGGTGATTGATTTCGCTCTCTTCCCTTGCAGGGTCAGTATATCCTCACCTTGTCCGAGGACATAGTGGAAGGTCACGAGCGTGCCATGCAGAAACGCCACCTCCGCATTGATCCTAAATGCTTGCATTTTACTCCTAAAGACTGGAGCAAGAGGGGGAAGTGGTGAAGTACAGAGAGAGCAGGGCCACTAGCTCATAGATACAGACACAAAGGAATTCAAACCAACATAAATACTGTAAATAAACTTGTATTTATGTACTTTCATGGTTTTTATAAGTACTTCTCTACAAATATGGAGTCATTTAAAAAATGTAACTGAATGTGATAATGTGTAAATAAACAGTCTGTTTGTACTGTTTGGGGAGCTGATTTTACTTACTTAAACTGGGAACACGGTGCTAATTTATGATGAAACCTTTTAGTGGGTTTTAACACCATGTTTTCTCACATTTGCTTTAGATTAAAAAGCATGTGCTACATGACAAATGGTATAGCAATAAATAAATATATACATATATATATAATTATATATTCCACTTCATCATTCCTAGTGTTAGTCCACTCATTTGCAGGGTCCGCTTCATCAGAATTATCAGCACACGCATTAGATGTGGCAGAGTTTACACCGGATGCCCCTCCAGAAGGAACCCAGCACTGAGAGTTCTGCGACTCACTCACACACATTCCTACGGCCAGTTTGGCATATCCAATCCACCTAACCTGCATGTCTTTGGACTGTGGGGGAAATCCACACTGACTGGGAGATCACACAAACTCCACACAGAAAGGACACGAGTTGAGGCTCGAACTGTGACAAATGTTATAGCAATGTACGACTGGAATGAACATTCGGAATAGAGCCAGCCCCACCTTTCATTCAACAATAAAACAGCAGCTGAAGGAGGACAACAAGTGTACAACGTACACGCTTTAGTCCGACTAAAATCTTATGGCAAAACTTTAAAAAAGTGAAACTAAAAGACGTAGATAATGTGACTGTACACACTTTAATCAAGCCATAATTGACTTTGGTGCTTCGCGCATTATCAGGTGATGCAAATATTCAATTACATGTTGTGTCATGTATACTTTGACAGACTGCAGCCCAACTACACAAACACCCGCTCTAGCTCAATTATAACTGTATGTAAACGTACTAAATCTCTACATGAACAAAACGCATCATTCATTGTCTAGATCCAGATACTGCAGGTGTTTTATTGTTGTGGATTAGCTGTTTCATAGCACCACCAGAGTTTAATTAATTAAGTAACCATTTAATTAGTGTCAACACACTTTATTGGTCAATAATGTTAATGTATAAGCAAATGTTAGATTATAGAGCATATTCTATATCATGCATAACATGATTAGATAGTGTCATCTTTATCAAGCCCAAGAAAGTTAGGAATTTCAAGTAAAGACAGAACCCTGTACATAAAACCCCGAGGCTAGAAAGACTCGCCTAAATTTCCCTCCGCATCAAGAGGATATAGGCAGAATCACAACGCTTTCGTCATGTTCTATTACATACACAGTTCATTCAGTACAAGCCCTAATATGTTTCTAACATGTATTAATGCTTCACTAGTCTTAATAAATGTATTAATATAATACTAGTATCCAACAGTTTTAGTGATTAAAAGCTTCTTCCATCCACCCAGCCAGCCAGCTTGTAGCAGCGAGGTGAATGTTAGTGTGTGAATTTACATCAGTTGTGCATCACTGCAAGTAACATGAGAACCGTGTGACGCTCACGTGGTGTGTGGCGATCTACATTCCTCAAAGCTGTCGAGCACTTATACAAAGGTTTGAACAGGTGTGATGGAGCGCGTAGGAGACCCCGCCCTCTCGGAGGATGACGAGGCCGTACGATTGGCCGCCTCGCGCTGTAGCTCTTCCACCCTCTTCTGAAGCTCTGCCCGTTTTGCTAGCAGCTCTTTGTAGCGCTGATGGACGGGCTCCTAAAATACATTTTTAATCAAACAGTGACTTTCAAGACTCATTATTTAACTAATATAATGTATTTAAATGATACCTAAAATGTCAGATGTTTAGGTGATGGATAATAAAATCCATCTCATTACATCATAGAGTAATATTTATTGACAATCAAAACAAAATAGCTGGGTTTAAAGATGGAAGGATCTAGTCCTGTTAGTTAAAGCTGCAGTCTGTAGCTTTTTTTGGGTTAAAAATTATCCAAAATACATATTTGAGAAAATACATAACCAGCCAGTGTTCAAAACGATCTGCTTGCCGTAGCTCGATTCAAAGCGGTAAGCTTGTAATAATGTTTTTAATTCCAGTGGTACTGGTGGATTTCCGCGGGAGATTCGAGCATGTCTTTGCGTCATTACGTCACATCTCTACACATAAAGAAGAGTCTCAATATAATTAAACGTATCAATTTGATGGCGGATCCAGAAAGGTTCAAACGACAATCACCAGTGACAACAGATTCACCCGCTGTAAAATGCAAAAGACTTCGTTCAGACTTCGGAGTGGCTACAGAAAAAAAGAGACTGCAACCGGACCATGCGAAAACAAGGATACACATCGGAAGGACATTACATACATGTAGTCACGCAATGGTGACGTTGTTAACATTAACAATTTGAGAACAAAGTATAATTTGCACGGTTTTGCGTGATATAAGCGATTGTTGGATTTAATCAGCGTGATTTACTGCAATGTCAGAACCAGAACAAAAGTGGATGTTTCTTGCTAGTTCAGATGACATTTTCCGGTGAAAATTCTTATGTTGGTCATATTTCCAAAAAGAATAATCTGTGATTCTGAATGCCAGTATCCACACCGGCGCGGTGACTGACAGCTGCACACTCTCCTCAAACATTGTGTTCATCCGCGCTATGCCGTGTCGAAGTACAACTCACGTAAAGTTGATAATTCCGCGAATGACTGCAATTGCAGATTTCGAACAGAGATGACGACAAAGAGGAAAAACTGCAGACTGCAGCTTTAAACCAACAGATACTTAGATGTTTTGTAGTGACGGACAACTCTAGTACACACATTATTATCTTTTAAATATCAGAAGATTGTGAGAACACATTCTCTAGCAGAATCAGAGAATGAGCCTAGTCATTTCTGCACCTGCAGATTTATTTAAAAACCATTCACATGTGTGTACCTGTGGTCGCATGCGAGGATTCCAGCGTATGTAGTAGGAGACCCAGAGCTGGAGGTGTCGTATACCGACGGTGGGGAAGAGAACGTGGGAGGGGTAGTGTACGTACAGCGGATTCACAAACTCCTCTAGCTGACTGTTCACAAATGACCATACAGACACTGTGCGCTTCGGGACTTCCTAAACACAAAAAAAGACAGTCCCTTAGACCCACACAGTTATATATGTTTGTTTATCAATAAACACAAATCTCAAAGTTTTGAAATGACCGTTATTGTGTCCAAAACACAGTTCATTTGCTGTAAGTTAAAGATAATAGCATCTACCAGATTATTTCCTGATCTATTAAACATTCATATTCTTATTGTTAAATTACGTACATACAAAGTGTGCAAACATTTATACCTAAGAGTAGGCTCGCTCTCACCTCTTTGAGTCTTTGCTGCTCACTGTTACACAGAAATGTGCCAAAAAGGCAGCTGTAGAGGTGATCCAGTATTGTTATGAGGAAATTCTCATTGAACTCAAAAGCTGCAGGAAACTACAAACACAGAGACACAAATATTTATTACTTATACAGAGACAGATCATAGCAATACACTGAAGACATAGGCAGTTCGGCCAATGGAACTGTGGGGTGTTTTGCACTAACCTGTCTTGTCATCTGCCAGACACAGTCAATGAACTGCAGGAAGATCGGAGAGCGATCTGCATCTGTGTGATTCTTATCACCATGACCTACACGCTACATACACAAAAATAATCATGTACTGTATTCATAATAATAATACACATTTATTTGTATAGCACTTTTCATACATAGAATGCAACTCAAAGTGCATCACATGCATAAAATCAAATAATACAATCACACAATGTAAATATAAAAATATTCGTAAACTACTATAAAGGTTCAGCGTGTAAAATAAAGTAAACTGACAATGTAGTTTGATCTCAACATCGATATAAAAAAAACAATGAGAAAAAATTAGAAGGTAAAATAGAACATAAAACTGACTTACACACAGCTTTGTTATATTACAACTCCATATTGTTATATTGATAAGCAACTTTAAAAAGATGTCTTAACCCGCTTTTAAAAAATATGAATGCTAGTTGCCTCTTTTACTTCATCTGGTAGAGCAAATAATGAGCAAAGTGACTTAAAATAATAACATGGATCTTTTTTGGTTTTGAATGTTATTTCAATATTTGACATTCTGCTGTATTTAATACCTTGCAAAACATTGGGGTCAGTATGATTTTTTGTATATATATATATATATATATATATATTTTTTTTTTTTAACAAAGTCTCTTATGCTCACTAAGGCTGCATGTATTTTGATCAGTAAAACAGTAATATTGTGAAATATTATTAAAATGTATAATAACTCTCTCTACATTTTAAAATGCCATTTATTCCTGTGATGCAAAGCTGAGTTTTCAGCATCATTACTCCAGTCTTCAGTGTCACATGATCCATCAGAAATCATTATAATATGATTTGGAACTCAAGAAACATTTCTTATTATCAATGTTAAAAACAGTTCTGCTGCTTAATATTTTTTGGGGATTTTTTTTTTTTTTTATATTCTTTGATGTATAGAAAGCATTAGAACAGCATTTATTTGAAATAGAAATCATTTGTAACATTTACTGTCACTTTTGATCAATTTAATGTGTCCTTGCTGAAAAAAAGTAGTAATTTATTATATTTTTTAAAATCTTACTGACCCCTTTTGATTTGTAATGCACATATGCAATTTTTTAAAGTTCTACTGAAGTGCCTTGAAAAGCACAGCGTTATTCAATGTTTTGATGTAATTTCCACTGAAACATCAGGGAGGGACATGTTGAATGGCTCATCCTTTTGTTTAAAAAAATAGCCACTAGCATTTGTTTTATGTTGCAGCTTGGCAAATGAAGTTGAATTCTCCATTTAGATATAATTTGGAAAAAAACAGATAATTTTCAGTAATGCTGATGTTCAGTTAGAAAAGCATGTAATATATGCTAGTGCATAACACCAGTGTTATCTCTTCTCTTCATCATTGCTGTTTATAATGCTGAGAATGTCTAATGATATTTGTCATATGATATTTGAAAATGAAACCACTTTATTTAATTGGGAAAGGCTAAATAAAGTTATTCTAGCAACTTTATTTTGACTTAATTTCAGACTTTTCAGTAGTGCAACACATTAAAAAAAATCACAGTATGTGCCCAGAGTAGACACCAGTGCACTTATATGATGCACTATGAAGCATTCATTAGATAGTAAATAGTGAATGAGTTAACAAGTGAGGAATTTGGAAAACAGCAAACATTTCATCCCCTTACAGTCTTGTTTGTTGTTGTCATGTAAGTTGACTGACCTGTTGGAAGCGATGTCCAAAGCTGAGCCACTCTTTCTCCACCAGTATCTGAAAGCCTCGTATGGTTCTGTAGTGAGAGTCCAGCATTATCAGGGCCAGTGAGGTCAGCTGAGCAGTTCTGTCCCAGCCGTCACTGCAATGAACCACCACTGAGGTTTTCCCCGACTCCACCTTGTCGGCTATCCTTAAAGCTCCTGCCAGAATCAACTATCACACACACACAATCAGTCCCATCTTCATCATCCTCATGTTTCTTAACATGTGAGAAACATTATGAAGAGACCCCTCTTGTCTCACCTTAATATGCTCCAGCCAGTGTGTGGACTCGAGGTTGGACAGCCAATGAGATTCTTCAATGTTGGGATAGACGACATCCTTCAGTTTCCGTAGTGACTCGCGCATTACATGAATGTTGTGGATATCCAGAAACACCAGCTCTGCATTCTGATAAGCATCTTCACTCTCATACCCACCTCCTTTCATCTAAAACACAAACTGTCAAAACTTTCCCTTTCATTTAAAACACAGGCTTGTAAAGAAAGTGAGTGTTTACCTTGTTAGCTGCAGCATTCACACTGGGTCTGGAATCAAATATGAACAGTTTGTGTGATTGTGCGTTTGCGTCCATGATGGCCTGAAGGAGTTTCTCATCTTCTTTGCTGCGTCGACCATTCTGACCTACCATCGGCTGGCTGGACCGAACCACTGCAGCCTGACTCTCCGGGTGGATCCATGACAATACCTAAACCGGAACGAGCCAATAGCTTCAGTGATGAGACCAGAGGATGAATTATTGCTCACACACAAACTGAAGTGTGAAGATTCAGAAACGTCTCAAGACACTGACCGGAATGCGTCCTTTGGCCCTGAAGCTGGAGACGCGCCACAGTTCCTCGTCAGTGATTGTTACCGGCACAACTAGTGCCGCTGGGTATGAATCACACAGCTCATAGTGATCATTTACTTTGGATATCCTCCAGCTCTCATTCGGAAGACCCTATTTATATTTAAAACACGACTCTCTGAAATACTTGTTTCTTATTGGTCAATCACAGAATTCTGCAGTGAAATATGTTTTGTATAATGACCCTAAAATGTAGAATTGATTTAAAATATCCTACATAGCTGTGCCAGATGTCTCTTGTATCCCTCCATAAGTCTCATTCTTTTCAAATAATAAAATATTGTTAAATACTGTAAATTATTATATATTTTTCATATTTTACATAATGTATATATATATACATATATATATAATACATGTATTAATATTATTAACTAATATTATTATTATATAACTGCCAAGTGATAAAATCAAAAAATAATATTGAAATATTGTAGAATAAAACCATTATTTCATATGAATGTACACCCAGCCATCATTATTGCAAAACAATCCTATTTAGGGTGATACAAGCCGCCCCTGCTTTACATTAGAGTCCTCGTCCCTCTGAAGGGGTTTATTTTGCAACAAAGACTGGATGACTGTATATTATCACCTTGCATATAACAAAAAAAACTAAAAAATGAACAAACACACAATGTACTGTACCTGTCTCTTGTATTCAGCCAGTGGATCATACACCCTCCATCCATTCTCAGGAAACACCTGCTTATACTCAAATGCAAAGAGGGACTAGACAAAGAGAAAGGAGGGATACAGACAGAGAGATTATGAGCTCTAATTACTTTTAGGCCGATGCTGATTTTGTTGAATTAGGTTTATTAATTATACTATACTGTATGCTGGAATAATATATGCTCTTTGTCTTCTTATGTTTCTCACCATGTTGTTTGACACTGGAAAAGCAAACTTCATCAGAACCTCAAACACTGATTTCTTTAGTGAGTCCTCAGGTTCCTTGTGCACAAAACGCAGGTTCCTCATATCCTACAAGACACATATACATTGATCAAACATGCAGGGAAAAGAATGTATCAGGGCTCAACAGTAAGGGTTTTTTCTCCTGGCCAGTTTCCTGCCCTGCCAACATTTTCATTGGCCAACCACAAACAATGTTATTTTAGTATTATTTATATACTATTTTATTAGTATATAAATAACACTAAAATAACACTTTTTTATAACACCTCATTTTATTATTATTAATATTTTGAAGTAGCCTTTATTCGTATATTTTCAATTTATATTCCAATTTAGCTTTAAATTATTTTTATTTGTTTGTCATTTTTGTACATTTTATTTCAATATTTTTAATTTTTGTTTAAACTTTTTAAATTAAAATTTTCATTCAATAATTATATTTTATTTCAGCTTTATTTTTAATTATTGTTTTTTTAAACATATATGTATAGTTAAATGTCAAGTCGTCTTCTTCAAAAAAATAAATTCACAAACCTTGCAGACGAGGACGTATGAGGCGTCTCCTCTGCTAGTCGCTGCTCCGATCTTCTCTACTCTGCTCAAAACTCCCAGTGGCAGATCTAGCCCAAATACCGGCTCCTAACAAACAAAAAAGGTGCCTGAAAATTAAGTCTTTAGTTTAGAAATTCTCTCCAGAAGTACAGAAACAGCATGTGTGTGTGGTTCTTACCCTGTCAGTGCACCTGAAGAACAGTCTGTAGTTGGTGACAGTCAGAGATCCTCTAGCAGGCCCAATGAATGGACAAATGTAAGTCACGTCTTTAGCTGTGGACAAGCACACAATAAGCACATACATTAAAACCATCAGAATAGCTGATGCACAGCAGTCAGTATAATGTGCCACACATACCGGCATCCTGAACCAGTTCCTCTACCAGAAGAGGAAGTTCGCCTTTACCGGGGTCTTTATAGACCTGCATACAGGAAAATTTGATCAGTGAACATAAACTGAAGCTTTATCCAAGTCTTTTGCACACATTCACACTTTAATACCTTTTCAAATGTCCTTCCTTTACTCTGTAATAAGAAAAAGTAACATATGAGGTTTAGTAATAGTAATAGTTCGGAACATACATCAGTTTTAAGTACAGAAAAAGAAGTGCTGGGCTGAACTTTGGTTCTGACTGACCCGCAGCTCTGTGTCTGAAACTTTGGTGCCACTTGAACGGTCAGAGCGGGTCGTAGTGGAGCTGAAAGGACATTAGAGGATGAAGGTGGATTAAAGCACACCTTTGAGCTTTACTTATGATCTGGAAAGGTTCACTCAGAAATGAACATTATTTCATTACTCACCCATGTTGTTCCAAAACTGTATATTTTAAACTGACTTTATTTCTTCCATGGAACATACAGTGCAGAATGTTAGAGACTGACAGCCTCAGTCATAATTCACTATCTTTACATCTTTTTTTTCAATATAATAAAAATAAGTGGTGTCATACGAGTTTGGAGCAATGGTATGTAAATGATGGCAGAATGTTCATTTCTGGGTGAACTATCCCTTCTGACAGTGAAATGAAGACAGTTACCGGCTGTGCTTGTCAACAACAAGTTTCAAAAACATTATATAAAAGCCAGCGTGAAATTATACATTAACAATTCATTTAGAGTGTGTTTTCTGTTGATACCTGCACAGCGATTCGACACTGTCCACACTGCCGCTCTCCTCCATCCCGAAACAAACCGAACCACAACACTTATTGAGTTGTGATGTTAACTAAACTCTATTAATTAAGTGACTGTTCGGTGCGGAAATTCCGTGAACACAAACAGCGGAAGCTGCCATGTCTTCCCACAATTCCTCTAGGTGGGGCTGGTCGTGCGCGCTGCCGCGCTCGCGCGTTCTGTGTTTGTGCCAGAGTGCTGGTGCTCGTGTTCGTTGGTCACCTTGTGGAGACCTTTGGGAAGTGAAATACTAAAAGTTAAAAGAATGTCCCCTGCATTATATATTTTCCCAACAATTCTATATATATAAAAACAACTTAATGTTTGGTGCTTATTTATATATTATTTTTTAAAATTAAATTTCCCTTCAATAAATGCTGCTTTAGACAATAATAAGGAACAATTTGGATGAATTTTATCTTTTCTTTTGAAGTTGCTGTTGTGACTATGAAGGATCGGAGTGATTTAATATAATACATTTAGGTCCATCTAAAAACAGTTAGCTAAAAACAGTAGCTACATCTTTTTGCAGACAAAGACTGGGTGTGTGTTTAAACTTTCATGTTTGTTCGAGGCTATGAATGTGTGTGAAAGAATTGCTATGTGTAGGCTATGCCACTAATGTACATGCTTGTGTATGTGAGTTGGTGTATGTTCATGTGTAAATGTGCGTTTGTACATAATTTGCGTCACAGTTTCTACTGGTGGGTGTGTGCCTCGGATCTGATCTGAATGGTTAAGGACTGGCAGCACAAGCATCTTTTGTGTGGAGATGTTTGTAGTGGGGTGAGTAACAGCGTGACACGAGTGATTAGCAATGCAAAGCTCCGGTACTGCGCCATAATCGGCACTAGGGAAACATCAACCCTTTCCTGTGCGACTTCAACCTCTTCTTCTGCTCAGGGACCACACCAACCGCAGGTAAACATTGCCAAATATCAACCCTATCAAACACAGTACTAAACCTACCAATTAAACCTTTGCCATAATCAACTACCAACCATGTTCACTCCAGAAACTCAATAATCAACCAACTACCAAACCCAAACCAGTGAATTCAGCTGTGTGAAACTCCCCTCTATATTTAATTTAGAAAGTTTACAACCACTCCCTGTTCATGGAATAGCTACTACACATAATAATATCAGAAAAGATATTGTTTCATAACACCACTCTGGGAAACTATAAATCTGTAGGCTATTTGAAGTCAAGATATTACACAGCATCTTGAGACTCTTTAGTGGATTTCTGATGTACTTGTAGGATTCTGTATCTTTGTGATGACATCCATAATTGTATTTCACTAAAACAATAAATAAAAGCACAATCAACACTTTCCTTGCAGAGAAAAAAAAAACGTATAAGGAATAAAAAAAAAAAAAAAAAAACTAAATTGATTGAGATATGTAAGACTTTTATAATATTTTATCATTTTTAGACAACACTTTATATTCAATCATTTGTATAGTATGATGAATAATAATATTTATTATTATATACTAAATGATATTCCATTATATTAAACATTAAAATATAATAATAGTCATATTCATCAATAATGTAAAAGCATGAATTAAAACATAAAATTACAAGATATGAATGGATGTCCTGCACTATGACATCATCATTTTTATGAATTTTCACACTGATGCATATTATTGATTCAGGGTGTTTGCAAACCAAACTATTGGCATATTTCTAATTGCTAAACTTACCTATAACCAATTCTAAACTCACACATAAAATTTTAGTTCATATTGAGTGTGCTTAAATTTGTTTTAAAAGATGTTACATGGTCCTGTGAGGTCACACTGTAAATAATCTCAAATCAGTAAATTGTGTTCCTTTTTTTTTTTTTTTTATGGGCTTTTTTGTGTTTTAATTACATCCAAACTTTTTTTATTTTGTCAATTCAAATACATTGGACAAATTAATTGGATAGACATAGAAAATTAAGTTGACTAAAATCAAAAAATGTTTGCCTATAATAGTGCATATAATATTAATATATAATATAAATCTTAAAATATTACATAAATATATGAGGCAGAAAGGCAAAAGTACAAGATGGAAGATACCCGGTGACCCATATCACACAAACACAAACACACACATCAAAGCACACACTCTTGTTCTGTGACTGAACCCACGCTCTCATTGTGTGATGGGAGAATGACATTGGCTCTGAGTTCGCCGGTCACATGGGTGTCCGTTCCTTCATAAATGGTGGCTGCAAGCCGGAGACACTTCATCTGACAGAGGTACACACATACAGGCACAGGCATACACACGCACACCGGAGACACGGCGGGTTTCAGAACCCCTCTGAACGGGCTTTGCCCATGCCACTAACACCACCTGCGGAGTCTGGTAATGCTGAATACTGCATCTCTTTCTCTCATTTACTTTCTCTGTCTGTCAGAACATGGGTGGTCTACTGCTGTTTTCTTCTGTAGATGTAGTTGTATTTTTCTCTTTGCATTTTATTTACTTGTGACATGTAAATGGGTTTCAGTCAATGAGGTTCTTTTAGGTAGTAGTCATGTAAAATCACTTCGTGCAAGTACCAACCTATACAGAACAAGTTCATTGTTAGCTCTGGTCTCAGATTGGTCAGAATTACATTTTTATTATTGTGTTATGCAATGTTTCAAAGATATATTTGTAGATTTGAGTCAGACATGGTCATTATTTGTTAGATATTATTATGTCTTATGGTTATTGTGTGGTAATAAAAAGGCTTAAATCAAGACTGTGATGTAATAACGTCCTATGGGTTTTCTATTTGAAATGATATGATGTATAGCAGCCATTACTCTAGTGTCACATGATCCTTCAAAAATCAGTCTAATATGCTGATTTTGGGCTTAAGTAACATTTCTTATTATCAATGTTAAAAACAGTTGTGCTACTTAATATTTTTGTGTAAACTATGATGCATTTTTTTTCATGATGCATTTTTTTCAGCTGAGTATAAACTGCCACTTTTGATCAATTTATTGTTTCCTTGCTAAATAAAAATATTTATTTCTTTAAAAAAAAGAGAGAGAGAGAGTTTGCTAAGAGTGGAGTTTTTCTCTGTTTTGCAGATCTGGAACCAAAAATGAACTGGGCGTCTTTTTATGCCGTGATCAGCGGCGTGAACCGGCATTCCACAGGCATTGGGCGGATTTGGCTGTCTGTTCTCTTCATTTTCCGTATCATGGTTCTAGTGGTGGCGGCGGAGAGCGTGTGGGGCGATGAGAAAGCTCATTTTATCTGCAACACCCAGCAGCCTGGCTGCAACAGCGTGTGCTACGACCACTTCTTTCCCATCTCTCACATCCGACTGTGGGCGCTGCAGCTCATCATGGTCTCTACCCCCGCCCTGCTGGTTGCCATGCACATTGCACATCGTCGGCATATCGACAAAAAGTTGTATCGCCAAGCTGGCCGCACCAGTCCGAAGGACTTAGAGCAGATAAAGACTCAAAAGATGAAGATTACCGGTGGCCTTTGGTGGACATACATGATAAGCCTGCTGTTCCGTGTGTTATTCGAATCTGCATTTATGTATCTCTTCTACATGATTTACCCAGGCTACAAGATGTTCCGGCTGGTAAAGTGTGATTCGTACCCGTGCCCAAACATAGTCGATTGCTTTGTGTCCCGGCCAACAGAGAAAACGGTGTTCACTATATTTATGCTTGCGGTGTCTGGCATCTGCATCCTGCTCAACATCGCAGAAATCATATTTCTTGTTGCTAGGGCAACAAGTCGCCATCTCAATAACTCCAAGGACTCTGCAGTTGGAGCCTGGATCTCCCAGAAATTGTTTTCCTTTTAGAAGTGCTCATCTAGTCACCCTGAAAGCTAAATATTTCACTCAAACTCTTAATGTTAATGAGGCCTAATAATATCCTCACCTCATTGATGATGTTTTTATTGTATTTTATAACTCAATGGCCCAGTTTCACAGACAGGGTTTTGATTAAGCCAAGATAAGGGAATTTATGTAGCTTTTATAAACGTGCCTTAGAAAAAACATTACTGGTGTGCATCTTAAGACAAAACAATGGCACTGACATTTTTTAAGATATGTCAGTGCTAGCTTTCGGTTAAAACAGCTTAAACATTTTAGTCTGGGACTAGGCTTAAGCCTTTTCTGTGAAACTGGGGAAATACATACATACATTATATTACTCCAAACATTTTTAGACCATTGTTTAAATACATTTACACTGCTGTATAAAAATGTTATATTGTAGCTAAAAATACTACAATTAAAGAAAATCTTAATCTTAATTTATTTGTGATAGAATATCTGCCTGATGACAAAGATTAGATTTCACACATTGAGATTTATTGCAAATGTCAAAAGTGTTTGTAACAAAAAAGTTAAAAATGTTTAATTCATTCATCAGTTGTAGCGACTTCATTATCCTGTAGATCAGTGGGTTTTACCAATAAGTCTTAAACTGATTTAAATGTAGTTTTATTCCCATAATCTTAATTGTTAATGCTAAAAATAAACACACAAAAACACACCTCATTTTATTTGAGCTTTTTTATTATTATTATGCCTGACAACAGAAGTAGAGGTAGCCTACAATCAGCTTACATTGGATTGGATATTGTCTTGGACAATGGTGATCTTGGAGTCAAAAAGGATGAGAACCACAGCAGTAGAAAGCAAATTTATAATAAAACAATTTTCTGCTATTCATTTTCCACTTACATAAATGTGTGCTTCACTATGTAGGTCTATAACTGCTATATCATATGCCTACAAACATCTACACACAGTTTATAGCAATTCAGATTAATTATGATTTACGGATTTTGTGTCAAACAAATGTTTAATAGTCTCTTAATTGCACAAGAAGCCGACTCATAACTTTGAGATTTATTTTTGTTTTACTTGTACTCTAGGTGGTGCTACAGTTCCAAAAGACCAACTTTCGATAGAAACCACAGTGACTAATGCTTTATCTACAATATCAAGGTCAGCCTCTCGGAATATAATGATGATAGCCTACATTTTATTTTGATTAATTACTTTTTACATTATAAATGGGCAGGACATTTGTTTTAATAATCTGTTAAAATGCTTATTATTAATTTGGACTGACCTACATTTGCTACGGAGCCTATGGAGGTCAGCAAATATGAAAATATTTCATAAACCTGTTTATGAAACTGTTTTGAGCCCTGGGTCTTCTGTCACCAGCCAATCCAGATTTTACCTGGGCTTATTGGGAATGTAAAATATTCCCTGTCATCTGTCATACCACATATCCTACATTCAAAATAGCTGCAATTCAGACACACAGCTTTGTTTTTTGTCTTGCTCTATAACCTCTATTTGTTCTCTGTTTGGTAAACACTTTAAAAAGGTAGAAATGAAAATAGAACGACAAAAGTAATAATTACTTAGTTACTTTCCTTCAAAGGGAGGAATGCATCCGTTCAACTGTGAGCTCAGCCATTGGGCCTGACAGCTGTCACTCATCAGAAAGGCTCTGAGAAACAAGGCAGGTGGTACACTCTTCAAAATTCTCCCTAGGGATTGTGTTCCCTGCCAAAATTAACCCTAACACACACACACACACACACACATGCACACATATATACAGTGTATTTGTATGGGTCAGTCTTCTCTTACTGTTACTGTGAGCCAGTGCTGGAATACAGAAGAAAGTGTGTGTATGACAGAAGACGTGCAGCACTGCGTTTGTGTGTGAGGGGATTATTCTAACTCTGGACATTTAAAGAAAGGTAAGTTTCACACAATAAAACTAAACAACTTTCACACACTCTACCTTATACACACATAGAGACTGACAGCACAGGAACATCATCTGTCAGAATGAAAAATCAATTTAATATCCTTTCAGGTTCAGATTGTATTCACAGTTTTTTATTCCTTTCATTTAACAGCATGAATCAATCTTTGTCTCTATTTGTAGAGATAATGGCTTAGTGGCACAAATGATTGTCAGACCCTTCAGGTTTTGGGAAGCAAAAGGGGTCCTATATTTAGTATTATGACTAATGTGATTAATTCATATATGACTGTGTGTGTATATTCGTCAATGACTAATCACAGTATGTCTGAGTGATTATCTGAGGAAGGATGTGTATATTGGTTTTGAAATACTTTGTCTCGACTGCTGAGCTAAATAAACTCAGTAGTTAGATTCATATAAAATGGAAAAAATCCATATTTTAGCATTTTATTATTTGAATCTGTGAAGGCCAAGGTTTCAAACTCTCAAACAAGCAGGAAAATTCATAGTAAAAACCACAATAAAAAATAATTGTAATAATATTATTGTTATGGACTGCTCAGAGACTTGGGTGAAGATCCAAATGCAGCTTTTATTGGGCAATACAGAATCATAATCCATGTAGCAAGCAATTGGTCAAAACACCATGCAGACAAACAAGACCATGTAGAAAACACAGGCACTCAGGGAAATGCAGGGCAACAGCCAGAAGATCAAAACTAAGACATAGGATACAAGGGCTCAGAATGGCAGTAGGCTATAACATTGAACATACAAGACTTCACACTAAATGAGTAAAAACACCAGGCTCTGGTGAGTGAATGTCGTGTTCATCCTACATGACACCCACAGTAAAAGCAGAGCCGCTCAGCTGCAATGCAAGATTTATATAATGTTCCAGAGTCTTAGTTTTGATCTTCTGCTTGTTTTTTTGTGCTGGATTTCCCTGTTTGCCTCTGTTTTTTGCTCTGGTGTTGTTTGTCTGGGTTGTCTGCACGGTGTTTTGACCAATTGCCTGTTACATGGATGTGATCTGGATTCTGGATTGCCCCAAAAAAAGCTGCATTTGGATCTTCACCCAAGTCTCGGAGCAGTCCGTAACAAAAGACTTCGCCATTATGAATTATTAGAATTATTACTATTAGAATTATTACTATTCGAATTATTAATATTAGAATTATTAATTTTTTTTGGGGGGGGGGGGGCATATCTGAGCTGCTTACAGAGACACGGGAAACCAGGTTACAAGGGCTCAGAATTGCAGTGTAACATTGAACATACAAGACTTTGCAGTTCGCACTGAATGAGTGAAAACACCAGGCTTAAATGGGCAGAGTTTAACCAGATAATGAGACACAGGTGGTAGTGACCAGGTAGTGACCAAACAAAAATGAGTACAGACAATGGGTTATGGGAGTTGAAGTTCATGTGGGAAAGCAAGGGAGTCTGGAGGAGTGCCCTCTGGTGGAGATCATGGGCATGGTGGAGAGATGTGACAAATATATGACTGAATGTAACCAATCACCATTTAATTCTGCTTTTTTAAAAACTGGTCAAAAAATCATGAGATTAATCACTAATTATTTTGTTCTATTGACAGATAAGAAACAAAAATATGTAAATGTCAACTTATTACAAATTAGATATTTTCCAGAAAATATTTGACACATATGTATAATGTCTTCATTTTTTACAGTATACACGAAAATATATAACTACCATTATAATTTAGGAAGGGGGGCCCTTCACAAGCATCCTATTTGGAGGTCCATAGCTTTAAAAAAAAGTTTAAGACAATTTAATGTTTAGTTAAACGGAATCTATACACAGACAGTATGGAATACAGAAAGGATGAAGTGTGTTAGAAGATCCATGTGTGTGTGTGTGTGTGTATAGGGGTCGAGCATGTCCACCTGTTTCAGGTCATGCTCAAGCATGAAGACATGCCAGTCAAACCTCAGGGCATATGAAAATATATATGACAAAGAACCTTTAAAACCCCCCTCTACTACTGTATATGTGTTTGTGTACACATTAACCAGATTACTTGGTATATATGCATGTGTGTGTAACAAACTAATCATATTTTAGGGACAAATATGTAAAATTTTGTGTGAGCCAAATCTGCTAAAAACCTCCTCTTGTGGTCTCAATTGTAAAAACAGTATAAAGTAAATAATTTTTTTTTTTTTTTTTTTTTTAAATGCATAAAGATTTCTGTTAGGGTTAGGTTATAGTATTTTTAACAAGATGCAAAAACAATACAAGTCTATGGAATGTCCCTATTTAAATACGTGTGTGTGTGTGTGTGTGTGTGTGTGTGTGTGTGTGTGTGTGTGTGTGTGTGTGTGTGTGTGTGTGTGTGTGAGAAAGCGATAGTTCACCAAAACATGAAGACTAGCTTACTAACATTCTTCAAAATATCTTCTTCTGTGTTCAACAGAAGAAAGAAACTCATACAGGTTTGGAAGAACTTGAGGGTGAGTAAATGATGACAGTTTTCATTTTTGGGTGAACTATTCCTTTAATACATGATGAATCTGTATTGGACTGAAATTCAAAACGCTAAGATATGTCAGAGTATTTTTGTAGGGATGTATCGGTACTAAGTATTGACAGAATTATTCATTAAAATTATCATTCAAACAAAATACAATAGAATTTTTATATCTATCTTTTACTGATTATTGGCCATAAAAAACGATTATTGGCTCATTCAGAATTTTAATTGCTATTGATGCATCCCAATATATTTGTATGTTTTTGCAGGTGGGCACGCAACAGTAATGGGAGATTGGAACAGTCTTGGAAAGCTTTTGGAAAGCGCACAGGAACACTCCACGGTGGTGGGCAAAGTCTGGCTCACCGTACTTTTCATCTTCCGTATCTTGGTGCTCGGTGCTGCCGCAGAGAAGGTTTGGGGTGATGAGCAGTCCGGTTTCACCTGTGACACCAAACAACCTGGTTGTCAGAATGTATGTTATGATGTAACCTTCCCGATCTCTCACATCCGATTCTGGGTGCTTCAGATCATCTTCGTCTCCACTCCGACACTGATCTACCTGGGCCACATCCTCCACCTGGTGCGCATGGAGCAGAAACATAAACACAGTGAGGACAGCGGGGCAGACAAACAGGTACTTTTAAGCTCCAAAGCTGGAAAAGGTCCTATACGGGATGAACAGGGGAAGATCCGCCTGCAGGGAGTCTTGCTACGCACGTATGTCTTCAACATCATCTTCAAAACACTGTTTGAGGTGGGCTTCATTGTGGCACAGTACTTCCTGTATGGATTCGATCTCAAGCCACTGTACACCTGCAACAGGTGGCCCTGCCCTAACACCGTCAACTGCTACATCTCACGACCTACGGAGAAAACCATCTTCATCGTGTTCATGCTGGCCGTGGCCTGTGTCTCTCTGCTGCTCAACCTGGTGGAGATGTATCACCTGGGTTTCACCAAGTGCCGACAGGGCCTCCGTTACCGGCGCGCTCATTCTGTCTGCGACACGGAATCTAAAGCACCCAGTGAGATGGTTCAGTTTGTGCCAAGCTACCCGTATTTTCCACCTCACGCTCCTCCTCCGGCTCCCTTTCCCGCTGAGCCGCACTTCAACCTCTCAGAACCCGATGGAACCTTCCCACAGCATGGCAGCCGCTCTGTTTGCAAGCAAAACCGCGAGAACATGGCTGTAGAGCGCAGCGGAAAACCTGACGCAACGGATGTCAAGACCAGTAAAGCAGCGAATTCTGTCCCCGGATCACCAGCGAGCCAGCAGCGCAGGCCCAGCCATTCAAGTCGCTACAGCAGCAACAAGACCAGGATGGATGACCTCAAAATCTAACCAGAAGGAAACGAGCCTCCATCTCTGTTTCCGGGCTCTTCCGTTCTGAACACACAAGAGATTCCCTCTCTCGCTCACCGGCACTGAGCACGATGAGATTCATTTACAAAAGTGTCATTTAGAGTGACATCAGAATCAGGGAGTCTGAATGCAAATTGGTGCTGTGATGCTTTACTTGAATTCATTTTGTGGGAACATTGCAATCACTTGATCATCGATTGAACAGACTGATGATTGAATAATGGACTGAATCATATGGAGCCTTTTTCTGCCACATAAGAAAAAAATCATGCTTTTGGTCAATTATAATTGGACATAATTATGAGATAAAAAGTTACATTCATGAAATACTAAGTCATAATTATGAGATAAAAGTTGAAATTATGACATACTAAGTAGGGGGATTCCAAATGAAAATGAACACCTAAAACCCTTCACAGGAGGACCACATTCAGTTCATCATCTCAATTAACGAGATAAGAGGTACAGTACAGCAGACTTACCTCTGTTCTATGACAGTTTTCCAGCATCCCTCCACCACCCCATCTCCTCACTTCTAACTATTCCTATCCCAACCTGGGATGGGGGGGGGTCTCTGGGTTCGGGCTAAATTCCGAGCTCGGAACAGCACGCCAAATACGCATTACCTTTACTCTATTTAATTATATGTAAGTGTGAACTCGTGAAAGGCCCTTCCACAGGTTCGTTAGTAAAGGGTACATGCCATTGTCACTTCAAAAAGTATTTTTATTGTTTATGGTCATGTGTGATGGAGTCCTCATTCATTTTAAATCTATATGGCGGGACAGTTCGAGTCAACATATAAATAGGCCTAGACAAATTTATAGAATAAGAAGAATAAGGGGGTTTTGCGCAACAAATTTCAGTAGCCTATTCTATGAAACGCATCACCTCTAGTTCGGGTCTTTTGTATGTGTTTCATTCATTATAGAGCTGCTTTACTCAATAAGCCTTCAAAGGAGCTAAAGATGAGCATAACTGATGTCCATCGCATTTGCTGCTGGATATCTACAAGTTTTTTTTTTATTATTATTTTCACTAACATTCAAATATTAAAATTGAATAAAATGGCAACAATAAAAAGAACTGGCTTGGTTAGCCGATTAACTTAAAAGACCATCGATATGGCTTTCATTTCATACTTAACACTTTCTCCGACAATACAATATCATTTTTCATACATTTTAGTATGTTTAAATAAGTTTAAATACGTTTCATCGGTAAGAAATGTGTTTAATAGTAGATATGTTAGGTAAAAGTCTCCAAACAAGAGACTGCAAATTCTAAAGTTGAGAGCAGAGCAATTTTTTTGTCATAATTATGATTGACCAAAGCATAATTGTTTTATTCTTATGTGGCAGGAATTCCATAGGTATAATACTTTAAAATGATTCAGAATTGCTTTACATTTACCAGCAATAAAATACTTAGGAGATTTACGGGTAAAATGTGAATGTCTGAATTTTGTGAGTTTTTTTTGGGGGGGGGGGGTGTTAGACTGACTACGGAGGAAAACAGATTTATTTATATTCTTTCATTGGCAACACTAATCACATTTTACATGTCAACAGCTTACAAAAGTTACATCATCCAGACTTCAGTTCTGTTTTTTTTTTTTTTTTTTTACCAGGTGTTTACAGTCTTCAATGTGTCTATGGCCTGTAAATCTTTTTAGCCAGAGAACCAGCACTTTATGAATGTAGTGTCCACACATTCTCAGCATGTAAACATGATTGATATAAAGCAAAGTTGCTATGTGTGTGTTCACTTCTTAAATAAACACTGAAGACTATACTTAGAAAGCTGAAATGAGTGCCCAGAGACACTCTGTTTGAGCATGAGTGTCCGGTTTGAAACCTGATGCAGGTCTAGCAGACGGACGGGGAGGAGCACCGATTGGCTAAATCTGTCCCATTAGGCAAGAGTAGCTCAAATTCAAGTGGCTTAAATAGTTGCAAAAAGCATTTCAGCAGATCCAAAAAGTTTAAAGTGTCACATGGGCAGTTATGGATCGTTATGTCAAGCCGACAGCTAGGCAGCTCACAAGGTTTTGGAGCAGGGCTAGAGAGATGTTGGTCATTCAAAGGCAGCATCATCCTGACTAAAAAAGGAGCCTCAAAAGTGACTCGTTTGAAATAGGCTACAAGTAAAAAGCTTAAAAAATCACTTATGCCCTGCACACAGAGTCTCATGTTAGCATGTTTCTAAGCTAATAGCTTGATACTGTCACAAGCTCTTAGCATAGCTCTTAGCATGTTTCTAAGCTAATAGCTTGACACTGTCACAATAAATACACAAATATTAGTTGAAATAAAATGTATGCATTTTCAAATATATGAAAGTCCGATACTTTCAGTACAGATTAATAAAATGTAAATATTTTACACAGTCTGAGAGAGACCAAACCCACTAGATTTTGGTCTTTTGGAACACAGTATCTTTTACATTTTGAAATGCTGCATGACCAGAGACAGACTTTCCCTCAGAGTTAATTGCTTTTTATTGTGGAAACAGTATTTTGCATAATGAATCTACAGCTTTGCTACTTGCTAATCTTAAACATATCTATATTTGAATTTTTGAGTGAGCTAGAACATGCTTACCACAAAATAATAGGCCTTGCGATTATTTTACCTAACTGCATTTTATTTCTATGTTCTATAAAACTGTCTGATGACCCAAAGGGGTTGCAATCTCCCCCTTTTAAGAAAATCTTGCATGTCTCATAACAGGTGTTCTCACAGTGGCAGGGGTCATAGGACATGATGTCAAGCTGTGCCAACATGGACTTCATAAATTATGCAACATTCCTCATGTGACCTATCAAAGGCAGCTGAAGCAGATCACAGCAGGGACCTGTCTGCATGTCTGCAGTTGGGATCGATCACTCTATTGACAGCACTGTGGACGTCCTGCTTACATTGTTCTCATTTTACCAGGAGGCTTAACTTGTTCTGCCCATGAAGGGCATGTTCCTGGATCAATATCGAGGTTGCTTCTAGAACTAGAACAACATTAGAGATTAGAGAGAAATAGAGATGGAAGATGTTTTCTTCATACATTTTATTTTATCATTAAATTTTCACTATGTGACAGAGTTTATGAGGCACAGTTTGTAACAAAGAAAAAACTTTTAGACAAAGAAAAAAAATCTAATCAAAACGACCACACTTTTACCCCGCAGTACATGAAGTATGAACAGCAAGAAAGTGACAGGAGAAGATGGAACACTAATAATTTAACTTTCAATTCAACTTCATCTGTAAAGTCCAGAGAGGTTTTACTATAGAATTGGAGGTTTGTGTGCAAGAAAGCAAAACAAAACAGCATTTTCCTTAGATAAACAACCAAACAAATACAAAATACGCACTATGGCTTCCTTCTCTTGGGCGCCTTTTAGCTTTAGAAGAACATAATTACTTCATTGAACATAGAACGAAAAACTTGTTTAGCTGGTATAGATCTGACATAGCTTTAAACAGAATAACCGCAAAATATCAACTTCCCTTTTTGCCTTCATCACAAGCTCTCAACATTTACACAAAGCTGAAAATTAAGAACAATTCTGCATATTCATTGGTCCATTTTAAGCATCATACAACATATTTTACTTACGATTGGTGGACTCATCACTTAGTGTTTCTTACAGGTTTGATTACATGAACTCTGACAGAAAAATGACTTATTCACTTTGCATATAATTTACAGCGCAATAGTTGTACATATTTTTCTTGCTAAAGCATTTCAGTATGTTCTGCATTTGATTTTTTAATCTGTAAAATAATGGCAGAAAATATCCTTGTTTTATTATTTGGAAACAAATCTTATAAATGGTTGCGATAAATGTTTACAAATCAATAAGAGGAAAGATGAAATAGGTTTCGTTAAATGGAAGCACTTGTGATATTCGTATCCGTGAAGACCTGAATCAAAAAACGAATAAGGCATAAACCACAGATTCCAGTTTGTAGACACAAACACATTCAGTAAATCAGAATTAAAACAGCTATGATCTGGATTCCTAATATAGACCTTCAATGCGATGGATATGATGCGGACTAAACTCTGCCTCCTGATTGGCATAAGCCCATTTTTGGGATTTCCTAATCAAGCCTCTACAAAAAGAACAATTATTTCATTTCATAGAGCGTTTTAGTAGGGTAAGTAATGTCAGGTGACATGTTTAATGGACTGAGATATTTTGAACGAATTCCCAAAAACATAGTTTGTCAGCAGTTCAACAGCATAGCACTTTGATTTCCCTTAGAATTATCCTACCTTTTGTGGTTTTACATGTGCTTATGTGAATTAGGTCAGGCTGGGAATGAGAGCTGGAGGAATATTCTGAGGTAACAAATAAAGAAAGAAGGCAAAGCCTTTTCATGCCGTCATCCCAAATCACAGGTGCCATTTATATTATCATTTAGAATATAATACCTCATTCAGTTCTCTATATTACATCATAATACCTTCATCTACATTATATCATCTATCCTCTATATTACATGAATAACATCAAACACTAATCATTTATTTGACATTCAATAACCTCATACCCGTTTTACTTCTTTCCTCACACTATACAATCTGAATCATTTTATACCTCAATTCTTTTTTTTGTCCCTTTCACCTGCATATGTGCATTTGTATTTAAATTAAACGATTTCCTCATTTTTAACAGACATATAAGTGTTTCACAAACACTGACCTGTAGAGGTTGCACAGAGTAAGAGAAAGAGATGAGGAAGGGCTTATGGCTTTTAGGGCAGTGTTTTGCTGTGATTGCTCTGAAATAGTGTTTTAGTGTGCGTCTCTAAGCTGGTTTTTACGTGCGTGTGCGATCAGAGCGTTTGTGTCAATAGCCCGTTCGAAGAAGCGAACGACAGACGGTTCATTCAGGAGAGATGCGAGAATCTGCTCGAAGGAGAAACTCCAGTCCCCATCTCTGACTGTGGAGGGTGAGCTGGGAATGTCTGTTGGTGTGTCCAACGCAGGGCTGCTGGTTCCGGTGGGACTGCTGGTGGGCGTAGAAGGGCGCGAAGTTGAGTTTGGGGTAATGTCAGAGCGGGACGGGACGGTTTCATGTTGACTGACCGGAGACTCAGTGTGGTCCTGGGTGCCTTCACCCTCAGCGAGGGTCTCGGCCTCAGGGCTGGTGGGTAATGTTGGGGAGGTCTCTGTCTGAGCCGTGCTGGTGGGTGTATTTTGGGGTGTTTTTTGCGGGCTGCTCTGCTGTAGCTTCCGCCCCACCTCCTCCATGCGCAACAGAAGACTGGTCACTCGTGCCACGGCGCGGTACAGACTCTCCTCCTCCTCATCACCGTGGAACACACCATACAGAGTCTTCGTCAAACGAATAAACTGCACCTGGAACAAATACAGTCTATTTATTTGATTTGAACTGCATTTACATGGCTTCACATTAACCACAACAAATATGTTCAGCAATGGGCAACATTCCTATCACACTTCAATAAGATAAGTCTAAACTTAAGTTTGAGGGCAAGAACAAGTTGTGTGTTCAGGACAAAGAACAGCAAGACTCACAGATTATGCCAGAGAACAGGAATAGAACCGCACTGAACAATGTTAGTCAGTAGAGAATGACCACTGTTGACACAATTGTCAAAACACCTCAATGTATTTGAGGAATCAACATCAGGACTAAGCAAACCAGGTGCTGTACTCAAATAAGCATGAGAAACCGTCTAGATGTCACAGATTCATTTCAGAGATTAAATACTCATATTCCAATTTAAAAAATATATTCCTATTTTAATAGTACACTTACAGTATTTTTGTAACACTACATTCTTTTAATAGTTTTTAATTTATATTATTATTATTTACATACCTTTTCAAAAGTTTTTTTTTAATTAATACATTTATTCTACAAGGAAAAAGTGACAGTAAAGAATACAAAAAATTATTCTCATCATACTTTCTAAATATATATTTTTTAAATGTATCACGGTTTCCACAAAAATATTAAGCAGCACAATATTTTCAACACATGTTACAATAAGAAATGTTTCTTAAACACTAAATATGGGGTGGTGACGGCGCAGTGGATAAGACACATGCCTTTGGTGTGAGAGACCCGGGTTCGAATCCACTGTGAGACACCAATGTGTCCCTGAGCAAGACACTTAACCCCTAGTTGCTCCAGAGGCGTGCGACCTCTGACATATATAGCAATTGTAAGTCGCTTTGGATAAAAGCGTCAGCTAAATGTAAAAATGTAAATGTAAATCAGTATATCAGAATGAAGGATCATGTGTTACTGAAGACTGGACTAATGACGCTGCTGAAATTATAGCTTTGACATCACAGGAATAAATAACATAAAAAAAATGTTTTATATAGAATAACAGTTATTTAAATGGTAATCATATTTCCACAATATTACTGATTTACCGTATTTGATCAAATAAATGCAGCTTTGCTGCACATACTGTATATATACACACACACACAAATAAAATAAAATCTTGAACCAAATAAAACAATTCAATAAAATGAATCTGACTTCCCAAACTTCTCAAGACTATAATATGAGAAAGAGGGAACTTTATGAGAGAATATTTGATTATTGCCTTCGCTCAGCTTTCAGATGATGTGCACAAACAATGTTAAAACAACAAGGTAAACATTGGACAGTTAGTAGCTAGGGCTGTCACTTTTGTGAAAAAATCCTGATCGATATTTGAAACATAAATGTTCATTGAATCGATTGTAAAATCGATTTTCCATGTCTAAAGACGTTTCCATTTTCAACGCCAAATATAGGCAAATCCACGGATAACTAACAGGCATTAGGACGAACGTAAAGAGTGCGCTTGAGACGCACACAAGTCAGCAATATTTCTGATGATTTATTGGCATGAAGTTTCGTGCACAATGACAAACAGGAGTGCAAGATTCTCGAAAAACAATAAGCAGAGTGGACTGCAATAACATCAATGAAAAACATTACTGCAGGCTTCGACATGACTGTGTTTACGATTAGAAATGTCAAACAAATTTCGCCTACGTAGGCGATTGTAGGCCGAATCTGTATCTGTATGCATGAGACTGTCTGAATATCGGCAGAATTCACATTTTTGTTGTAAAAAAAAAACCACATTAAAATCGTTAAAATCGATTCCCTATTTTCGTTTGCAATACTTGTTGGTCCGATCGATTGTGCAATCGATTTTCGAACGTAAAGTGACAGCCCTATTAGTAGCGATGCTATGTTTGGTTAATGTACACAGATCAGCAGTACATAAAGTGGAAAATCTCAGCATCACACAGGAAAAAGTCAACAGATAATGTTCAGTCATTATTAAATGGCTGGATAATGCCATTTAATATCATTGACTTTTTCCTGCAGAAAGACATTGCAGATTTAAGTACCCATTAAATTCTGACCATGTTTAATGTACCTGATTAATTCTGGGCAGATCTTTAATATTCTCATCTCTCCGCTGCAAGTCTTCCTGCCACTGTTTCAGATATTCTTGCAGATCTACTTTAGCACGACCTGAGGGGCAAAATACATCCGATTTTTACAGTTTCCTGGAACACTCGATTCTGATTGGTCGATCGCAGCATTTTGTGGTAAAATTTTTTTGTATAGTATACTCATTTGACATTTCTGTCTGCCAACCAATCTCTTTCCTTTCACATAATCCAATAATTTCAACTCATATCAATATGTTCTGCCCATCCATTTATTTGGTAAGTAGCCAAGTAAAAATGGTAATTTGGTTTTGGCACAGTGACCCTGACCACCCTGTTATGGTTTATTTTGTGATATTGTTTGATATGATGTTGGAGAACATGATTATAGGACAGGGATGAATACTCCACCTCTCTCTGGACATTTTCTGATCACTCCATCCTCTGCAGAGTCTACAAGGAAAAGAGGAGAAAATGTAAAGCCACAAAACAGTGACACTCACATTAATGAACAGATATACATGCATACATATAGACATATATTTTATAAGCTTTTTTTACGGTGGGCAGGGATTTAAGCTTCTGCTTCTTGATAAAAGACCAAAATTTGGTGTGTTTTCTAGAAATTTAACTTTTTTGATGTTAGTTGATTAGTTCCTCTTAAGCACAAATAAAAAAATACTACACACAACACACAAAATAACACATAAGCACATGAAATAAAGCACTAACATTATAACACACCCAGAAGAAGGAAGAAGAAAGAGTAAAAAGAAAGGCATAAGGAGCCACAGAAAGGAGTGAAAGCTGACCAGAAAGATGAGTGGAGAAAGAGTGATCTTCAGCTGGAGGAAAAAATCTAGACGACGGTAAAATCTTACACTCCTGGGTCCCTGAAGAAACACAAAATATGAATATATGCAGAAACACACATTCTTCTATTTTTTTGCACTGGTAAATTTTTTTTGTCATGATCTGTTGTAAGTTATGGACAAATCTGGACTTATCAAAATGGCCTATTTAGTTGTTGAAAAAGGCACCCAATTACATCAAGATTGATGGGGATTTAGATAAAGTGGTGTTATCTTTGTTGTTACAAAACCAGGCGAGTAATCCAAAGGTTATTGGCTCATATTACATAGGTCCCATATCACTATTACGGCCTTCCAAGACTAGAAGAACTGTTGCCGTTGCCGTTTAAGTTCCTTTGGATGAGAAAGTGTCCACTAACGAACTAACTAACTAACTAACTAACTAACTAACTAACTAACTAAATGTTTACAAATAAAGAGAATAATGAGGGGATATAGAGAGGTTAGATATATAGATTATACAGGATTACAGAGGAGTCAGATACTGTATATAGATTAAACAGGGTTATAGAGGGGTTAGATGACATATAGATTATATATCTGATCCAACTATTACCCTGTATAGATAAAAAAAAGTTATTGAGGGGTAAGACTTCTAGATTATACAAGGTTATAAAGGGGAAAGACATACAGATTATACAGGGTTATACATGGGTCAGATATATAGATAATTAAGGGTTACTGAGGTATAAGATATACAAATTGCACAAGTTTGTAAAGGGTACAGATACACATAAATGAATCTATACAATTATACAAATCATTGCACAATCATATACATGCATATCATTATGTTCACACTAAACATTATAGCACAGTGGGAGAGATCAAAGAATTAATTTACCTGGTTGAAGGTGTAGTTTGAAGAGAAGTTTTAGTTTTTCTGTGAATGATCGGTTGTATAAGATATCTGCAACACACACACACACACACACACACACACACACACACACACACACACACACACACACACACACACACACACACACACACACACACACACACACACACACACACACACACACACACACACACACACACACACACACACACACACACACACACACACACACACACACACACACACACACACACACACACACACACACACACACACACACTTGAATGAATCTGACAGATTGGAAAGCAAGCTGCTATGTACTGAGGTGAAAGGTCAAAGGGCAGAGTTAGGCTCCTCTTACCCAGACCGCATATGAATTCTTTAAAGTTCACAAGTCCATCTCCATTCTCGTCCAGAATATGAAAGGCTGATCTTGCCAGCGAGCATGCGTGCGTATGTGTGGTCCATGGCAGCAGGAGGTTAAACAGGCTACTAAACTGGGACTGATCCAGCTGATACTGGTCCAGATATGGAAGGCTTGGGTCATGGTTCTGCAGGGCAGGACTACACACTGACCAGTAACAGCTCACAAAGTGCTGCCTCTGCAACACACAAACATAGACACAATATATCCATATGCCCACACTCACACATACTCAACAAAAGAAATTTAAAAGACACACAAGCACACACAGTTCATGTGGCAACGGCCGTATTTTGAGGCCTTTATGTACTGAAAAGCACCAGTTTGTACAGTGTAACTCACCTTAAAAAGCAAGTAGAGCTCATCCAGCTGAGCAGCACTGAACTTCACACCTTGAGCAACAACACGCAACTGCAGTAATATGAAAAAAAAAAAAAAGACGGACTATTAAACAATTTACCAGGGACAATAAACTTTACTGCCACTGTATGTGCAAACAATGTGTAAAGAAGAAATTATGCAGATTACATCACATTCCAAAGTCTTTCAATGTTTTTGAAAAAAGCCTCTTATGCTCACTAAGGCTGCATTTATTTGATCAAAAATACAATACAGCAATACTGAGAAATATCATTACAATTTAAAATAATTGTTTTCTATTTTTATATATCTTAAAATGTCATTTATTCCTGTCATGTCAAAGCTGAATTGTCGAGAGCCATTACTCCAGTCTTCAGTGTCACATGATACCTCACAAATCACAGAACACAAATCAAAGAACAGTAAGAGCACTTATTTGAAACATTTTTAACATTATAAATGTATTTACTGTCTCTTTTGATCAATTGAATGCATCCTTGCTAAATAGATTCATCAAATCTTACTGATCAAAACCAAATTTGCCATGAAAGTAATGAATGTAGTTTTATAATGCATTTTTGTTTCTTTGTTAAATTTTTCTAAATTCTAAAGATTTATATATTATATAATATATTATATTATAATATATTATATGACATAAGGACTGTAAAGGAATAAGGTTCACACAAATTTGTACTTACTACATTTTGTTTTGTTGTGTCCTCTAATGTCTGAATGACACAAAGCTTGTTCTTCTTTCGCATGTTTTCCACTTCCTCTGTTCGAATGTCTCCATATTTCTGAAACAAAGACGCCTCATTATTCAGTCTGTTTCAGGCCTGTCAGAGGGGGGTTTCCCTCATTCCGTCAACACAAAATTTACACAAAACTTAATCTGTCAACCTGAGTACAGGTGTTAATTGTCAAAGAATTATTAACAAAGACATTACATTTAATCATTTAGCAGACGCTTTTATCCAAAGTGATTTACAAATGAGACATCCCTAACATGTTTTTTTCTTTTTACAGACAGATTTTAATGTTCACTACAGTGTATTAAAGTGTGCAGATTTACCTCGTACGCCTCTTTGATGAGATCACAGATGTCAACCTTTTGTATTGATTTGTCGTTGGTTGTTGCAGATGCCTGCTGCACGGTAGCTGGTAGAGGACTGTCTTTATTTGTGACATTGTCAAAAAACCTGAAGGATAAAATCAAATATGAAGACAGATCGAGTTTGTAAATATAAAAATACACTGCAAAAACCAAAGATGCTGTTTACAATTAAACAGCAGCTTGTCATCCAAAGACACTCTGTAGCATTACACAGCATGGACAAAAGAGCCATGTAGTAGTAGTGGTGGTAATAATAAACATACATGCAGATTGATTTTTGTGATTTTCACAGTGGTCAAACTCAACTATAAAATGCTCACCTCTTATGTTGCTCATAAGAGGCAGACAAGGCCACACAAATAAAAGGAACTGATAGAAGGATCAATCCAGCTTGCTACCCACATGGTTGGCTATTATAAAATGACAATGTTCCAATCACCTGTTGAGGACCGTGACAGCTTCTGCGTCGTCATGGCAACAAAGCAGATTGTCCATATTGTAGTCGAGCACAGCAAGGCCAAGCTGCAGAATGGCTTTGATTCCATCATAAAAGAAGCAATCAACAACATTCACAGCACTCTCAATTGGCAGTACACTGATAAAGAGAGTCAGGAACCATGACAACGACACTGAGGAGAAGAACGACAGGTCTGTCATGTGTTCGGTCAGCTGGGTTAGATGCTCACGGATCAGTTCCTCGAACACGGCTTGGTCCACCAAGGCACCTGGAAAACATACACGCGGAGACTTGAATAACACTGTAAGCAAAAATAAACATTTGATAATTGTAGAGCACACCTTAACAAAGCTCAGTAATAATAATTCACTTCAGTTGTGAGGGCAAGTAATTACGACACCTCAAGATGATTCAATGACATTCTGGGTATGAGATGTGTATAACCAGCTCTCACACACATACCAATAATTCTGCGATTGAAGTAGTCTGGGAGCATTCGTTCACACACAGCAACCAGCAGCCAGAAGGCCTCTTCCTCTTTAGCATACAGCAACAACACCGACGTCAGGATATTCATCGCCTGGACAGACCGACATATAAACAATGAGTGAGAATATATACATCTTCTAAAGCTAAATGATGTTATAAATAATATCTGGAATTCAAATCATTGATAGAATGAGACTTTCCGTGAATAAAGAGAATAAAAACATAAATGGGAGTTTGGAATGACATGAGGGTGTGTAATGACAGAATTTCATTTCAAGTAGTGAACAGTCCCTTTAAGAGTTTGTGATGTCGTTGTATATAGACAAATTTAAAATAAATAAATATAAATGAAATATTTTAATAATCTGACTTCTTACAAATAAAAAACAGTCACAATATCTTTCAAATGCATAGACTTCACTTTGCATATTTTCCATGATTATACTTTGCATAGACAAAGTGTTGGATTAACAAAACATTTATATTCCATGTCATTCCTGTTTTGCACACAACAATGTTTATATGAGGCTCCAGAGTTCATGTTATGTTCTTTATTACCATAGATTTAGCTGTTTCTCATTTTTCTCTTGTTTTGTATTTCTGATTTAATATCAAATATTGGTGCAATGTGCAGTAAAAAACATTTTTGTGCTGATGTTTATGTGCATGGATAATGAATAATTATATAAATAAATGAATAATTGTGTGTGTGATAGTCTGGCAGACAATGCTCTATTGCTGTGCAAAAGAAGGATGTTGAACACAGACATACAAATCATAAAGTCTGCTCTCCTTTGAAGCTACAACCGGTCACTTAGACACGACACGATCATCTAACTGACATTTAAACATTTGCTAAGTAAATGTTAAAAAAAAATTCTATGCCATTAAAACACTAGACCATTACAAACTTGTATTACTCTCTGAGATTGTGTAGTCAATCAATCAGAGTGCAACTTGATGGCTTTGAGAAAGCTTTTAAAAAAGATTTGTGCACAAGAAGCATCAGATATCCTGTGAACTGTACCATCTGATGCGGAGAGCATGTGTGAAGACTAAATGAAAGCATCACGTGTGTGTATACCTGGCAGTAGCCGATTTTGGGGTTGCGGTGAGCATAGGCAGTCAGGACACGGCGAAGTGCCGAGATTCCTGTGTCACTCTGGAATGCTGGGTGTTCTGGGAGAGAGCGATGCAGATCTCTCTCAATCTCATCACATGCGAGTGAGCTGCTGCCCATGCACTCCTCCAGCAGGCGTCCGTAGTATCCAGGTTGAGAGGTCATGTCATGCACTGCACCTATAACACAAGCCAACATACATGTACAAACTGCAGCACACACACACTGCACACACACGCACACACACACATACACACACCTGAGAAGAGCATCCACAGTTCTCCTCTGAGAGTCTCTGGAACTCCTCGTACAATGAGATCACGTGTTTTTTTGGTGCAAAACATTCCGGTTCCACGGCCATATTCAGCGAAGTGGATCTGCCACGACTGCTCCTTCATTCGCTCCTTCAGCTGTCAACAGTGGGATCAAAAGTTTGGGTCTGTAAGAATTTATAAGGATTTTAAAAATGCTTTTATGCTCATAAAGGATGCATTTATTTAATCAATAAATAGACTGTTTTCTATTTTAATAAAAGATTTCTTGTGATGCCAAAGCTGAATAATTGCTCCAATCTTCAGTGTCACATGATCCGTCAGAAGTCTTTCTAATATGCTGATTTGTTGCTCAAGAAACATTTCCAATTATCATCAATGTTAAAAACAGTTGTGTTGTTAATCTATGATATATTTTTTCAGAATTCCCTAATGAATAGAAAACGTCTTTACTGTCACTGTTGATCAATTTAATGTGTAACCAAAAAAGGTTACCATTTTGGGGTCAAGGTTTTCCGCATCGTGTGGATGAAAGACGTTCATGAGAGCTTCAGTGCTGACGGCTTGACTTTGCCCCACCATCACACCCTCCTCATCCTCGGAGAGAAAGACACACACATGCAATTTAGTGTCCAATAAGTATCCAGTAGCCATGAAATGTGGGATATATTTAATTTGAGACTGCCTGTGACATTTTTTTAATTGCTATGGAATATATATAATAACGGTGAGATATGGTAAGGTAAAACATCATTTCTTTATATTAGTGGCTGTAGTGTAGAGGAATTACCGGATTACTGATACAATGCTGGGGGCTTCCTGCTGTGACACACTTTCTGCGGATGGTGGCAGCAAGTCGCTCAAAATCCCGAACCTCAGAAAACCGCAAAGCTCTCTTCCCACGCAGACACACAGTCAGGGCACGGCTACTGCGGTCTGGCAGCTCCACACTAAACACCTGCAGGCATACATTAATGCCATAATAAACAAACAGAAATAAGCAAACACACTGATTACAAAACAAAACTAGGAATTATGAATTTTTCAAAACTCCCCAGCCACAAAATATACTTGAACACCATTTCTATTGAAACTTATGTCATGCATATAAATATATTTAATCACATATTTGTAATGTTAAAGTTGTAATTTATTACATATAAAGTATAACTTTAAGTGTAATATATCATAACACACTACATAAATTATAATCAAGTACTTACATGTGCTTCAGTTATGTTAGTCAACATATCAAAATAAGTGTACTTCTCTAAAAGAAAATCAAAGTTAAACTTTTAATTTGACATTACTACAAAGTGCACTTTATAAAAGTGTATTTTAGTGTTAATACATGAATACACATGAATCACTTGTTGTATTCCTCATTTGTCAGTCAATTTGAATAAAAGCATCTACTAAAATAATACATATAAATGAAAGTTAAGGGTACTGTAATGTACAGTTTAAGTGGCCTTGAATTTAATTTATATTATCTGCAAGTACAGCTTTTTTTTTTAAAATATACTTTTAAGATTTGAAGTACATTAGTGCACATTCAACACAATTAAGCATACTTCGTCTTCTTCACCATTACAGATTTCTTAGCAGTTTGCAGAAAAATGAGCAATTTACGCACCTCCCATAGAGGTATTATGAGATGGCACTGAGACCCATCCTGGCTTGCAAAGCACAGATAGTTCTCAGAGACACAGATTTTTCCAAGCGCATTGACGTGGCTGAATGGAACCCAGAGGAAACTCTCGTACACTTCACAAAGGTTTTCCTCCTGTGGCAACCGGAAAAAAGCTCGGAATGACTGATTCCGTGCATGTATTTCCAGAGCCCTGCAAAGATTACAGTAGAGTCAGACATTGTTCAGTAAAAAAACAAAAACAAAGGTAACATTCAGAGGAATAAAACTAATGCACCTTTGCGTGATGTGAAGGGGGTTGGCTAGTGGATGTTCAGCATTAAATGTTTCTTTATCGAAGAACCGCACAATGGCGTAGTCAGCCAGCTGCTGCATGATCAGATACGTCTGCTGGAGTCTCAGGAGCATCGAAAAGAAATGATCCTCTCCACGCACACGCACACGGATACTCTCTGTCAACATCACGCTTGACGTACGTTCCAGACGGCTCACTTCATCCCAGGGATACACCCGTTTCACTATGCAAGAAATGCACAAACCATGAATAATATTAGATTTTGACTGATGCCAACTGTAAAAGGCGGAAACCACAATATATGAAGTGCTTATAGACAGGGTTCGTACAGACACTGTAAAACTAAATTCCAGGACTTTCAAGGCCTTTTCAAGCACTACTTTTTTGGTTTTCAAGGACTACAATCAGAGATCTCACTTATCAAACAATATCTTTATTATCTTTAAATTCTAAAAAAAAAGGTAAATAGATTAATAAAAATAAACCAATAAAACAAAATGACACAAATAAAGTGCAGCACAAGCAAAGATTTTGATAACTTTAACCACTGAAAGGATATTATGACAAAGATATCGCTTTCCTTATTCAAACAGACTTTATTCTCCCATGAATATATGATTGACCTGAAGAATAAAAGCTGTATCAAATACTTGGATATTTATATGAGCAATATCACACTCATAGCCATGCGAAATGCCTCTATATCTATATCAGATGGACAGGAGCATTAATTTTGAGTGAAAAGATTGTTTTATCAATAAAATTAAACACTAATTTCACATATATTGTCTTTCAATAATTCAAGCACTTTTCAAGCACCTTTTCATAAATATGGCTGTTTTCAAGGTTTTTCCAGGACTTAAATCTCCAAAAGTCAAATTCAAGTACTTTAAGCACTTTGTACGAACCCTGTATAGAGTAATATGTGACATATATTGTCGTAAAATCCTCAGGAGAAAGAAAGTCATACAGGGTTGGAACGACATAAGGTTCTATCCCTTTAGGACTTTCCTATGTAAATGTCCTCAATTACGATTGGTTAACCTCTTTGCATGTGGAAAAAATTGCCATTTCCAAGTTGCTAAATAATGAGTACTCATTGCTTTGTAAACTTAGGTATGATAATGTAACTTAGTTACATGTTAATACAGGGGTTCAGGGGGCCACAAAATGCTGAAAATAACAACCAATCATATTATTTGAGAAACAACATCTTGATGTCATATGCTTTATATATTTCTCACACGTATAAATACACGGGTCATATGTGAAAATACATTGTTGCTATTATATTAGAAGTGGCTCCCTGGAAAAAGGATCATAGGCCCTGTTTACACCTGGTATTAAAGCTGCAGTCGGCAAGTCTGGCAGATTGAGTGGACTTAGGCAAAATTTTGAATGTTTACAACTCTCATGCCCCTCCCCCACTATCAACGGATAGTGTGATTGTAACGTGCGTGAGGGGTGGCGTGTGCCCGATCTGTGATTGACAGTCAGATCTCACACCCCCCTGCGCTGATTGGACATGATGATCCGGGAGCTGTGGATTTTTGCAAAACAAATAACACGCTCCAGGTGGAGTTAGAAGCTCGGGTTTTTTTTCTAAAACCACTTTATTTATGTTGTTCTGTCGGATTATAGTGTCGATTTCACTGAATATGATCAAAAAAATGTTGCAGACGGCAGCTTTAGGATGCGTGTTGGTCGATCGGATCACAAGTAGACCAGGGAGACGCATTCCTGTTTACACCTGGTGCTTAATCCTTCTCTTTTGTCCACTTTTAACCACTTCTGTCCCGATTTATTCAAGGGGAGGTTTTATGGGCGGGTGAATGTATGGTTTTTTTTTTTTAATCTTTCAATCTAATGGACAAAATAAGCTTGCACAATTTACATATGAACGCAAAAGGAGACGACGGTAAACATACGGAGAGCAGCAGCTTTGGTTTCTGCTCTGACAGCGGCAAGACCACGGCAAACTCTGTGAGTGTGTGTTAAGCCCCTTTCACACAGAGATTCCGGAAAATACACGGATAAAGCGACCCACGATTTGACCCGGGTTCGTTTGATTTTGCTTCATTCACACATCACACTGCCAGTGATTTGCTGGAATCATAGAGCGCGTTCACACACAACCCGTGTATGTTCCGGAAAGACACGTGACATCGATGTGACATGTAATGTCTCAGCAACGTGTATAGTTTGCTTATGAGCTGCGATTTCTCTCTGGAGAAACCACGCTTGTGCATTTTTTTCTCTGATTCAATCATAAACTAGTGCAATACGTACTGTTTCACTAGCCTGCTTTCACTTCACTTCAGCGTCATCATTACGACACGGCATTGGTTACGGCTTTTGTTCACACAGCGCGCGTTCCGGGTCTGAACACGGCAATGTTACTAGGTCCCCAACCCGGCATCGATCCCGGCATCAGTCCCGGGTCGTGTTTGCGTTCACACAGAAGGCACTCTGGCAATTTGCTGGGTTGAAAGCGCTGTGTGAAAGGGGCTTTAGAAATCAGGAATGGTGAGAGAACATTATGCTTGGTACGATTTTCGTCTTCAAACCGAACTTGGGTCTTCAGCTGATAGTTTAAATCCGGTCTGGCTAGTGCGCTTCCCATAATTAGGTCGGTAGGCGGAGAGTAGGCGGCCTTTTGTGGCTGTTCGAACACATTCGACCACATGAGTGTCCACACTACGAAAGCAATCTGGTCAAATGCGTTTTCGACTACCTCTGGAAGTGGTTGAAAGTGGACAAGCCCAAAACGCTTTAGACCCCCGTTTAAACCTGTATTTAGCGTCATCCACTTGTGATTCAATCAACCAAAATGCATCTTAATACCAGGTGTAAACAGGGCCATAATATATGTGGGGCTTTAGCAGCAACAGATTTAAAAAACACTTTAATACACGCTATGTTTTAACATCGTGCCCCCATAAAATGGTACTGTAATAGAGCTTGTGGCATTATGTGTAAGCAGGCCAGCATGTTTCTAACCCTCATTTCCCAGCATATAGGAGTAGAAACACAGGAAGTTGGTGCTGAGGTAGATCCAGCCCTGGTTTGGCACTCGTCCTCTCCAGTAGCTGCATGAGAAATACGTCACAAGCTTCTCTCTCTGAGGCAAAACAAACAGACGTTCAAAGCGCAGCACTGCCTCTCGGAAGCGTTCAGGATCTTCCTCGTCATCTGCGGATGTGCCCTCCTCTGCTATCAGACCCTACACAAACAACATACCACCACTAAAGTCAACACAAGAGCAAATGCTGGGACTAATATCTAAAATACCACAAAACAGAAAAACAGGGGAAAAAACATTCAAAGGTATATGGGAGCCAAATAACCCTCTCACCCTTATCTTTCCCTGGACAAAACTGGTGATGTCTTCACCAGAGTCAAACACAGAGAGAGTTCTGATGATGTTCTGCTGAAGCCAGTCCCAGTGCTGTGAGATCTCCTCTAAAGATGCTCCTGTACACACACACACACATTATATCAGGATCTGAATGAGCCCTCACATACACATTTACACTGTGTGCAGCATCTCTCTCACCACAGGCAATGATCCAGTAAACCTGAGAGTCAGGCGTCTGGTGTAAAATGCGAAACGGGGCAACTTTGGCTGTAGAGTCAAAAACTGTGTCCAAAGTTCCAACCAGCAGGCCTAAAACAATGATGTAAAACAACAAACATAACATTATAAAAACATCTCCCTAAAATGTGGCTACATTTCTTAAAATCTGCAGTCTGAATTGCAATTGAATGTGGTCAGTTTTTCAAAACTGACCACATTCAAATAACTGCTGTTCTTTTGAACCTTCTATTAATCGAAAAAGTCACAAAAATATTAAACAGCTGTTTAAAACAATGATAAAAAGAAATGTTTCTTGAGCACAAAGTCAGCATAATAAGGCCCATTCATACCATGACACGCCCACAAAAGATAACTATAACGATAATTATATTAGCATCCACACCCAAGGATAATATTGTTGTATTTATTATAAGCACATGCAGCAGTTTTGTCATCTGCCGCTTTAAATGCTAGTGCACATTAAAGCAGGATGGATTCTCATTGGTTGTCAATGTTTTCAAGTGATTCCAATAATATATTTTATATTTAGAATTTTTTTTAAAAGCTATCTTTATATAGCTATAATGAATATACTCTATTATATAGCTATAATGAAACTCGTTATCATTATAGCTATAGAATGATTTCTGAAGGATCATGTGACACTTAATGACTAATGACTGATGAAAATTCAGCTTTGCCATCACAGGAATAAATTACATTTTAAAATATATTCAAATAGAGATATATAAAATATATAGAAGAATAACAGGTTTGAATCGATTTACATCTTGCAATGTCTCTACCGGGGATGTTAGCAGGGACAAATTATTATGATAGTCACTGCAAATAATGTCCTCTCTGCACTGCTTATACACACTGCTTCAGAAAGAAGCTGCTGTATTATGGCTTTTAGTCATGAAGCAAAGGTTTCCATGGTGATGAACTCCAAAGGGGGAAAAAGTCACTAATAATTAGAGTAAAACCTATAATCAGCTCACCAACCATTCTGGCCACATGTTCCTCTGTACTGGAGGAGACTCCATGACAGTATGACTTTTATTACTAATAATTTACGTGTTTGTAAATAATAATAAACAGTTTTTAGCACCACTTCCAATGCCATAGCTGTGGTCCTGCATGCATCTATCTTCTTTTATTTTTACATACTCTAAGTCTCGGTCAATTTGAAATGATGGATCAATTGTAAAAAAATAAAATAAAATAAAATAAAATAAAAACTGAATTATTAGTACAATTTTAGTAAGTACAGGAGCTTCCAAGTGAGTGTACATATTTTCTCAAAACTTAAAAAAACTGTTCAGTTGTTTGTGTGTAAAACCGTTTTTATGTTAGCAAAAAAATAAAAATAATGAGTGCACCTTTAAAGTAAACAATGCAAATTGGCTTAAAATGACAAAACTTGCATTAACCTTGCTGCCCTTTGATGGGAAGATCACCGGTCTTCTTTCAGATGGACTTTGTTAAGACAACCTCAGTAAACGGTAAACACGCTGAATCCACCTGAAACCTAAATAACCTGACGTCACAGAAGGACGCAACACAACTGCTGTCAAATGAGAGATGACGTCAGATCTACCTAAATATTCTCCGTATTAAACCCGTTTAGGCTTCAGCTTCTGAAAATATAATGTCTCGAGGAATGTTGCATTTTTAAGTACCTTTACGCACACGGTCAGTTTACCGCAGTGGTGACGTCAGCACTCAAAAGAGCACATCATCAGACCACTGACTTGCACACACACACAAAAAAAAGCATCATATCTTAACCCTTGACCTGTTGCAAAATGACTTTTGGTTAAAACAAAATCAATAGTTAGGAAAATCATTTGAGGTGTATAATTTAAGGGGTAACACCGAAAAAGACGTCACACATGGGTACTTATTTAGCACAATTATTAAAGCATTACAGCCTTTCATGTTTAGAGCTTGCACACGGATATCCGCGCGTTCGCGGTACCTGTCAATCCTCCGCTGTCCTCTCCGGATCCGCGTCTGCGCTGCAGCACGAAGTAATCGTTGGATTTCTCCGTCACCCATAATTTCAGCGCGTTTTTAAGAAGCACCTCTTCGGGTTTGAGCCACATGCTGGAATTTGTTTTCAGAAATACGCGTCCTCTTGCATGACAATCGGATCATCTCAAGCGCATACACCCATAGATTTGCGTGTTGTTTGCTCTTGGACCGCTTTTCCCACGTCGACAGAAACTGAGCCAAAGACAGCGACACCGGCGCCAGTGGGATTGTAGTCTTCCACATCTGCCCCGCTGAGCAGAGGAGAGCGCTACCCTGAAAACTATCGACTACATTTCCCACAATTCCCGCTCAACCGCATGACTTTGTTTCAAATTATTTAAAGGGACAGCAACATTTGTTTACGACGAGTTGTCACGATAGCGGTCTTACCTGGAGCTCATTAGTTTCTACCATGCAGAGGTGTGTTTCAGGACTAGGGGTGGGAATTGGAAAGTATAATGATTCCGGTTTTCCCAATAACGATTCTTACGATTCCAATAACGATAATAAGTACTTTTGAAAAAAAGATTCTTGCAAAAGGCGTGTTTACTTTATTTAAAAGTTAACAAGTTCAATAATTGGTAATTGGCTCTAACTATATTGAATTAAAAAAAAAAAACAGACTAAACAAATAAAATATTGCCAACATTTTATGAAACACCCACTGATTACAACACAACTTGTGTGATCTTCAACCAACCGTTGTCATACGAAGTAGAGCAGCCATGAATTACACGGATTAAAGTCTCATATAAAGCCGTAATTCTTGGTGCATTTCTTTTATGACTAAGTAATTTTCAGCTCTCAGTAAGTGATTTCAGATTTCTTTGATCGCTCTGATTTATGTGAATTGTTTTGGATTCAATAAAAAGAACTGAGTTGTGAAATGAGCTGCTTAAAAAAAACACTGAATAATAAACACACAGTAAATTTCATAAAATATTTTATTTACAATGTTAATTTTAATGTCAGTACTATTCATCTGAAAGAGTAAAGAAATATTTCCATCTCTTATTTAAATATTAAAATCACGAGAACTTAATCCAGATATTTTAAAACCAGCCCCATTAGGTCTATGCAAAGAGTAATATACATTTGCAGACTTACATAAGTGTGTGTAAGGCACAATATTTCTGAATTTAAAAATTTCCATCAAAACTGGAACAATATATTTTAATAAGCCACGAAAAAAGGAAAAGTACAGTATGCATTAAGTCCACTGATGTACAGC